>NC_079192.1:238179873-238543648 GCF_029499605.1 Hyla sarda
CTCACAATCCTTTTATTATTTAATTTCATTTATAGAAGAAAAGGCCTGTTCACAGTGTTTGGTCAGTGACCACTTCTTTGGAAATCTATAAGCATGTTTTTCATAATTCCCCTGTATATGTTGCATATAGTTAAAGAATTATATTGTTATTTTAGGGCGAATTGTAGAAGACTCTGAGACTCTAGTGGATCTCGGAATTAGACCTCATGGAATGATTCAGCTGGACATGCAGTCCACAGATCCTGAAAACTACCCAATAAAAGCAATGAAATTTCAGCATGAATACAGCATGCCAGATGTCATTACTGTTAGGGTACAAACAGGTTTGGTTATTTTTCATATTTTTTATTAAGCTATATAACCACTTAAAAATATTCAATATAAATTACATTTATATAATTGTTATATTTGATATTTGTTTAGGAGATGAATCCTATCAGGATATAGCAGTAGAAATCGAAAGACTTAACTACTGTAAACCTTATTTGGGTGGATATCGGCATAAAGTGACCGGTGTCGTGTTCCATCATGCTGGGACACAAACTTTACCAAAAAAGAGACCAGTAAAAGACACTGTAGTGTTCTGCAGAGATACACAGGTATGGTTTTATTACTATTATTATGGTTCATTATTGTCTATAATTTAATAGATATCTTTCAAAGATTTGCTCATATAGTCAGCCCTACATGCAAACTTCTCTTCTAAACAAAAGATCATGGCATGCTGCTATTTCTGTAACTCCAAATAACAGAAAATATGGCAGCCATCTTACTAATGGGTATTTGCGCGGTGTAAGCCACTGGATAGCGTCTGCTCACTTATCAAAATGATATGCTGGCGGCTATATTAACGACCATCTATTAATATAGGCCAAATGAGGCCATATCTTAAACGATCAGATACTAGTCCGACATAGTGCATCAATATATCTAGACAAATTGCTTGCATCTAAGAACATATGCATCACAAAAAAATGCATATTAATCTTCTCCAGTATGGAAAAATAATATGTAGTCTCCATTCATCCTGAGCTATATATAGAAAAATCCTTGGTGAGTATATAGTAGTAAAAAAATCACAAATGTTTACACAATGCTCACAATTTTTGTATAAAACACTGTAAGAGCCGGTGTCAAGTACTGAAAAATTCCACTCCTGTTCCCCGTATATTATTTCTTTAACCCCTTAAGGACTCAGCGTTTTTCAGTTTTTGCATTTTCCTTTTTTCTCCTTACATTTTAAAAATCATAACCCTTTAATTTTTCCACCTAAAAATTATTTTTTGCGCCACCAATTCTACTTTGTAATGACATCAGTCATTTTACCCAAAAATCTTCGTCAAAACTAAAAAAAAAATCATTGTGTGACAAAATTGAAGACAAAACGCCATTTTGTAACTTTTGGGGACTTCTGTTCCTACACAGTACATTTTTCAGTAAAAATGACACCTTCTCTTTATTTTGTAGGTCCATAGGATTAAAATGATATCCTACTTATATAAGTTTGGTTTAGTCGTACTTCTGGAAAAAATCATAACTACATACACGAAAATTAATATGTTTAATAATGCTGACCCCTATAACTTTTTTATTTTTCCGCATACGGAGATGTATGAGGGTTCATTTTTTGCGCCATTTTTGTACCATGCTTGTTTTGATCGGACTGTTTGATCACTTTTTCTTCATTTTTTTTATGGTATAAACTTTATATGACATTTACGCACGCAGCGATACCGCATATGTTTATTTTTATTTACATAGTTTTTTTTTTTAATGGGAAAAGGGGGGTGACTTAAACTTTTATTAGGGAAGGGGTTAAATCACATTTATTAACTTTTTTTTTTGACACATTTTTTTTGCAATGTTATAACCCCCACACAGCCGGGAATGCTTTCTTCTACTTTAGACGCAGAGATCAACTTTGATAGCCGCATCTAAAGAGTTAAAAGTGCACGTCGGTGACGGTGATGTCCGTAATTAGCCACGGGTCCCGGCTACCGTTAGCCACCATGACGGAGCGCGCGCAGGACGCACAGGTACACCCTGCATCCTTTTTAACATATTTTTTTACATTTATTATTTCTTTTTACATCAACTGCAATAAATAGTACATCATCATATGAATACAAACCATATAACAAACAATATCCCACATATAAATAGGTCCCCCCAACCCCCTCCCCTTTACACTCCTCTATCTATTACTCCACCCACAAACCCTACAAACTCATTATGTATATAATCCCCCTTTTTTTTGCTTACAACTATACATTAAGTTTCCACTTCCCTATAAGAAAAAAAATATATATATTTCTTCACTTCCATGGCTTCTCCTCTTTCACCTTTCATTCTTTCTAGCTGTTTTTGCCATGTAGTATTTTTTAAAGTGTATATCATAAATTATGTTTCAGCTTACTTCAACTTATTCCTCTTGCCAAAAAGAGATGGTACCCTCCCATGGCCCTGCATCCTTAAAGGGGTACTCCGCCCCTAGACATCTTATCCCCTATCCAAAGGATAGGGGATAAGATGTCAGATCGCCGGGGTCCCGCTGTGTGGGACCCCGGGGATCAATGCTGCAGCACCCCGCTATCATTACTGCGCAGAGCGAGATCGCTCTGCACGTAATGACGGGCAATACAGGGGCCGGAGCATCGTTACGTCACGGCTCCGCCCTTCGTGACATCACGGTCCGCCCCCGTCAATACAAGTCTATGCTATAGACTTGCATTAAGGGGACGGGCCGTGATGTCATGAGGGGCGGAGCCATGACGTCACGCTGCTCCGGCCCATGTATCGCCCGTCATTACGCACAGAGCAAACTCGCTCTGTGCAGTAATGATGGCGGGGTGCCACAGCGGCGATCCCTGGGGTCCCCAGTAGCGGGACCGTGGGGATCTAACATCTTATCCCCTATCCTTTGGATAGGGGATAAGATGCCAGGGGCGGAGTACCCCTTTAAGGAGTTAAAAAATGGTCTTACTTAGACTAGGCAGTCTAAGGCTATGTTCACAAGGCTTAATTACCATGCGGAATTCCGCCAGAAATTCCACTGGAATTTACTGCGCATTCTTAAATGAAAGAAGCAATCTGATTGGTTGCTATGGGCAACTCATCAACTGTCCCTCTTGACAGGTTTTGATAAATCTCCCCCATTATGTTCAATGGAAATCCATGGTTGATATTCCTGTGTGGAAATTTTGTGGAATTGCGGGACGGAATCCCATTGAACTCAATTGTGTTTAGAGAATTATTATTCTTTTTAGTGCAATTTAAGTCCTGTCCCTTTCTCTGAGGCCACCCCTTTAAGAATTTGCTGCATATAGTGTAAACAAAGTAAAGTGTATTTGAAAAATTTGACTCTTGCCACTTCTTCATAAACAAAAGCGAAAACACCTTTAAAAATCCCCAAAGTGTGTGTTAGAAAATTATTGTATGTATACAGATAGGTATGTGCCAAATGTTTTCTATTTTTTTATACATCCTAATAAGTGTTATTGTTTATTATAAAGTTGGGTTTTCCATTTTCAGATATTTATTGCCTATCCACAGGATAGGCCATAAATATCTGATTGTCAGATCTGCCTTCACCCAGCACCGCTGTCGATCAGCTGTTTGACCAACTCTATTCTGTATGCGTAGCCGGAAGGGAATGGCTCACCTCATTGTGTTGTTCTATTGAAAAGAATAAGAGCTAAGCTGCAGTATTAGGCTGCGTTCACACGGTCGTCTATACCAGTCCCGTTCTTCTCCCGTCAAAATTAAAAACAGACAAATAAAAACGGATAATAACGGATGCAAACAGATGTTATCCGTTTGTATCCGTTTTTGTTCAGTTAAGAAACCCCCCCAAAAAATTTTTTTTGTTCTGAAAATGCTCTAAAGTAAAAACGGATCAAAAAACGGATTGAAAAAACAGATGCAAACGGATGACATTAAAGGCTCCTCCGTTTTCCATAGACTTCAATGTTAGATTTACTGTATCCGTTTTTTCTTCCGTTTTTTGGATGGGAGAAAAAAATACAGCATGTGCCGTTTTTTTTTCCGTCAAAAAATACGGAAATGAGTGCAGACGGGTGCAAACGGATTGTAAAAAAATCCCATTGACATGAATGGGATTTTTTAAAAACCGTTTTGAATCCGTTTACAGCCTGAAAAAAAGGAAACAAAACGGGGATAAAAAAACGGGGACAGACGGCCGTGTGAACGCACCCTTATTTGCAGGGCCACTACACAGTAAACAGAGCCGAGGCGAACTGATCAGCACCCCGCCCATCATATATTGATGACCTATCCTGAGGATAAGCCATAAATATTTGTAACTTGAAAACCTCTTGAAAAAGTATTCCAATTTCTAATTCCTCTACTTGTATACTGTTAATACTGAAAATAATTATGTTAACATGAACCTTATTGTACTGAATTTATATGTTACATTTTATTTTTCTCTTTTAGACAGTTTTTGAAAAGAACAAGACCCAACAGTCAAGGAATACAATGGGCACACAAATGACAAAAATTGGTTGCTATGTCAAAAATATAACAGACAAACTAATAGAGCCAAAGAAATATGTGACTGCCGATGAATTCCATGCGAGACGTCTGAAAGCAGTAAGAGAAGAGATGCTTCTATTTGTTTTTTTAGTACTGTTTACTGTATGTGTTAGGAGTATGTGTAGGAATTTTGGGTGTGAATGGTTCGCTGCAGTGTAAAGTATATACCACATATATTTGTTGTGTGTGGGAGTATATATGTGCTAATCAGGCAGAAAAAGAAGTGATTGGATCTTCTATGAGGGCATCGCTGGCTGTCACTTATTGGGACTTCTATAGCTAGCAACATTGGGGTATATTCACATTTGTTGGATTAGTTCTGGCACATATATTGTGTGGGGTTTGCTTTAACACTATTAGTGGCTAAAAGTGTGCAAACTCTGTGATATGTATAATTTCAGGTGATTACAATGCAGACCTACTTCCGACGTTTTCATGCCAAAGGAGTGGTGCAGCAGTTGAGAGAAGAGAGAAGGCTGAGGTTGGAATGGGAGGAAAAGGAGGAATTAAGAAAAATAAAAGAGAAGAAGGAAAGACTAAGAAAGGAATATGAGCGCAGAATGAACCCAAAGAGCAAGGAAGATTTTGAGTTGCTTTATCATGCTCTTGAATGTAGGTACAACAATACCCCAACATACCATGGCCCAGACATATGATTGTTTTGACTTTTAAAAGCCTCTCAGATGCCATCATAAGTTGAATACAGCATCAGCTTACGGTGCTTCTGTATGTCAGGAGTCATCACGCAAGCAGAGCTGACAGCAAAAGCTGCCTCCAGGCTGCTTATTGTGCCCTGTCCTGCCATTGTTTCACGTACAGTACTATATGTACAGCTTCCCCCAATAAAAGACTGCACCCTCAGTGCAGTGCAGCAATATCCAATCAGCCTGCAGCTTTTTGCACCTTCTGAACTGTCCCTGACCAAAATACATTTGGTCTTAATACAGTTGTTACACATCACATACAGTACGTTGTACTGTATACACCCCATATTTTTTCCTGTACCCCTGGGTTGGAGAACTTCACATTACAGAATTCCCTGCTGCAGTCTCTTCAAGACATGCTGGGATTTGTAGGTCTCCTGGCAGTCATGAAACTTAAAAAGGGGTATTCCAGTGTATGATCACGGGGGTAGGGGATGTCTGACCAACTAAGGTGGATCAGGCATTCTTATTTCAACTGCAATCTCCCTGTCTGTCCAGGAGGTACTAGCTTTAGTTATTGTCCACTGCTCATGCAAGCAAGGTGTATTGTGGGACATTGGCCCTGATTTACTAAGAGTGGAGTGTAGTTTTATTTGTGGGTTTTAATTCCCTACAATTTTTTTCCACGGTATTTACTAAAAACCTTAGTAAATATGGAAACCTTAGTAAATATGTAGTTTTTTTGTGAAAATGTTGGGGACACACCCCTTTTGCAGAGACCATGCCCCTTTTTCGGGTTTTCTCAGTAAAATGGACAGTTGGCGCACAACCTGACAAAACATGTCAGGTTTACAATAGTTGCATGGCACCAGCAGAGTTACAGTCATGAGAGGAAACAAGGAAATGATCAGATCCATGGGGGAGAATAACAGTACAGGGATGTAAGTTACTTCATTTAAAAACAGCACATTTGCCCCCCTTTACATATATGCATGTATGATTTCTAACAACTTTGCTTCATGAAACAAACACTTATTATTGTATGTCAAAGGTACTTTATTGCATAAAAAAGGACAGAAATTTCAGAATGTCATGACTCAAAACTTAAACTACGGTAAAGGATGCTGTTAGGAAATGCCTACATTTGTGTTGAGGTTTCCATTATAAATGGTAGCCACAACACAGTGACCAACATACCCTTTAAAATTATAATGGGGTCCATCAGTGTCTGCTGAGATCTACCTATGGCATCAAGGTATACATCAGCTGTCATTTTGTAAGAGAAGGTTTAAAGGTTGTAGGTAATGCAAATGTTATTTTCAATGCACTTTTTTAAGCCGCTCATTACAGTGTTTGAATGAGAAATTAGACCACTTGACCAAACCTATCATTGTGAAAGGATCGCACCAAAAAGCTCTCTTTATATCACCTTCCTGTGCTGTGAGGCTTGCTTCACCTATGTCTGAACCCAGCCTTAAACTGAACACAACTGATGACAAAAGGGCATCAGTTATCATCAGTTGTTTAGCATCCAGAGTCCATTATTTCTGAATATCCATGTGTTCCCCCCTCCGGTGTGTCTGACCATCCGCGTCCAACTTGACATGCTGGATGTATGTGAACTGTCCCATGTACAGGAATTCTATCATCAGTTTCCCTCAGTTGTTTTTTCTACAGAATCGCCGCCTGACGCTGTACATATGTGAAGGGGGCCTTAGTGGGACCTGCAAAGAGAGTTATTTAGTGTAAGTGCAGATTTTTAAGATTACTAAACGGAGCTCCCCTTAATCCTGCTCTGCTAGTCAAGATGGCCCCTGGCTACCATACCCATATGGAGAGAACATCAGGATGACTCTCGCTCTATAAATTCAAGTCTATTGGAGTTGTTTCCTTTTTTTTCTTTACTTTTCTCAAGAGCAGAGTGATCTTACTTTACTTGAAGTGATGCCTGCTTATGATGTGGCATAACTACAGTTTAGATTAGCATATGCAAACTCAGGATAGAAATGACATTTTCTAGGCACGGCTTGCTGTGTATTTAGTCATGGAGAACTAATTTGTTTCTTGCTAGCTTCCGTGTGTGGTGCAATTCTTCAGGAAAACAAATGTTCATATGGAATATAGCACAGAGAGTAGAAAAATGCACTCACCACCCTCTTGAATAAGCTGTAAATAGCTGGTCTCTATTGATGTCCCGGCTGGACACCATATAAAGCACTTCAAACTTAGCAAAATACAGCAGAGATCACGGGGGGGGGGGGGGCTTTATATGGTGTCAAGCCTGGACATCAATAAAGAAACCAGCTATTTACAGCTTATTCAAGAGTGCGGTGAGTGCATTTTTCTACTCTCTGTGCTATATTCCACAGTTTGACTGACATTTTTACCATTATTCGATCTTATTATTATCTGTTTAAAACATTTTCAGCCCATTAAAGGGGTACTCCGCCCCTAGACATCTTATCCCCTATCCAAAGGATAGGGGATAAGATGTCAGATCGCCGCGGTCCCGCTGCTGGGGAGCCCCGGGATCCCCGCTGTGGCACCTAGCTATCATTACAGCACAGAGCGAGTTCGCTCTGTGCGTAATGACGGGCGATACAGGGGACGGAGCAGCGTGATCTCATGGCTCCGCCCCTCGTGACATCACGGCCCGTCCCCTTAATGCAAGTCTATGGCAGGGGGCATGACGACCGCCACGCCCCCTCCCATAGACTTGTATCGAAAGGGGCGGACCGTGACATCACGAGGGGCGGAGCCATGATGTAACAATGCTCCGGCCCCTGTATTGCCCGTCATTACGTGCAGAGCGAACTCGCTCTGCTGTTATGATAGCGCGGTGCCGCAGCAGGGATCCGGGGGCTCCCCAGTAGCGGGACCGCGGCGATCTGACATCTTATCCCCTATCCTTTGGATAGGGGATAAGATGTCTAGGGGTGGAGTACCCCTTTAACGAATGAAAACAGTTATAACATGCTGGCACAACTCCATTTAATCTGTAAAACATTTTTCCATTTGGTGAAGAATCTAGCAACATGTTTAGGCCGGTGTCCTTTAATTATTACGATCAATTGGGGTCAAAATCTTCATGTGTAAACCCGTCTACTTGAGAATGTCTTCACTTTTTTATGCCTTTAAAAAAAAGCTTTGTACTAAATTTGTAATTGTATGATTCATTTGAAACTGTGAGTTTAAGTTGTGAGGTTGTTATTTGAACTGCAAAAAAGTATTAGCTTTTGGTGGAGAACTTATCAAGAAAATCTGACATAGCTCTGCGATAAAATTTCGGTTTGTAATATTACTGCAGTACTGACATTTTTCTTCTGTTTTTTCCTTAAAAGACTGCATTCTTTTTATTCCATAACAGGAATATTAAAAAGAAGCAAAACATAGTAGTGGTTTTAAAACCCTCCCAATTTTGCCATTACATTATAAATATATACAGTATTTATAACTTTTATTGCATTGCATTGCATCTTAATTTTTTGCAACCTTAGAGTTTATATATCATTTTCATACAAAGAATGTGTATTTGTTATATAATTAGTATGGCGAAAAGAAGAGGTGGAGCGAATTAATCAAATCTACACTGGAGCTGAAAGGAAAGCCGCCCTTTGTGCTCTTCTAGAACAAGAGACTCAGTTGATCAGCTCAATTGGCAGGCACAAAATAGACGCAGGTGAAGAAAACCAACAAAAAGCTATACAAGATCTTCTAAATAAGGTCCGTAAATCCATACTTTATGTATTCTTGCTCGGTGTTGCTATTGTATGAGGTCAAAAATTACAACTCATTACAAACGGGGTGCCGCGTGCATGATCCCGGGGGTCCCCAGCGGCGGGACTCCTGCGATCAGGCATCTTATCCCCTATCCTTTGGATAGGGGATAAGATGTTTAAGCACTGGAGAACCCCTTTAAAGGAGAACTCCAGAATATAAAAATTGTTCCCCATACTGCCAGCAGTAAAAAAATAAAGATGTACATACCTTCCGCCGCTCCACCGGGGCCTCCGGTAACCGGCTCCGGTCTCCGCCGTGATCCTCTTCCTGGTTGCCGGTGGTCAGGCATCTTATCCCCTATCCTTTGGATAGGGGATAAGATGTTTAAGCACCGGAGAACCCCTTTAAAGGAGAACTCCAGAATATAAAAATTGTTCCCCATACTGCCAGCAGTAAAAAAATAAAGATGTACATACCTTCCTCCGCTCCCCCGGGGCCTCCGGTAACCGTCTCCGGTCTCCGCCGTGATCCTCTTCCTGGTTGCCGGTGGTCGGAGAGTCTTACTGCGCTCAGCCAATCACCAGCCGCAGCAAAGTCCCAACTCGGCCGGCGATAGGCTGAGCGGCAGTGTGCAGTTTTTGGTCCCGGCAGCAGGTGCAGTGAAGAATTTTGTGTCCTGAAACGTTCTCACACTGTCGCTCAGCCAATCCCCGGCCGAGTCGGACTTTGCTGCGGCTGGTGATTGGCTGAGCGCATTATGATTCTCCGACCACCGGCAACCAGGAAGTGGATCGCGGTGGAGACCGGAGCCGGTTACCGGAGGCCCCGGGGGAGCGGAGGAAGGTATGTACATCTTTATTTTTTTTACTGCCGGCAGTATGGGCAACAATTTTTATATTCTGGAGTTCTCCTTTAAGAAGTATAGCATGAGATTTTATGTTAATTTTGACGGCCAGGTAGTTCTATTATATACAAAAGTATTGTAAAATAGTTTGGCATCAGATCAGAACAGGAAGCAGATTCCTCCAGAGTAAGTGTGCTGATGAACTTTGAACTTTTTTTTAGGAATCATCATACAGAGACTAATATATCTATTACCTAACCCACGTGGATCATAAACTGTGGTTATCGGGTAATAGATTCTCATTCTTATATTAAGAACCTTGATTACTACTATTAAAGTCTAATACAAAGATGTCCTCGGGTGACACATGATGGTTCATGGATTTGTATACACAAGTTCTTTTCCTGTTTAAAAAAACAAACAAAACTTATATAATATTATTTAATGGGCTAATCTCTATGATATGCCTCACTTGATCACATGATCCGACCTCTGAACCCCCAACTGAGTGTGAGAAAAAAGGGGATGCAGCGCTTGTGTAGTACCCCCAGAACCCAATCAGTTAAAAACATTTGACATGTCTCCAACCATTTTTTTTTTTGTTTTTGCATTGCCATAACATTCATGTTAGTCAGTATAGCTGTATGCGTTATATTTCTTAACCCCTTAAGGACATCAGCTTGTCTTATTTTTTTCTTCCTCGACTTCTAACAGCCATAACACTTTCAATTTTCCACCTACAGACCCATATAAGGACTTGTTTTTTGGCCATTTATTGTACTTTATAATGACATCACTATTTCGCCCCTATTTTCCTATTTACATTCACAATAAATTCAAGTCAGCAGTTTAGGCCTATTTATCTTTGTGGTAAAACCCCTTTTATTGAACTATTACTATACTTAGTATAGCAAAAAATGTTTTACTTTGTCAGTAAGACATTTACAGGCAGTTGATCTAGGCCATTGCAATAGGATGTATGACCCTGTGCCCATGTCATCCGCTGTATATAAATGTAAGGCAAATAGTGGGAATGCATTGCTAAAATTGAAGGGATTCAACTTTGTTGTCCCAGTGGGTACTGAGGGGATAAAAATGTGGCCTGACATGAAGTCCTCTAAGATGATATATCATATTAATTTTTTAATAAAGTGCTGTGAACCTAAAAGATGGAAAGCATTTGATGGAAAGACTACTGAGATGGATACCCAATATACTATCCGGGCCAGAGAACTACATAACATTTACAACAGTATCAACACCAAATATTTCACTCGTGATGAGAGGCTTGATGCACTTTTGACACTTAAGCATACTGTGAAGGTAAGATTTCTATGTGTATGTATTTCTGTAATAATGATTACTTGCACACTTGCCCTGTGCTGCTATTAATATTTTATTGAGTTCATTAATCATTAATACATTTTTATTCCCTTTTACTGAAAGTTTAACCACTTAATACATTAAACCAAACTTTGCATAAATCAACACTACAAGCAAATTTAAAGAGTAGCTCCCAACATCCTATATATATATATATTTTTTTTTTTTCTGTCCCTGCCTATTGCCCATCTATCCCCAACCCCCTCCCTGCTTTACATTTTTTCTTACTATATTAAAAAGGTCTTTTTGGCTGCCTGGTAGTGTGCTCACTACCAGGCAGACTTCCCCAGCAGGCGAGACGTCACTGATGCCTGCTGGGGGGCCGACTTCCGCCATTAGTTCATCTACACAGGGTGCCTCCAGCTGTTTCACCATTACGACTCCCAGATTGCTCTGACATCTATTGGCTGTCAGGGCATGCTGGGAGTTGTAGTGGTGAAACAGCTGGATGCATCCTGTGTTGAAAACAATAAGTTAGGGCCATGGGCGCAGAGCTACCCCGTTTCCGCCCCCACCACCCCCGATGTTAAAACCCCGAGCACCGCTCTTCCCCAACCCCCGTGTTGAAACCCTAAGCCCCCGCACTCCCCTAAACATACATACATACAAACAAACTGCAGAATCCAGCAGCAGCAGCGACATAGTGCGGGAGGAGTGCCGGCATCTGAGGCCAGGGAGCCAATGCGCTCACTCCCGCCTGTCTGATTGACAGGCAGGGAGCGAGCCCAGGCTGAATGAATTCAGACCGATTGCCCGGCCGGCATCGGTCCGAATTCAGGCGTGCCAGCCTGCAGCCGGCCACTAGGAGGGAGACCCCTAGTGGCCCGTTTTCAAACGTAAATTAAAACATTTTAATAAAAAAGAAATAATGAAAATATATTAGAGATGACAGTGCCGATTTAAGTAACTTTGTAACATATCTTATCATAATAAAATACCTCTTTTTAATTCCCTACTCTTTCTTTTTGCCTCAAGCACTGATCGTTCACTCCCAATTCACTGCTAAAATACTTTTTTTCAGAAGTGAAGCAAACTATTATCTCACTTAGGGATTAATTACATGTTGCCCATAGATGTCTATGAAGATGGGAGGGTGGAGGAGTAAGTTACTGCTCAGTACTACTCAATAATTTCTCCATGCTGCTTCATCTTACCTCTGTGTTGCAGAGGTAAGAGAGCAGGAATTCCTTTTTGTGTGGGCAGTGTATGAGAGACATTATAACAGCTATTCCCTACCCACTCTGGAGCTATGCTCAGGAAAAACTGCCAAAAGCCATAACTGGTAAAAAATGCTATATAAATGTCATAAAATGGCCATGAATAGTGTTATTTTTAATGTACACACACGTGAAAGCTTATACTGAATATTTACCTAAAAGGACAGGTATGCCTTAAGTAAACAGTAAAAGCAGTGCATACACATAAAGGAACAAAACAGTTTCCTGATTCCCTGTATTGCAGTATACTGAGGAACATGGGCATTCGTAAACGTGTTTTAAAACCTGGTGAATACATAATATAGCCTAAACAGTTCAGGAATTCAAAAACTGCATTCTGTTTCAGCTGTGAACTTTCACTTTATTAATTGGGAAAATGGATTATCTTTATTACTTGAATTTGCATTCCAGACAGCGAATCTCTGCTGTGAATGGTGCTGGATACAGTGTTTTTTTAATATTTGTCACCTTTAAAGGGGTACTCCGCCCCTAGACATCTTATCCTTTATCCAAAGGATAGGGGATAAGATGTCTGATCGCGGGGGTCCAGCTGCTGGGGACCCCGGGATCTCAGCTGCAGCACCCCGCTGTCATTACTGCACAGAGCAAACTCGCTCTGTGCGTAATGACAGGCAATACAGCATCGTGATGCATCGGGCCTGAGCATCGTGATGTCACGGCTCCGCCCCTCATGATGTCATGATCCGCCTCCTTAATGCAAGTCTATGGGAGGGGGCGTGACGCCCCTCCCATAGACTTGTATTGAGGGGGCGGGGCGTGATGTCACGAGGGGCGGAGCCACTGTTTAGCCAACTGGTACTCAGCTGTGACTGAGGGAGATCGTCTGGTCCCCTCCAGTTTTGTTTGTGGTGTCTCTTGTATGGGATACTTTTAATTGTTTTTAAATGTTTGTTCTATACGTGATGGCTACATTAATAAAATTGTTAGATTTATTCATTGTTTGGGTGTGCAGCTGTTTTACAATGTGTAGTGTTTTCTCTTTTCTGGATAGCTCCCAAACCACGGTCCCTACCTGTTTGGATGATCCTTCCTAAACTGCAGCACCCAGTTTAAGGAAATTCAGTCAGGCTAGGTCAGCAATACATGAGCAAAAAAGTTACAAAATCAGCAGATTTGGCTGCTTTTTAGTAGTCTTGATTGTCCTAAAAAAAAAGCTTTTTTCTTGCAACCACCAACAGTCGGATAGCTGATCTCCTGTACATCAGCACTGGGACCGCTGTGTGATTGACACAAAGGTCGTCAGCTCATGCTCCCTTTATCTCTGTTCTTTGAGTGCGACGATTTATTTTGGTTAATCAAGTGTATATAACTCTGCTTACAGTTCCTCCATGCATCGGGCAAATTGTATTTGTGACAGCTCTATTTATGGTTCCCCGCACAATGTGCCTGTGTAACACTGAGACAGCACTGATGGCTCCTGACACTGTCACAGCATTACACAGGCTATCAGTAGCGAGCGCTGTTTCTGCATTAAACAGAGTGAGTTGTATTCGTGACAACGCTGGCTACTGATAGCCTGTGTAATGCTGTGACAGCGCTAAACATCGATGTCTCAGTGTTACACAGGCATGGTGGGGCCACCATGTTCAGACATCTTATCCCCTATACTTTGGATAGGGGGTAAGATGTCTAGGGCAAAGTACCCCTTAGAGGGTTAAACTTACATTGATAGACTATTTCCAGGATTATTTAAACTTCTCTGTACTTAACTTGTACATGGCCCTAGGATTTTATGGTAATTTAAAATGAATATAGATACTAATAATCCTGAGGATAACCTCTCAATGTTTAAAGGGGTGCATCGGGGAAGTTAAGAAAAATAAAAATGCCCCAAAGCCACCACAATACCTGTTCCGTGTCTCCTATAGTTATCCATGTGATTTTTCCTTGCTTGCAGCCCAGACTACAACTCTCTACAGCGGCTCTGTGTAATTGCTGCCAGCCAATTGCTCTTACTATCAGTGTGCATGCTGTGTTGTTGTCAGCAGCACACACTGTACATGTCTTTTCTTTCAAACTATCCTTCCACCAGCAATAAATCATGCTATGGCTGCAGTTAGTGATAAGATCTACAGTGGGAAAAGAGCAGTGTTATGTGCTGAGGAGACTGGGCTTTTCTGCCTACAAAATCCTCACACAGGGAGAGGGAGGAGAGGTGTGGCTGTAAAGCCAGAAATCACTTGGTGTTTGTCTTCCGTGAAGGTGGGCGCTAGTCTCACTGACGGGTTTGCACAAAGACAAGCAGGATCAGGTTATGACATCTTTCTCTCACTCCCTGCATGTAAGTGACAGCTGAAACTGCTCTATATAGCCAATGAATGATATTTAGACAAATAAATAGGTTGATGAGAGGGAACGGATGGGCTATGGTTTTAGTTCCCTGGGGTACCCCTTTAAGTTCTAAAGAATAATAAATTCAACATATTCAATGAGGGGTTTGTCCAGCCATTTAAATTTAGCATGGTGTAAAATAATAAAAGAAGTCATACTCAACGTATTGATCCCTGTTAATCCTATTCCAATGCTTCTCATGTTCCACTACTGTAGCCAATCCCTAGTGGGTCAACATTGTGAGCAGTGATTGGCTACAGTAGTGACTTGCCCATGTCAAAAGGGACCAGGAAATACAAGGACCAGATCTAGGAAGTGACAAAATAAGAGCTTCAGGAGATCTTTAAGGTAATCTTTTATTATTTTACTCTATTTTGAGTAATTATCAAAATTTTAGGCGACCGTACAACAGTCTTAAAGACAAATAAAATTAGACTTATAGTGTTCAATGATAACCCTTACCCATGTAGGAAAGTCTGTATTTTTTCTGATCTGTTGTCTAGTACCCATGTCTACTAAATATATATATATATATATATATATATATATATATATATATGTATATTTTATATTATTTATGTTCATATATCTTCCCTTTAGAAATAATTGGCTAGTGCTTTTTTTTCCCCCTCTGTGGTCACTTTCTTATTTAAAGGGGTTATCCAAC
This sequence comes from Hyla sarda, assembly GCF_029499605.1. Classification (NCBI taxonomy): domain Eukaryota; kingdom Metazoa; phylum Chordata; class Amphibia; order Anura; family Hylidae; genus Hyla; species Hyla sarda. The sequence goes on from NC_079192.1 coordinate 238,195,255, forward strand.
ATAAGGTGACTATAGTAATTAAGTGTCATACAGTGATGGAAATGCTTACCAAGGATCTGTGCTTGCGTTGGTGGTAAATGGCTGTGTCCCCAATCACGCTGCTGGCTTGTTTTTGGCAAGGGGCTACTTCCTGTTTCTGTGGCCTCCCTCAGACTACACTTCCCAGGATCCTTTGTTTCAAGGTGGGAGGTGACTTATTTCCTTCCCACACATTGGTCACCCCACCCATTGCCGCACTGCACAACCTAACACATAAGCTGTGAATCTGCATGATGACAAATGCACACACATGTATGCTGGTAAAGTAGTCAGGGGACTGACTTTACATACAACAGATGAAGCAGCTGACTTGTGATGTATTGTCTCGGACCCCTCAGCAAGCTGGAAAAGGTCCGAGACAACACTCATTTTGTAGGTTGCAGAAAATGAACTTCAGGGGAAAAGAAAGACAACAAAATTCAATACCAGCCACCAAACTCAGGTGAGTGAAGTATATTAGTAACTAGACTATCTTTGCTGCCCCTGTCTTACATTCAAAGAACCAAAAATCCCAGAATACCCCTTTAATAGTGCTTTCATTTTCAGGAACACGACTGCAGATTAACCCAAGAGATTGTAGAGCTGATTGACAGGGAAGCGGACCTCTTAATGCGGGGAGTGCAAAACTGCAATCTAGAGGGACTTCGAAAGAGAATCTCTACACTTTTTCTGCAGTACATAAAAACTCCCACTTTTAACCCTGAAATTGCCAGGTTGCTCAAGGTACATTTTATAAAAGATTTTAACTATAGAGTAACTGACTATTAACTGATATTAATTTACAGGTTAAAGGCTATAAACACTGCTGAAGCCTTTACAATGAGCTTTATGAGTTATATTTTCTCTATATACATATATATATATATATATATATATATATATATATATATATATATATACGTAGCTTATATGATTCTCTCCAGCTCTCCTCGCTATTTTCAGCCTTCCTTCCTTGTCCCCCCTCACCATCCTCTAACTGGTCTCTAACCTACCCTGCTGTTAGAAGGAGATTTAGTCTCTTAGGAGGAGATTTATCAAAACTTGTGCTGAGGAAAAGTTGACCAGTTGCCCATAGAAACCAATGAGATCACTTCTTTCATTTTTCAGAGGCCTTTTAAATGACTCCGCCCTGTGTGACATCACACCCCGCCCCCCTTCAATGCAAGTCTATGGGAGGGAGCGTGACATCACACGGGGGCGGAGTTGTGACATCACGATATTTCGGCCACCTGGTCGTCACGCTGCACACTCAGAGCCTCCAGCGCTGCAGAGAGCTTGCAAAGGTGGGTGCTGAATGGCAGATTGCGGGGGTCCCTAGCGGCAGGACCCCTGCGATCAGACATATTATCCCCCAACCTTTGGGCCGGAGTACCCTTTTAATTAGGAGTATACTGAAATATACATCCTATATCCCCCAACCTTTGGCCAAATTACCCTTTTAATTAGGAGTATACTGAAATATACATCCTAGATTTCAGAACTCTAATAAGCTCAACAATACAACTCAGGATGCACACTTTATAAGGCTATTAGATAGAACACTATAAATGATCACAAAAGAAATGCAATATGGTGCATGATTAAGGGGTTCCGTCCCTGAAACATTGTTCCATGACCATGGAGCAGCATTGAAGCTGAATGCTTCTGTAAGAACTAGAATCATCGGCTAGTCTTGTGACCTAACTGCTGAACACTGAAGGTACCCATACCCAAACTATATGACCAGTGAAGATTTCAAAACACGGTGATTTTAGCTTACATACAGCAGACTGTTGTTGTCTGTAAAGCAGCTGCTCATCTTTGTAATTTTTGGCTAATAGTCATTTCATTTAGGAAAGATCTTTAATTCTTTCAGGGAAAACATCAAAATATTTGCTGAACATTTCCAGAATGATCATTTGTCCTTCACCCTGATGTTATTATAAGTGTGTAGTGTAAGTGACTGAGCAGTGTGTATAAAAAAAATGTCGGGGCTGGGAAATATCATAGATTTGTCTTTAGAGCAGATTTAGACTTTTTGCTGTTTGGACACATCCATCAATCGGCTGTTTTATGAAACATATAAACCAAGTTCCATTTTCAAGCAGACAAAAGTGTCAGGAATGTACAGCAGCAAATGTGTGACACATTCCTCATTGTAAGATATATTGTGAATATGTCAGAATAGCTGTGATAACTCTGTGACAATTTTTCAGGCAAAATGACAATTTATACTCCACTATATTTATATAAATCAATGAATCCACATGAAAGAAAGTCAAAAAGATTCCGGCACTGCTGTTGTTTTTGCCTGGGTAATCCAATTAGAATATTCTGAGTATGCTGATGGTAACTGAATGCCAAATTGTGGATCACTGCGGGTGGTGCTACCCGCTAATCAAGCATATGAAATTACTATACAAAAAGAAAAAAGAATTGCGGAGCAGCTCCCCAGATCCTAAGTTTATAGTGTCGGATGTCACATCGCGGTCAGGCGGCAGAAGGATGGGGAGGCTGAGAGGGTACAGGGGGAATCAGACGTCAGGGCCACAACCGTATCGCACCGTCAGGTGCTTCGTCAGGCCCTATGGGCCTGACGAAGCACCTGACGGTGCAATACGACTGTGGCCCTGACGTCTGATTCCTCCCGTACCATCTCAGCCTCCCGTCCTTCTGCCGCCTGACCGCAATGTGACATCCGACACTACGGACTTAGGATCTGGAGAGCTGCTCCGCAATTCTTTTTTTCTTTTTGTGTAGTGATATTTACATAAATGCTGTCAAATATATTGTAGTTGATATAATGTTGGCTATTGGTTAATTTACCCCATAGGTATGAAACAGTATTGACTCCCATATGCTGAATGATTACACCAACAGTGTATATGTCGTATATATTTTCAGATTCCTGAGGACTCTACAGTCTTCCGTAAAAACATATATTTTTGTCCCAGTTGCAAAAGCTATTTACGCTCAACCGAGTTTTCTCTGTCTGCTAATGCTCGCACCATTGGGCGGTGTCGAAAATGTTCAAAATTAGACAATGAAGCTCGGCAGAGAGAAGAGTTTACAAAATACAAGATGTTACTCAAGCAGCTAAAAAAGTCAGAAGCAGATTATGGAGATGATGCCAAAATTGCATTCTTACTCCAGGTAACTGTTACAATTGGCTTGGATTTTGCTATCTTTTTTGTAATATCATCTAGTTTTACTTTATTCAAAAGAGAAATAATATGCATATAGACATTTCTTTATAGCATAACTGTTTACACTTCTACTATCAGTCATTTCACTGTTTCCACCACCTGTTTATTTATACAGCATGTATTTGTAATGGATTCACCTTCTATTGCATGACAGTATTTTCAAATATTAAGACAAGTGCAAGCAGTAGTGTTACACCTTTTATTTTTATAATGTAAACACTACAAAACTATTAGCTAAGGTGCTGTGTACATCAGCATTACGTTCACACTGAGTAATTCACTTGAGTAATTCCTCTTGAATTCTCCGCTCCAAATGAATGCACATCTCCTCTGCCCATTGACTTTAATGTTTTTTTCCGCTGTCCTGTTCACACTTTGGAAATTCTGCTAGCGGAATTCAGACGCTGAATTCCGTTCCGCTTGAAGAAAGAGCTTGTTCATTCTTCAAGCGGAATCCGCGAGCAGAATCCAATAGAAGTCAATGGTAAAAACAAACTCCGCCCGACATCGTTTTTGCGTGGAATTTGCGCGGAATTTGCGTGGAATTCGTGCGGAAATGGCTGAAAAACCCTTCACTTCTTTCTCCCCCATTTCCGCGCGCAATTCCGAAAATAAAATTATTTTATCCGCCCGTAAATTTAACGGCGTGAATTCCTCTTGAGTTGCTCAGTGTGAACAAACAGCAAACAGAATGGATTGCATGGCTGATAATCCATCTACATGAATGGGAAGAAACATAAAAGGAAAAATATACTTGTTCAAAATTATTATTTAAATGTGTATTACATTTTCTTTTTACATTTTTTTTTTTGGGTGGATAGCTGATGCAAAAACACCCATTATGTACATTTATTTACAAAAAAAATAATGCATTGCATGCAGATGGATATGGCAGATTGCTACAAAACTTGGCATGCAGTAAGGAAGATATTACATGATTACAGTAGTGGTCTGATTAGACATTGGGTTTTGCTACAAGAGGGCGTAAAGCTCTCAGAGGCTACTTTTGGGTAGTATACCTCTAGATAAGAAATTGTTGACTACTAGACATGCCTCTGCAATGTAATCATACACATTTTACCCAGTTGACAGACGTTGAGAGGGGGTGCATCATTGGACTGCTATTCTGACCAAACTGTTAGGAGTTGTTGGTTAAGATGGGGTATGCACACATGGTTAACAGTCTTAGTTAATTTGGTCTTTGACAACAAATTGTCTGTTTGGGATTTCAAGATACATACCGTATTTATCGGGGTATACCACGCACCGGCCTATAACACGCACCCTCATTTTACCAAGGATATTTGGGTGAAAAAAGTTTTTTACCCAAATATCCATGATAAAATGAGGGTGCGTGTGTGCGCGTGTATACCCCGATATACCCCCAGGAAAGGCAGGGGGAGAGAGGCCGTCGCTGCCCGCTTCTCTCCCCCTGCCTTTTCTGGGGTCTAGAGCGCTGCTGCCGGCCCTTTTCACCCCCTGGTTATCGGCGCCGCTGCCCGTTCTGTCCCCCTGACTATCGGTGCCGGCGCCGATAGCCAGGGAGAGAGAAGCCGCTGCCCCGTTGCCTCCCCCCATCCCCGGTGGCATAATTACCTGAGTCCAGTCCGCGCTGCTCCAGGCCTCCGTCGTGCGTTCCCAGCGTCGTTGCTATGCATGGCGCGGCGCTCTGACGTCATGCGCCGCGCCGTTCAGCGCATAGCAATGACGCCGGGGACGCACGACGGAGGCCTGGAGCAGCGCGGACCTGACTCAGGTAATTATGCCACCGGGGATGGGGGGAGGCATGACTAAGGTCCAGTTTTAGGACCGAAACGCGTCACCTTGTCATGTTCTCCTGGTCTTTGTGGCTTTTATTGGAATAAACATCCTGTTCTCTGATATTCGCGCTGGACATTTTGCCTCTACATCTACATATTGTAATTTGATCTAATTGCTTCTCAGCATAAATTCAAAAATGAACAGGTTGTTAGTATACATTTTGATCAAAAGGTACAAGCCCACTCGCCACGTCAAGGCCACCTAATTATAGTGGGTCCCTAACGTCCCTAGCATAAAATGGAGTAGCACTGGGCGGTGACCACCACCGCCGCCACACCAGTGCCCACAGGGGGAACGACCCACTGGCAGAGTGGCCCTAATGCCACTCAAACCAGTCCATGGGTCGCACCTCCCCACAGACATGGCGCCACGGCAGCAACGGACGCCGCACAGCACCACACCAGTGTGAACAGGGTGTAAAAGCTCACTTACCATGCACTCCCAGTCAGACTGGGAGGCTGCTAGGAATGAAAAGGCCCTTGTATAGCTAACTACTACTTATATAGGGTTGGGCTGAGGGGGTGGGGCAGAATGCAGACACATGGTAAAACAAAACAAAAAGGAGGGGATAGAAAACACAATGTGAATTCAGGTTGAAGAAACAGACATGGTCGCACATCTACATATTGTAATTTGATCTAATTGCTTCTCAGCATAAATTCAAAAACTAACAGGTTGTTAGTATACATTTTGATCAAAAGGTACAAGCCCACTCACCACGTCAAGGCCACCTATTTAGAGTGGGTCCCTAAGGTCCCTAGCATAAAATGGCGTAGCACTGGGTGGTGACCACCACCGCCGCGACACCAGTGCCCACAGGGGGAACGACCCACTGGCAGAGCGGCCCCAATGCCACTCAAACCAGTCCATGGGTCGCACCTCCCCACAGACACGGCGCCACGGCAGCAACGGACGCCGCACAGCACCACACCAGTAGCTGTCTGCTAGGACACATTGACCTACAATAATTTATTGGGAACAGAATGTAAGACATTTTGTCTAAGATGTACCTCTATTGTTGGGTGCTTAGAACCATCACATTGGTTTTTATACCTACAACTAAACTTTTGTTTTTTTAACTGTACTTGATGTTTTTTATTGCAGCAGGAAGATCTCCAGTACCTTGTTGAGAATATTTGGGGCTCTAATTCTGCATTAAGTGCCTGTGATGACCTCTATGAACTAGTCATAGTGAGATGGAACAAATATTATGAGTGGTCTCCATGGAACTGTATTCTCTTAACAAAAGAGGAGGCAGCAGCCCATTTGAACCTTGCTAATGCTGATCAGGTAATATTTAATGGGTTTGTATGGATTTCAGTTACCTTTCTGTATTTGTGACACATTACTTTAATTGTCTTGGTTGTAGAAGTTGAGATGCTTTCATGCAATTTTATTATAAATGTCTGGATTAAGTCAAAGAGGAAGCAAATAGGAAAGGCTCTTGCTGTATTTTGTTGCATTAAAAACTGCATCAAAACAAGCCCACACAGCTCTGTAAATTGAAAGATAAAAGTTATAGTGGTCAGAATATGGTAATGCAAAGTAGTAGAAGATAAAAAAAACAATATAAATTGGATAGCACTGTAAGTTCAATGACTCGCAGAATAAAGATAACATGGTGTTTTTACTGCATGGAAAAACAAAAGCCTCACAATTTATTTATTTTTTTTACAAAAAAAGTAAGTGCTGTGAGAAGGGGTTAATGTGCTTATCACTATAAACTGTAGGACTTGCCCTTCCAGTTTGTTGTATGGCCCATTCACATGGCAGAATTTCTGCCCAGGCCAACATTCCGTGCCCAGTGGGTGCAGACTAAATCAGCTGATGCAAGGATCGCTCAGAAATGGGCCGTTTCCATAGACGGCAATGCATTTCTGAGTGGATTCTGTTTGAAGAATGAACATGTTCATTCTCTTAGCGGAGTCCCAAATTTGAACTTTCGCAGCAAAACTTTCCGCCACAGAAATTTGGCTATGTGCGGTGCAACAGAATCCCATTGGAAACTAAGGTAGACTCAGGGCCGGTTTTAGACTAAGTGTGGCCCTGGGCAAAAAATTCAAAATGTGTCCCCCAAATTGCGTGACCAAAGATCACTGTGTTCCCTTCCCTGAATTGTGCTGCGTCTCCGCTAATTTGAGTAAATGAGATTGCTGTTACACCGAGCGCTCCGGGTCCCCGCTCCTCCCCGGAGCGCTCGCAACACCCTCGCTACTGCAGCGCCCCGGTCAGATCTACTGACCGGGTGCGCTGCGATACCGCCCCCAGCCGGGATGCGATTCGCGATGCGGGTGGCGCCCGCTCGCGATGCGCACCCCGGCTCCCGTACCTGACTCGCTCTCCATCGGTCCTGTCCCGGCGCGCGCGGCCCCGCTCCCTAGGGCGCGCGCGCGCCGGGTCTCTGCGATTTAAAGGGCCACTGCGCCACTGATTGGCGCAGTTGGTCTAATTAGTGTGTTCACCTGTGCACTCCCTATGTATACCTCACTTCCCCTGCACTCCCTCGCCGGATCTTGTTGCCATTGTGCCAGTGAAAGCGTTTCCTTGTGTGTTCCTAGCCTGTGTTCCAGACCTCCTGCCGTTGCCCCTGACTACGATCCTTGCTGCCTGCCCCGACCTTCTGCTACGTCCGACCTTGCTCTTGTCTACTCCCTTGTACCGCGCTTATCTTCAGCAGTCAGAGAGGTTGAGCCGTTGCTAGTGGATACGACCTGGTTACTACCGCCGCTGCAAGACCATCCCGCTTTGCGGCGGGCTCTGGTGAATACCAGTAGTAACTTAGAACCGGTCCACTAGCACGGTCCACGCCAATCCCTCTCTGGCACAGAGGATCCACCTCCTGCCAGCCGAATCGTGACAGTAGATCCGGCCATGGATCCCGCTGAAGTTCCACTGCCAGTTGTCGCCGACCTCACTACGGTGGTCGCCCAGCAGTCGCAACAGATAGCGCAACAAGGCCACCAGCTGTCTCAACTGACCGTGATGCTACAGCAGCTACTACCACAGCTTCAGCAATCATCTCCTCCGCCAGCTCCTGCACCTCCTCCGCAGCGAGTGGCCGCTTCCGGCCTACGACTATCCTTGCCGGATAAATTTGATGGGGACTCTAAGTTTTGCCGTGGCTTTCTTTCACAATGTTCCCTGCACTTGGAGATGATGTCGGACCAGTTTCCTACTGAAAGGTCTAAGGTGGCTTTCGTAGTCAGCCTTCTGTCTGGGAAAGCTCTGTCATGGGCCACACCGCTCTGGGACCGCAATGACCCCGTCACTGCCTCTGTACACTCCTTCTTCTCGGAAATTCGAAGTGTCTTTGAGGAACCTGCCCGAGCCTCTTCTGCTGAGACTGCCCTGCTGAACCTGGTCCAGGGTAATTCTTCCGTTGGCGAGTACGCCATCCAATTCCGTACTCTTGCTTCCGAATTATCCTGGAATAATGAGGCCCTCTGCGCGACCTTTAAAAAAGGCCTATCCAGCAACATTAAAGATGTTCTGGCCGCACGAGAAATTCCTGCTAACCTGCATGAACTCATTCATCTAGCCACTCGCATTGACATGCGTTTTTCCGAAAGGCGTCAGGAGCTCGGCCAGGATATGGACTTTGTTCGCACGAGGCGTTTTTTCTCCCCAGCTCCTCTCTCCTCTGGTCCTCTGCAATCCGTTCCTGTGCCTCCCGCCGTGGAGGCTATGCAAGTTGACCGGTCTCGCTTGACACCTCAAGAGAGGACACGACGCCGCATGGAGAATCTTTGCCTGTACTGTGCCGGTACCGAACACTTCCTGAAGGATTGTCCTATCCGTCCTCCCCGCCTGGAAAGACGTACGCTGACTCCGCACAAAGGTGAGACAGTTCTTGATGTCAACTCTGCTTCTCCACGCCTTACTGTGCCTGTGCGGATATCTGCCTCTACCTTCTCCTTCTCTACGATGGCCTTCTTGGATTCCGGATCTGCAGGAAATTTTATTTTGGCCTCTCTCATCAACAGGTTCAACATCCCGGTGACCAGTCTCGCCAGACCCCTCTACATCAATTGTGTTAACAATGAAAGATTGGACTGTACCGTGCGTTACCGCACGGAGCCCCTCCTAATGTGCATCGGACCTCATCACGAAAAAATTGAGTTTTTGGTCCTCTCCAATTGCACTTCCGAAATTCTCCTTGGACTACCGTGGCTTCAACGCCATTCCCCAACCCTTGATTGGTCCACAGGAGAGATCAAGAGCTGGGGTACTTCTTGTTTCAAGGACTGTCTTAAACCGGTTCCCAGTACTCCCTGCCGTGACCCTGTGGTTCCTCCTGTAACCGGTCTTCCTAAGGCTTATATGGACTATGCTGACGTATTTTGCAAAAAGCAAGCTGAGACTTTACCTCCTCACAGGCCTTATGACTGTCCTATTGACCTCCTCCCGGGCACTACTCCACCCCGGGGCAGAATTTATCCTCTGTCCGCCCCAGAGACTCTTGCTATGTCTGAATACATCCAGGAAATTTTAAAAAAGGGGTTTATCCGCAAATCCTCCTCTCCTGCCGGAGCTGGATTTTTCTTTGTGTCCAAAAAAGATGGCTCCCTACGTCCTTGCATTGATTACCGCGGACTTAATAAAATCACGGTAAAGAACCGCTACCCCCTACCTCTTATCTCTGAACTCTTTGATCGCCTTCAAGGTGCCCACATCTTTACCAAACTGGACTTAAGAGGTGCATGTAATCTCATCCGCATCAGGGAGGGGGACGAATGGAAAACTGCATTTAACACCAGAGATGGACACTTTGAGTATCTGGTCATGCCCTTTGGCCTGTGCAACGCCCCTGCCGTCTTCCAAGACTTTGTTAATGAAATTTTTCGTGATCTCTTATATTCCTGTGTTGTTGTGTATCTGGACGATATTCTGATTTTTTCTGCCAACTTAGAAGAACATCGCCAGCATGTCCGCATGGTTCTTCAGAGACTTCGAGACAATCAACTCTATGCCAAAATGTCTGTTTGAATGTCAATCTTTTCCTTTCCTAGGATACTTGGTCTCTGGCCAGGGACTACAAATGGACCCAGATAAACTCTCTGCCATCTTAGATTGGCCACGCCCCTCCGGACTCCGTGCTATCCAACGTTTTTTGGGGTTCGCCAATTATTACAGACAATTTATTCCACATTTTTCCACTATTGTGGCTCCTATCGTGGCTTTAACCAAGAAGAATGCCAATCCTAAGTCCTGGTCTCCCCAAGCGGAAGACGCATTTAAACGGCTCAAGTCTGCCTTTTCTTCTGCTCCCGTGCTCTCCAGACCTGACCCATCTAAACCCTTCCTATTGGAGGTTGATGCCTCCTCAGTGGGAGCTGGAGCGGTCCTTCTACAAAAAAATTCTTCCGGGCATGCTGTTACTTGTGGTTTTTTTTCTAGGACCTTCTCTCCGGCGGAGAGGAACTACTCCATCGGGGATCGAGAACTACTGGCCATTAAATTGGCACTTGAGGAATGGAGGCATCTGCTGGAGGGATCAAAATTTCCAGTTATCATTTACACCGATCACAAGAATCTCTCCTATCTCCAGTCTGCCCAACGGCTGAATCCTCGCCAGGCCAGGTGGTCGTTGTTCTTTGCCCGTTTTAACTTTGAAATTCATTTTCGCCCTGCCGACAAGAACATTAGGGCCGATGCTCTCTCTCGTTCCTCGGATGCCTCGGAAGTAGAGATCTCTCCGCAACACATCATTCCTCCTGACTGTCTGATCTCCACTTCTCCAGCCTCCATCAGGCAAACTCCTCCAGGGAAGACCTTCGTTTCTCCACGCCAACGTCTCGGGATTCTCAAATGGGGTCACTCCTCCCACCTCGCAGGCCATGCGGGCATCAAAAAGTCCTTGCAACTCATCTCTCGTTTCTATTGGTGGCCGACTCTGGAGACGGATGTTGTTGATTTTGTGCGGGCCTGTACTGTCTGTGCCCGGGATAAGACTCCTCGCCAGAAGCCTGCTGGTCTCCTTCACCCTCTGCCTGTCCCGAACAGCCTTGGTCTCTGATTGGTATGGACTTTATTACTGACCTACCCCCATCCCGTGGCAACACTGTTGTTTGGGTGGTCGTTGATCGATTTTCCAAGATGGCACATTTTATTCCTCTTCCTGGTCTTCCTTCAGCGCCTCAGTTGGCAAAACAATTTTTTGTACACATTTTTCGTCTTCACGGTTTGCCCACGCAGATCGTCTCGGATAGAGGCGTCCAATTCGTGTCAAAATTCTGGAGGGCTCTCTGTAAACAACTCAAGATTAAATTAAACTTCTCTTCTGCTTATCATCCTCAATCCAATGGGCAAGTAGAAAGAATTAACCAGGTCCTGGGTGACTATTTACGGCATTTTGTTTCCTCCCGCCAGGATGACTGGGCAGATCTTCTACCTTGGGCCGAATTCTCGTACAACTTCAGAGTCTCTGAATCTTCTGCTAAATCCCCATTTTTCGTGGTGTACGGCCGTCACCCTCTTCCCCCCCTCCCTATTCCCTTGCCCTCTGGTTTGCCCGCTGTGGATGAAGTGACTCGTGATCTTTCCACCATATGGAAAGAGACCCAAAATTCTCTTTTACAGGCTTCATCTCGCATGAAAAAGTTTGCCGATAAGAAAAGAAGAGCTCCCCCCATTTTTGCTCCCGGAGACAAGGTATGGCTCTCCGCTAAATATGTCCGCTTTCGTGTCCCCAGTTACAAACTGGGACCACGCTATCTGGGTCCTTTCAAAGTCTTGTGCCAAATTAATCCTGTCTCTTACAAACTTCTTCTTCCTCCTTCTCTTCGTATTCCCAATGCCTTTCATGTCTCTCTCCTTAAACCACTCATCATCAACCGTTTCTCTCCCAAACTTGTTTCTCCCACTCCTGTTTCCGGTTCTTCTGACATCTTCTCCGTGAAGGAGATACTGGCCTCCAAGACGGTCAGAGGGAAAAAAAAATTTTTGGTTGATTGGGAGGGCTGTGGCCCTGAAGAGAGATCCTGGGAACCTGAGGACAACATCCTAGACAAAAGTCTGGTCCTCAGGTTCTCAGGCTCCAAGAAGAGGGGGAGACCCAAGGGGGGGGGGGGGGTACTGTTACGCCGAGCGCTCCGGGTCCCCGCTCCTCCCCGGAGCGCTCGCAACACCCTCGCTACTGCAGCGCCCCGGTCAGATCTACTGACCGGGTGCGCTGCGATACCGCCCCCAGCCGGGATGCGATTCGCGATGCGGGTGGCGCCGGCTCGCGAAGCGCACCCCGGCTCCCGTACCTGACTCGCTCTCCGTCGGTCCTGTCCCGGCGCGCGCGGCCCCGCTCCCTAGGGCGCGCGCGCGCCGGGTCTCTGCGATTTAAAGGGCCACTGCGCCACTGATTGACGCAGTTGGTCTAATTAGTGTGTTCACCTGTGCACTCCCTATGTATACCTCACTTCCCCTGCACTCCCTCGCCGGATCTTGTTGCCATTGTGCCAGTGAAAGCGTTTCCTTGTGTGTTCCTAGCCTGTGTTCCAGACCTCCTGCCGTTGCCCCTGACTACGATCCTTGCTGCCTGCCCCGACCTTCTGCTACGTCCGACCTTGCTCTTGTCTACTCCCTTGTACCGCGCCTATCTTCAGCAGTCAGAGAGGTTGAGCCGTTGCTAGTGGATACGACCTGGTTACTACCGCCGCTGCAAGACCATCCCGCTTTGCGGCGGGCTCTGGTGAATACCAGTAGTAACTTAGAACCGGTCCACTAGCACGGTCCACGCCAATCCCTCTCTGGCACAGAGGATCCACCTCCTGCCAGCCGAATCGTGACAATTGCGCTGCAAAACCCAAATGGTTGTGACTACAACATGAGAAATTTAATAATTCCATCCAGGAGGAATATTTGGCTGCGGTAATTTGGGGGTTGCTGAGCTGATTTGCACTAAATGGGGTCATGTTGCAACCCCCAAATTACCGCAGCCACATATTCCTCCTGGATGGAATTATTACGTTTCTCATGTTGTAATCACAGCCATTTGGGGTTTGCAGTGCAATCTCATTTACTCACAAAGGGTTAGTGCACTGACAGCTGTGGAGCAACAGCAACTTGTAAGGACACACAAAACAACATCATAAAATATATGGTCACAGAAAGCCACAGGGTAGTAGAAAGCCATACATTTTATATTCCACAATGAGCAATAAAGAAATGGAGCACTCACCAGGTCACTTGGGGTCATAAAGCTTCTTTATTCATGTTAGCTTGGCGGCATACAAACATGCATGGGAGAGCGGACGGAACAAGGTAAGTGGGGGAGAGGATTGGGCGACTGTCCGTTATCCCGCACTCAGCGCTTCGTCATTTTATGATGCTGTTTTAAAGGGTTTAATAAACCACCTAAAGAGCAAGAATTGATTTGCGCTGGATCTCTCTACTTGTCTACATTTATTTACATTAGCCGAGATTCAGCACGATTCAAGGAGAACAACATGTCAATCTTTGACCGTGCGACCCATTTTTGCTATGTAGCCCTAACCTAATACTGTCACCTTTTCCTTGTAATAGTCACTGCGCACAGATAAACAGTGATCTTCTCAATGCTGCCTATCAGTTATAGCGCCCACATATACTATAACAGTGATCTTCTCAGTGCTGCCTGTCAGTAATAGCTCCCACATATACTATAACAGTGATCTTCTCAGTGCTGCCTATCAGTAATTGCTCCCACATATACTATAACAGTGATCTTCTCAATGCTGCCTATCAGTTATAGCGCCCACATATACTATAGCAGTGATCTTCTTAGTGCTGCCTATCGGTAATAGCACCCATATATACTATAACAGTGATCTCAGTGCTGCTTGTCAGTAATAGTGTCCACATATACTATAACGGTGATCTTCTTAGTGCTACCTATCAGTAATATGGCCCACATATACTATAACAGTGATCTTCTCAGTGCTGCCCATCAGTAATAGCTCCCACATATACTATAACAGTGATCTTCTCAGTGATACCTGTCAGTAATAGTGTCCACATATACTATAACAGTAATCTTCTCAGTGCTGCCTGTCAGTAATAGTGTCCACATATACTATAACAGTGATCTTCTCAGTGCTGCCTATCAGTAATAGTGTCCACATATACTATAACAGTAATCTTCAGTGCTGCCTGTCAGTAATAGTGTCCACATATACTATAACAGTAATCTTCTCAGTGCTGCCTGTCAGTAATAGTGTCCACATATACTATAACAGTAATCTTCTCAGTGCTGCCTATCAGTAATAGTGTCCACATATACTATAACAGTAATCTTCTCAGTGCTGCCTGTCAGTAATAGTGTCCACATATACTATAACAGTAATCTTCTCAGTGCTGCCTGTCAGTAATAGTGTCCACATATATTATAACAGTAATCTTCTCAGTGCTGCCTGTCAGTAATAGTGTCCACATATACTATAACAGTGATCTTCTCAGTGCTGCCTGTCAGTAATAGTGTCCACATATACTATAACAGTGATCTTCTCAGTGCTGCCTGTGGCGGATGCTGGAGTCGCCCTGCCTGCTTGGATGGACTTTGGGACATCGCTGTTTGTGCCCCTCGGTTTCTGTTGTCCGGTGGCATAGAGCTCGGAGTTGGAATGCTTTTGTTTGCTGTTTTCGTGCACTTTCTGTGCGCAGTGCACCTTTGGCACTCGGGGCACTGTGTGGGGGGAGCTGATTGCCTTTGTTGGATAGTCTCTCGGACTGCCTGTCGCCTGGTTTGCCTTTGTTGCATTGTCTCGCAGACTGCCTGTTGCCTGGATTGCCTTTGTTGGATTGTCTCGCGGACTGCCTGTCGCCTGGATTGCCTTTGTTGGGTGGTCTCCAAGGCTGCCTGTCGCCTGGATTGCCTCTGTTGGATTGTCTCGCAGACTGTCTGTCGCCTCTGTTGTCTTTGCTGGCCCTTCCCCTTGTGATGTCCTTCCTGTGGAGGAGGACACTTGTTCCTCAGTGGGGAGTTCTGATTTTATACCTGAAGACTGGTGTTGCCTGGTTCTTTGGGTAAAAGGATGCAATAATCTCTAGTTCTGCCTGGGGATATTGCCTGTGATATGCTGGGGCTTGTCATCCGGAAGGAGAAGTCACTTTTGGCGGAGTCTGTCCGTCACAATTGGTGGCAACGGTGGGATCTGACTTCTCCAGGATCCGCCACACTGCCTATCAGTAATAGCGCCCACATATACTATAACAGTGATCTTCTCAGTGCTGCCTATCAGTAATAGTGTCCACATATACTATAACAGTAATCTTCTCAGTGCTGCCTGTCAGTAATAGTGTCCACATATACTATAACAGTGATCTTCTCAGTGCTGCCAATCAGTAATAGCGCTCACATATACTATAACAGTGATCTTCTCAGTGATACCTGTCAGGAATAGCGTAGTAAACCGAAAATGAAGGTCCAAACTAATGTAAGTCAATATAGAAAGTGTCTCAGGTGCAAAATAAATCTTAGAATTAACCAAAGAAGGACACACTGAAAACAATATTGATAAAGCAGTGACTAAACTTTACTAATAAAGTGAATATTAAAAACAATTAAAAGGAGCAGGAACAGACAGACTACTAAAGTGTCCGATGGCATAAATACAATAGACTAGTAAAGTGCACATATCCCATAATTAGATCTTGATCCAAGATCAATGGTAATCAAGTGTGTATATATACATGCATCCAACAGTAATGGCTGTAAACACAAGATACTAGCTCAGGTACAATAATAAATGTAAAATATACACACAGTTGCAGACAGGACACCACCCCAACGTCGTTTCACCGAGAGGCTTCTTCAGGGAATGTATTGGGATAAGATGTCCACACGTCTCACTTTATGAATGTTGCTGCTTTGAATTGTCTGAGGCGGTTTTGGATAGGACTGGTAGGCTGTTTGTGGTGGCTGCAGGCTTTCCAGCCACATTTTCCTATCTTTTGCCTCCTTCTATTCACTTAAGCACTTTCTGAACTGAGTCATTTTTTCTCTTGTGGGCCTCTTTCTTTTACTAAGGGTTAGTGTGCAATTTGTCCTGCAACTGTGTGTATATTTTACATTTATTATTGTACCTGAGCTAGTATCTTGTGTTTACAGCCATTACTGTTGGATGTATGTATATATACACTTGATTACCATTGATCTTGGATAAAGATCTAATTATGGGTAATGTGCACTTTACTAGTCTATTGTATTTATGCCATTGGACACTTTAGTAGTCTGTCTGTTCCTGCTCCTTTTGTTTTTAATATTCACTTTATTAATAAATTTTATTCACTGCTTTATCAATATTGTTTTCAGTGTGCCCTTCTTTGGTAAACTGTCAGTAATGGCGCTCACATATACTATAACAGTGATCTCAGTGCTGTCTGTCAGTAAAAGTGCTCTATTTATTCTTTACAGGGTAATAGTTTTCCTCTTAATGCCCCACACTGTAATAATGCCCCTTTTGTGCCCCTTACTGTGTAATAATGCCCACCTATATGCTCCTTACTGTACAACAGATCACTGCACAAAAAAATTAGCCCTCATGCAGCCCTGTATACGGAAAAATTAGAAAGTTATACGGGTCAGATTCTAAACAAACTTACCGTATTTTGTTAAAAAGTCTGAGTTTTTAAAAAGCAGTACAATAATAGAAATGCATATAATATGGGGATAATTTAAATCGTATGGATCTACAGAATAAAGAGAACCTGTCAGTTTTACCATAAAGTGCACAGCATGAAAACTAAAATCCTCCAAAATGTGCAAAATTGCGGTTTTCTTTTCAATTTCTCCACAAAATAATATTTTTTTTGGTTGTGCTGTACATTTTATGGTACAATGAGAGGTGTTAATACAAAATACAATACAATGGATGGACAAATATAAGAGTTATGGCAAAAATCTAAATTAGCTGTGTCCTCAAGGGGTTGAAATCTTAAATCACCCCCCACAATATCTGTTAGTGGTTCCACACTGGGTAGACAGTGATATATGTGATATAATTGAACAATGAATTCCCCCCCCATACATTCCCCCATTACTTTCCCCCATTACTTTCTCCTTTATTTATCCATTGCGCAGAGCGCATACACAACACATACTTACTAGGGATCTTCCAAGACCTGCAATGACATCATCAGGAGTCCTAGCCTATAGGAGTCATTGCAGGTCTTAGCAGGTCCATAGTAAGTCTGTTAGTGCTGTCTATGGGCTCTGTGCAGCCCGGACAGCTTTAGGGCAATACTAACACTACTGTAGTTTGCCACGATTTGCTAAAAATTGCAACAAAAACACTGCGATTTTACCACGATTTTGTGCAAAATGCAGTAGTGTGTCCTAAAGCATTTCAGGGGCCCCTTTTCGGATGGGGGCCCTGGTCAACTATTTATTGATATACATTAAAATAACACCCAGTTACAAAGAAAAAAGTGTATTCCCTAAACCAGGTGAACTATAGTTAAAAGGATAAATAGTCAAATAATGCCGATCTCTCAATGGGTCAGTGAGAACCTAGAATTATGCTGTAATGCTACACAGTATATATCTTTTTGAAATATAATAGACAATTATATTGTACACCACATGGATAAAAAGGCTGTTGCCAGTATAAATAATAGTGTGTTAGAAAACACCAACATATGTCGCAAGAATCACAAAGTTCCTTACATATGTTTCTATCCCTCAGTGTACTCACACCACACTCAGGGACGTCCCTAGGGGAACATATAGTATATGCAATCACAAGATTAGATGGGAGTTCAAAACAGGGTACGCATATGGACAGAAAAAGCCCTATAACAGCAAATGCAGATACAAATATAAATACCAGACCATCCCGTCCCGTTAGTATTACTGATCCCACCGAGATGTCGGTACTGAGCATCAAGCTAAAGTCCTGCAGGGGCAGGACGCCTGGTTAGTAATCCCGGTGTCAGCGCATCTGTTTGCGCGCCTTAGAAATCTTAGAAATAGCCTGCCCGCTTCTGGGATTCCCCTGGCCCGTCCCCTGCATGAGGCATTGAGGGGGCAGGGCCTAGATTGTGTCATATGACGCAGCATAAGGAGATACGTGGCAAGGAGGCGGGTATCAGTATCGTGAAGTCGTCGCTCTCGAATATAGAAGATGTGATAAAAATGATTGACAAGTACATTTTGATGACTTTGTGATACACATCTTCCATGTGTGGAACCATGAAATGACCTCAGCAGCCAGTTCATTTCTCTGTTCGGGGTAGTTTCATAACTCATATGGCTCAGTAACGTGTGCTTGGTGCATTCACTTGTCACAGACTACAGATTCCTGCCAACAGATGGCAATGCTAAATCAGCTATTGGGGTTTTAATTATTAATCCAGTAAGAAATGTGTTGTATGTTTCTGAGAAACTGCAACTTATTTGCTTCATTCACAGAAAATGTGTACTTTGCTATCTCAAAGTGATAGTCACTAAGTGCCAGTGAAAAACCTTCCTAACGCTTAAAATAACACCCTGATATGTTTTCCATTTAGTAAAACCTGATTATTGTGTAAATTAAACCTTTTACCAGGGTAATCTTATTCACATTGGATCTGTATGATCTGACTTCCAGTATTCCTGTATTTGACAAGCTAATGCGGACATAGCCTGCCCCAAATGAAAACGGATTTACACCTTAATGGTCTATTCACACGTAGAGTATTCTGTGCAGATTTGATGCCCAGGATTTTCTGCTGCAGATTTCAATGTAAACTGAATGACTGAACACAGCTTCAAATCCTGCGCATCAAATCTGTGCAGAATACTGTACGTGTGATTAGACCCTAAGGGTCTATTCACACAGTATTTGATGCACAGATTTGATGCGCAGGATTTTATGCTGCAGATTTCAGTGTAAACTAATTGACTGAACACAGCTTCACATCCTGCGCATTAAATCTGTGCACGATCCGGTGCATTGGAATTGACCCTAAAACTATATTAGTAAATGAGAACCTCCAACAATGATTTCTTATGTTTATGACATACAATAAAAAGCGACATGCAAGTCAGCTTTGAATTTGATGCTCAGAAGCCAACAACAAACTACTATCTGCCAGTATATACTAGGAAATGCTATCTTTTTCTACAGAAGTGATCATTGACCACTATGGCAGGCCAGAGTAAGCACACAGCATTTGTAATATAATGATGTGATGTGTTTTGGCCACTGCTGGGGGCAGACTTGTTATGCCTACTACTGAAGCAGGAAGAGCTGCAGTGGCTACTATTCAAAAGGATTAACTATTTCCATAGGATGGAGAACTGCAGTAACTACTGCTGTATGTCGGGGGTGCTGTGTGACTACAGCAGGAGAGCAGATCCTGTGACTACTGGAGAAGTAAAAGAGAACCTGTCCCTATGTTTTGGGACACTTAACCACCAGCATTCCCTTATGCAGCTGAGGTTTAGTGTTTGTTTCCACTTTCTTACATTTATTATCATATATTTTGCCAGAGATAAGTAAAGGACTCATCGCCAGAGGTTTTGGGTGTATGCACCTATGAAGCTGAGGACAGTACACGTTACTTCATTGTGCAGGATTTGTGAAGTAAGGTGTACTGCAATGGGCATGTGGTTAGTGTCCCAAAATGTGACAGGTTCCACTTAAAGACCTATGGCAGATATATCCATCATGGTGCCCTTAACCCCTTAAAGTCACAGCCCTTTTTGGCCATAAGAAGACAGACAATTTAATTTTTACATTTTCGTTTTTTCCTCCTCACCTTCTAAAAATCATAACTCTCTTATATTTTCATCCACAGACCCATGTGAGGGCTTGTTTTTTGCGCGACCAATTGTCCTTCATAATGACATCAATCATTTTACCATAAAATGTATGGCTCAACCAAAAAGAAAATATTATTTCTATGGGGAAATTGAAAAGAAAATCGCAATTTAGCAAATTTTGTAAGGTTTTGTTTTCATGCTGTACACTTTACGGTAAAAATTACAGGTTTTATTTATTCTGTGGGTCAATATGATTAAAATGATACTGATGTTATATGCTTTGCTATTATTGTGCGGCTTTAAAAAAAATCTCAAACTTTTTAAACAAAGTTTTTTTTTTGCGCTCTGATCTGTACTTTTTATCGGTACCCCTTTTGCGTATATGTAACTTTTTAAACGCTTTTTATGAATTTTTTGGGAGTGTGATGTCACAAAAATGCAGCAATTTTGGACAGTTTTTTTTTTTATATGTTTATGCCGTTCACTGTACGGGATCATTAACATTATATTTTGATAGTTCAGACATTTACATATGCGGAAATACCAAATATGTTTATTAATTCCTTTCTTTTACGCTTTTTGGAATAAAATGGGAAAAAGGGTCCATTAATATTTTTTGGGGAGGGGCTTTTTTTTATTTTTTTATAATCCCACATGGTACATTGTGAAAAAGAAAAAAAAATGCCAAACAGAATTGACATGAAAAGCAATCAAAAAATCACATCTTAGGGTGCATGCACACCACGTTTTTGCTGTACAGTTGACATATACTGTTTTAGGTTAAAACTGTATGGAACTGTATAGAAAACTGCATGCATTGACTTAACATTGTAAACTGTATGTCAAACGCATCATCCAGTTTAGTCCGTTTTGGATCTCATACGGTTTGGTAAGTTTTTTTACCCGTACCCAAAACCGTAGTCTACCACATTTTTTGGTCCGGGTGAAAAACTGTATTAAACCGTATACATTTTTTTAAAACATGGGAGTCAATGGGAACCGTATAGAACGGTATGTGCGTACGGTTTCATCCGGTTTTCACCATACGGTTTTTGACTTTGCACAGTTTTTTTTCTAGGAATTTCAATAAAACAAGTGAAACTTTATTCAAAGTGGAGTGAAAAGTTAAAAACGTATACGTTTTTTTCTTAAAAAACGGATGCAACCGGACATCATTTTTTAAACTGTATACAGTTTTCAACTGTATATGAGTAAAAATTTGTACACACTTTTTGATACAGTTTAGTCAGGTTTTGAGGAATCCGTTTTTCATCAAAAACCTGATACGGGAATTGTATTGCAAAGACGTGGTGTGCATGCACCCTTAACCAAAATGGTACAGAAATTGACTACTGATAGCCCAAAAAATAAAACAGTTATAGGTCAGAATAGGAAAAATGTTTTTACGTTTAACTTTTTTAAAGTAAAATAAAACAAAAGCTTAAAAAAATTGGGTTTTGTTATTATCATAATGACCTGAAGAATACAGATAACATATCTGTTTTACCGCACAGTGAACCACATCAAAAAGAACACCCCCAAATAAAATAAAAAAAAAATCAAGTTTTTTCTTAATTTTACCTTTCTTAGACTCTCAGTTTTGCAACATATTTTATGGAAAAATTAATTGTGCCATTACAAAGTACAATTTAAATGCAGAGAAGTGAAAGAATATCGCACTCACCCACAACTATTGCTGAATGAAAGGGATGTTTATTCCAAGAAATTCATCTGGAAAAATGCAGGTGGGGGACGTGGAGGAGTGAAGACATGTGACCGGTTTGCTCTAGAAAGCGCTTTCTCTGGCTTGGGAACCCAAGCCAGAGAAAGCGCTTTCTAGCACGAAACCGTGCTGCCGGCAGTAAAAAAAAATAAACAGGTAAATACCTTCTTTCGCTCCCCCGGTGCCTCCGGTAACCGGCTCCGGCCTCCACCGCGATCCTCTTCCTAGTTGCCGGTGGTCGGATAGTCATACTGCACTCAGCCAATCACCGGCCGCAGCGAAGTCCCGACTGGGCCGGCAATAGGCTGAGGGGCAGTGTGAGAACGCTTCAAGACACACAATTCTTCACTACACCAGCACCTGCTGCCGGGGCCGAAAATGTCACACTGCCGCTCAGCCTATCGTCGGCCGAGTCGGGATTTTGCTGCTGCCGGTGATTGGCTGAGTGCAGTATGACTCGCCGACCACCGGCAACCAGTAAGAGGAGCACCTGGGGAGCGAAGGAAGGTATGTACCTGTTTATTTTTTTTAGTGCCAGTAGTATGGACGATAATTTTCCTATTCCGGAGTTCTCCTTTAATTCTACTGCTAGTATGATCCCCAGCAGAAACAGTTTTTAATGTTTACATGTTACAGTTTTCCCACAGCACTGATTAAATAAGGAGTGGATTCATATGTACTAGGAACAATTTTATTAGCATTTTCCATTGAATAAATCATGCAATAAACAAATGTGTAGCTAGTAGGAAGAGCATTGTACCTTTTATGGAGTTTAAATGAACTTTTTGGTTTATGCATTTAGATCTGCACCAATGACAATAATCATACAAAATAAGAGCTTGCACATTAATGTTGTTGTTGAGATCCAATCTGCTTTCCTCACATAATTGAGATAATACAGCTATGTATATGTTTCCAATTCTTATTTATTTTTATCTCTTCCTATCTAGGCTTATGGCATTGTTTTTATTCGAAAGATCAAGCACAGGCACAGTCTTGCCAAGAACTATTTTTCTCAGATTCCTGAGATGGCACCGTTCCTTCATCGGGAGAGATCTGATCAGATGTCTACAGTTAATGATCTGGTTATTAGTAAACCCATTGCAGCCAGTCTCCAAGTCTAGATGATTTTCCCTGCTGAGTTCAGTGCGTTTATCATATTCACATGACAGCCTTGTTTTTTGTCATCATTAACTGACTGTAATATAAAATGTTGTGCTAGACTAATCGCTCAGTAAAATGGATTTACAGCTAAACATGAACCACATAATCTCACCCTATCACCTTATTAAAGAAAGAAATTGGGTATTAATTCCAACAATTTCTTTTTATTTTATTCCGTTTTAGACAAGAAAAGCATGTACTTCCTTGTTGCATACTGTATTAGTATTATCAATACTCAATGGCTACATCTGTGTATCTTTTATGTATTTCTATAACTGAAAGATTTTTCAACAACATGGTAAAATGGTAAAGAACCCCATAACAATAGCAGACATGCTTAAGGTCCATAAATAGTATACAGATGTTAAGGATATATAAATATATATAGATATAAAACAAAAATGTTTTTATAGAAAAAAATATACAGGGTATAGATTATACATATTAAGGCTGGGTTCACACTACGTTTTGTCCCATACGGGAGCGCATACGGCAGGGGGGAGCTAAAAGCTCGCGCTCCCGTATGTCATTCATTTCAATGAGCCGACCGGAGTGAAACGTTCGGTCCGGTCGGCTCATTTTTGCGCCGTATGCGCTTTTACAACCGGACCTAAAACCGTGGTTGACCACGGTTTTAGGTCCGGTTGTAAAAGCGCATACGGCGCAAAAATGAGACGACCGGACCGAACGTTTCACTCCGGTCGTCTCATTGAAATGAATGACATACGGGAGCGCATACGGTCACATACGGGAGCGCGAGCTTTTAGCTCCCCCCTGCCGTATGCGCTCCCGTATGGGACAAAACATAGTGTGAACCCAGCCTAAGCTGGGTTCACATCACGTTTTTCAACTACGGTTCCCGCATACGTTTTCATTAGTGAAAACGTATGGACCGGTATTGAAAACCGTACACATAGGCAAAGCATTGCAAACCGTATGCACCCTGATGCATACGGTTGCGTACGGTTTGCTTGCAATACAGTTTTTAACAGTACTCCAAACCATGTTCAACCATGGTTTTGACTCCAGTTTGAAAAACTGTATTGCAACCGCATACCTTTTTTTTTACATGGTCGTCAATGGGAAACGCACATGTATACGGTTCCATACGGCAAAACCGTATGCGTTTTTTCTTTGCACATGTGCATTTGAATCCTAAAGTCCCCACCCAAGACCCCTCCCATTAAAAATGGACAACATTTTCAAAAACGTATGTTTTTTTTCTATAAAAACTGACGGAACTGTATGCACTTTTAAAAACAGTATACTGTTTAAAAACGCATACGGTTTACTTTTTCCCATACTGTTCCATCCGTTTTTTTCCCATACTGTTTTTGATAGAAAACGTATGCAGGAATCATAGTTGAAAAACGTGATGTGAACCCAGCCTTACTAAATAAATTAATCAGTAACCACCAATACATGTTTTTACAGTCACCACTAAAAAGCCAAATTTCACCTAATGTGCCTTTTTATAGCACTGTGCACTGCAAGTGTCTGGCTGTCTAATGACAGCAGGAATCCTGCTTGAATGATAAGGATCTGAAAAATCTGTGATCCTTCCTGTTCAACCCTTAAAGGGTTACTCTGGTGGGGAAAAAAAATTTTAATCACCTGGTGCCAGAAAGTTGTACAGATTTGTACCGTATATTAATTTTATTTAAAAATCTTAATCCTTTCAGTACTTATCAGCTGTTGTATACTACAGAGGAAGTTGTATAGTTCTTCTCTGTCTGACCAGAGTGCTCTCTGCTGACATCTCTGTCCATGTCAGGAACTTTCCAGAGCAGGAGCAAATCCCCATAGTAAACATCTCCTGCTCTGGACAGTTCCTGACATTGACATAGGTGTCAGCAGAGAGCACTGTGGTCAGACAGAAAAGAAATTCAAAAAGAAAAGGAATTCCGCTGTAGTATTCAGCAACTGATAAGTACTGGAAGGATTAAGATTTTTAAATAATAGTAATTTACAAATCTGTTTAACTTTCTGGCGCCAGTTGATTTAAGAAAACATTGTTTTCCATCAGAGTTCCCCTTTAAGATTCTGCTTTAAATCACACCACTTATGTGGTTTACAGATGTATAGGGTTCTCACCGCCACCAATCAGCGACCCCATGACCAAATTTTAAGATGTAGATGGGTTGCCTTGTCATCTGACAGCAAAATGAAGGTAAAGTAAAGCCCTGTCTTTTCAATTTGCTTTTAATAAAACTTAAAATATTCTCCAGAGCAGAGTGCTTTGTCTTCCTATTTTGTTCTATTTGTTGACAATTTTAAACATACTAATTTTCATACAAAAAGTGATATTTTTTTAAAAGTAGTAAAATAAAAGAAAACCTATATAATCATATGGCCCTACAGAATAGATATAACATAATTTCCACCATGCACCGCGTAGAGTCAGAAGCCCCCAAATGTTGCTAAATTCCTTCTTTTTTTTTTTCTACACAAATATTTTGTTTATTTTGCAGTGGATTTGGTGGTAAAATGAGTTGTGTCATTACAAAGTACAGTTGGTGGTGCAAAACCAAGCCCTTATATGGGTCTGTAAGTGGAAAATTGAATGTGTTATGGCTTTTAGAAGATGAAGAGGAAAAACAAAAGTGCAAAAAAAAAAAATCCTTTAAACAATAAAAGGCATATTTACCTTTCCCACTCCCTTGGTGCTGCAGCCGTCAGAACTAGAACTTCCGGTCTTGTACTTTCTCTTCCCAGTAAAAGGATGCTTCCTGTTCAGTGAATAAAAACTTTTAAACAAGGAAATTCCTCATTTTTGGACTAGGTAACACAGAGTTTTAGTTATGAGTGAATTGTGAAATGAGGAAATCATTTAAATGGGATCTGTCACCAATTTTTTTTTTTTGATATGTTGTAGTACTTATGTACTACAACATGTCTCTAATATACTTTCATTATTTTTTTTCCTTTAAAATAGTTTAATTCAGATTTAAAAACTGGCCACTAGGGGTCTCCCTCCTAGTGGCCGGCTGCAGCCTGGCATGATGCCACGCTTGAATTCGGACCAATGTCGGCCGGGCATCGGTCCGAATTCAATCAGGCTGAGCTCGCTCCCTGCCTGTCAATCAGACAGGTGGGAGGGAGTGCTTTGAATGAAGAGGATGCGTGCAGGCTCCCTGGCCTTGCATGCCGGCCCCGGGGACAGGTAAAATATTATGCGCAGCTGCTGCTAAGCAGCAGCTCCGCTATGACTGTTCTGTTTATGCTTTTGCGGGCGGGGGGGAGTGGATTGAGAGTGGGGGGGTGGATTGAGCGGCGAGGGGGAGCGGGTTGCGCGGCGGGGAACAGGATGTTCGGCAGCTGCTGCCATCACAGATACGGTGTTTACCTATACAGGGGGCCTCCAGTTGTTTCCCCACTACAACTCCCAGCATGCCCTGACAGCCAATAGATGTCAGGGCAAGCTGGGAGTTGTAGTGTTGAAACAGCTGGAGGTACACTGAATAGGTGAACTAAGGGCGGAAGTCCCCCCCAGCAGGCATCAGTGACGTCGCACCTGCTGGGGAAGTCTGCCTGGTAGTGAGCACACTACCAGGCAGACAAAAGGCATTTTTAATATGTAAAAAAAGAAAAAATTAAAGGCAGGGAGGGGGTTAGGGATAGATGGGCAATAGGCAGGGATAGAAAAAAAAAAGGATGGTGGGAGCTACTCTTTAATTTTTACAATACACTTTTTTTTATTCTTTCCCTCTAAAGTGTTAGTATATTTTGATTTTAAAATTAGAATATAGTGGTAATAATGAATAATTTGTTTTATTGACCATTCGTGAGTATTGGGGCCAGTTAGGTGATTACTTAAAATGATAAGGTTTAATATACTGTAGCAGCCTCATACCCACTAAGGGGAAATTCACATTCAGGATATAATAACATTTTGGGAGTATATAATTATGGTGAATACAGTAAAGTCGAATACAGTCGAGTAAACAATGACTTTACCCATTGCTCATGTGCCTGGACTTTAGAACTCTGCATGAGACAGGG
Source organism: Hyla sarda (assembly GCF_029499605.1). NCBI lineage: Eukaryota > Metazoa > Chordata > Amphibia > Anura > Hylidae > Hyla > Hyla sarda. Next base: position 238,221,902 of record NC_079192.1, read on the forward strand.
AAGAGAGATTAAGAAAATAGTCAAGGTGAAATTATAGACATAAATATGCATAGTCTACACCTACCATTTTCTGTATTCAGGGTTTGCACAGATATTTAAAATTTTCCATTTTTATTCAGGAAGTGAATACTACTTGTTACAACTAGCTCTCTGGCCAGACACGCTGGCCGCAAGCGCTCTCCTGCCCCGTTCTCTGCCGGCGGTGCCATGGTTCACATCGCAGGACGCGCTCGCATGCAAACTTCGGGCCGTTACTTCCTCCGCTGTCTCAGGTCGCTGGCGTGTGTGTACCCACCCTCTAGGGCACACGCGCACCTGCTCTCTGCGATTTAAAGGGCCAGTACGCCCTTAATTGGTTACTTCTGCTCGACTCTATGTGTCAGCAGTTCCTGTTTTCCCTTGCCAGATCTTTGTGCTCACAGTCAAGAGAAAGTGTTCCTGTTCTGTTTTGCCTTGCTGTGTTCTGACCTCTTTGCTTCGTTGCTGACTACACTCCTGTGCCGCCTGCCCTGACCTTCTGCTTTTCCTGACCATGAGTTTGATTCTTTCTTCCAGTGCCACGTGGTCACCTCAGCATCCTGTGTGGATGAGTTGTGCCAGGGGTAGCGACCTGGGTGCCGCCTGCCGCAGCATGTCCTTCCCGCTTTGTGGCGGGCTCTGGTGAATACCAGCGGCACCTTATACTCCGCTCCCTGGTATGGCCCACGCCATCATCCACACTGGTTTAGCGGATCCACTTCTTCTGTGCCCCTTACAATACTTTTACACAGTCTTTGACAGGACTTCTCCCGGTGCATATGTATGCATGTGCCCAATTTACTGGATGAAGGCCAAAAGAGTATGGAGTATGTGAATTTCATGATAAACTATAAATAATTTATTGTACTCTGCCCACATAAAATTTGAGATATATATATATATATATGTATATATATATATATATATATATATAGTGAGAGAGATATGTATAAACACCTAGATTATTATCTTGTATTATGCTTATAGAAAAACACCACCTAAAATAATAATCGTTATAAGAAGGGAAAACAGCCACCCACCCCTCTGACACTGCCTTTTAAGGGAGCCATGTCCTAAACTGGGTGGCCTCAACCATGGTGTCCTGGTCCCTCATGTCTAAAGTTCATATGTGCTTTGTCAGTTCCAGGTTCCGACGTGTTTCCTTCATAAGACCATGACTGCTTCATCAGGGAACCCATCAGAGAAAGGGATAATAAAAACTATCCAAAAAATGTGACAGGGTTGCAAAATGTATATATACCTCTTTCACATAGTGTGCATATTCTAGAGGTAGATAGCATATCTTATACCAATAAAGCATAGAGTGTGTTGACGATAAGGAGATATTATTGTTTATTCTGCACATTACTAATACCCACACCTACACACACCATATTATCTACTTCTGCCCTAAATCATTAGAATCTGTTGGTCAGTTCAGAGTTGGGCATAGTGGTGCTGGCTAGAGGAGAGTGGGGCAAAGACTGTCACAATATTGGATTTTTTTTTCAACCCTATCTCTGTTTGGTTCCCTGATGAACCTGTCACTATCATATGGGGGAAACGCATCAGAACCTGGAACTGACTAAGCACATATGCTCTTTTGACATGAGCATGTGGAAGTCTGTGTGTACATTCTGTGGGTCTTCTGGTATGCACTGACCCTGGCATATTTGTTATTCCCCTAATAAGTGCGTAACATATATATATATATATATATATATATATATATATATATAGTTAGGAGTAGCCGTATTAGTCCAGTGATGCAAAAAGCAAAATCATCGGTAGTTGCAGTTTCTTGTAATACCTTTTTTATCTTGTCCAATAAAAAAGGTATTACAAGATACTGCAACTACCGATGATTTTGCTTTTATATATATATATATATATATATATATATATATATATATATATATATATATATTTGTTAATTTTATTTTATTTTTTTTCCGCACTGAGTGTCCTTTGAGTTTGTTTGATTATACCTCACTTTATCACAGGTCAGAGACTGGCACTGTGGCAGTGGCGACCCTGTAAAGGAGATGGGTCCCTAAAAAGGCAGGATCAGAGGGGTAAGAGGCTTAAGATATAGAGTGCACTCCAACCCTTTCCTCAATCTCTCTACCCCCATCTCCCTGCTGTTTTCCCTCCTTATCTCCATTATAAATTATTTTAGGTGATGGACTTCTATATTCCAAAGGTTATTTTTGTTAATACACAGTTTTGGCGTATGATTTTTGTTGTTTATTAATTTTCCGTCCTACTTTTATCTATAAGCATAATAAAAGTTACGTTTTATTCTCTCTAATATTGGCATGGATCAGAGGAACAGAATAGTTTTCTTGGCTTAACCTTTTAAAATACATTTGATAGATGTGGACCCTCCTGTAATGTATTGGTCCCATTTCTGTGATTCAACACCTAAATTTTATTTATATGAGTAGATATGCATACTACAAAATTCATTGAATTAAATGTGCTGATTACAACTATTGCACCAGGCACATGTAGATTATAACACTACAGCAATATAGAACTGCTTTTAGATATACATGATAAAGTGCAAACATATGTGCATATATAACTTAGCCCATGCATGCATCCATATCAATTTGTGAAGTGCATATACCAAGGTACAGTATGAATATACTGTATGTAGGTACATTATACGCAAGAGTATAGTATATATAAACATTACATTGGTCCCTCAAGTTACAATGACCAATTCCAGGATGACCAATGTATGTTAAAACCGTTGTTTATTTAGACAATAACTCTTGAAACCTGGTAATTGGTTCTGAAGCCTCAAAATGTCATGCAAAAATAGGAAAAAGTGAGGATTAAAGAAAATAAGTAGATAACGAATGCAGATAAAGCAAGTCCTTATGTATAACTATAAGTAAGATATAAGGGAGGGAAAAGATAATGTGGAGTCATTATGGGAAAAAATATGTGGAGATAAAAAATACAAAAATTCTGACAGGGGTTTGCTATAAGCCACCAAACATAATGGAAGAGGCAGAAGATCAATTACTGAGGCAAATAAACAAGGCAGCAAATCATAAGGATGTGATAATAATGGGGGACTTTAACTATCCTGATATTAAACTGAGAGACTGAGATCTGTGAACCTCATAAAGGAAACAGCAGACTGTCACATGTGCTCAGTGTGAACCTGCTTTGATCTGTGAAGAGCACAGGGCTCCAGTGGCGAATTTGCCAATCTTGGTGTTCTCTGGCAAATGCCAAACATCCTGCACGGTGTTGGGCTGTAAGCACAAACCACCACCCCCCCCCCCCCCCCACCCCCCTTTGTGGATGTCGGGCCCTCATACCACCCTTTTGGAGTCTGTTTCTGATCGTTTGAGTGGACACATGCACATTTGTGCTCTGCTGGAGGTCATTTTGCAGGGCTCTGGCAGTGCTCCTCCTGCTCCTCCTTGCACAAAGGTGGAGGTAGCGGTCCTGCTGCTGGGTTTTTGCCCTCCTACGGCCTCCTCCACGTCTCCTGATGTACTGGCCTGTCTTCTGGTAGTGCCTCCATGCTCTGGACACTGCGCTGACAGACACTGCAAACCAGCCTTCTTGCTCACATTGATGTGCCATCCTGGATGAGCTGCACTACCTGAGCCACTTGTGTGGGTTGTAGACTCTGTCTCATGCTACCACTAGAGTGAATGCACTGCCAGCATTCAAAAGTGACCAAAACATCAGCCAGGAAGCATAGGAACTGAGAAGTGGTCTGTGGTCACCTCCTGCAGAACCACTCATTTATTGGGGGTGTCTTGCTAGTTGCCTATAATTTCCACCTGTTGTCTGTTCCATTTGCACAACAACATGTGAAATTGATTGTCAATCCGTGTTGCTTCCTGAGTGGACAGTGTGATTTCACAGAAGTGTGATTGACTTGGAGTTGCATTGTGTTGTTAAAGTGTTGCCTTTATATTTTTAAATATATTTGTGCAATATTTTAACAATAACCCAGATAAACAAACTTTTATTTTTAGTTAACACCCCACAGAGATGGTTTTTCTTGATGTGCGTTTTATTTCAGATCCAATTCAGGGCAATATTCAGACACGACTTCATAGAAAAGCCATCTCCGGCAATTCCAAATGCCAGTAGGGTTTAAATGCTCATTGCACCCCTTATTACAATCCGTGAGGGGTGTAGTTTCTGAATTAGGGTCACATGTGGGGAGGTCCACTGTTCTGACACCATGGGGGCTTTGTAAACGCACATGGCCCCACTTCTATTCCAACCAAATTCTCCAAAAGCCCAATGGCGCTCCTTCTGTTCTGAGACCTGTAGTGGGCCAGCAGAGCACTTTACATCCACATATGGGGTATTTCCATTGGGCTTCATGTTTTGGGGTCCATTCATTTTCACGTCCAATTTCAACGCAAACCTATCAAACACCTGCTCACTATACCCCTTGTTACTTTCCTTGAGGGGTGTAGTTTCCCAAATAGTATGCCATGTGGGGATTTTTTTTTTTTTTTGCTGTTCTGGCACCATGGGGCTTCCGAAATGCAACATGCCCCCCCAAAAACCATTTAAGTAAAATTTGCCCTCCAAAATACCACAGTTGCTCTCTCCCTCTTGAGCCTAGTTGCGAGCACTTTACGTCAACATATGAGGTATTTCCTTACTTGATAGAAATTGGGCTACAAATTATGCTGGCTTTTTTTTTCCTTATAACCCTTGTAAAAAGGAAAAAAATTGGGCTATATGAACATGTTAGTGTAAAAAAATGGAGATTTAGATTTTTCTCCTCCACTTTGCTGCTGTTCCTGTGAAACACTTAAAGGGTTAACAAACTTTCTGAATGTCATTTTGAATACTTTGAGGGGTGCAGTTTTTATAATGGGGTAATATATGGTGTATTTCTCACAGAAAGGCCCCTCAAATCCACTTCAAACTTAACTGGTCCCTGAAAAATTCAGATTTTGAATTTTTTGGGAACATTTTGAAAATTGCTGCTATACTTTGAAGCCCTCTAATGTCTTCAAAATTTAAAACATGTCAACTTTATGATGCCAACAAAAAGTAGACCTATTGTATTTGTGAATCAATATAGAATTTATTGGAATGTCCATTTTCCTTTCAAGCAGAGAGTTTCAAAGTTCTAAAAATGATACATTTTCTACATTTTCAGGAAATTTTGTGAAAGTAATGATGAAAATTTACCACTATGTTTAAGTAGAATATATCACGAAAATAAATGTCTCTGATTTAGAATGAAAGGTAAAATCATCCAAGAGTAATTAATATATAAAGTGACCGTGGTCAGATTTGCAAAAAAGGACTGCGTCCTTAAGATGAAAATGAGCTGCGTCCTTGGATCTCCCCCAATATGTTTCTTCTTGCACAACAAATGAAGTTTTCCCTATTAAATCCTACATAAATTGTGAATCAGATCATGTAGTTCATCGTGTAACATGTACAACCTGTAAAACAATGGGGGAGATTTATCAAAACCTGTCCAGAGGAAAAGTTGCTGAGTGGCCCATAGCAACCAATCAGATCGCTTCTTTCATTTCTCAGAGGCCTTTTGAAAAATGAAAGAAGCGATCTGATTGGTTGCTATGGGTAACTCAGCAACTTTCCCTCTGGACAGGTTTTGATAAATCTCCCCCATTGTTTTTTACAGGTACACAATAGTTGTTGTACATGTTACACGACAGAAGTTGCTGGCAAGAAAATTCTTATGGATAGTAAAACTGGGCACAAGATTTCCATTAGGATTAAATAACAGATTGGATATTATGTTGTTTTATTAATGTGATTGCTATTATCTTTTATTCACTTGTATAATTTATATGTTTGGAAATTCTGCTATCATAATATCAAGCATACTGCAATGATTATTTTATTGTATTTACACAATATGGGAATATTTTTGATAACCAGTTAGTAGATCCATTTTGATAACCAGTTTTTAGATCCATTTTGATAACCAGTTAGTAGATCCATTTTGATAACCAGTTAGTAGATCCATTTTTCCAGATTTATATATATGTATGCTTTGCTCTTTTTGTATCTCATTTAAAGTTTTATACACTTGGATTAAGTAAAGGGTTAAAAATAAAAAGGAACAGGTTAACATGATAGGTGGTTTTCCAATAGAGGGGGAGGGACCATGCATTTGCACATTTTCCATTTATTCGATGTGTATTTTGTTATCTGTTATGCCCTTACAAAGGTGTTTTATTGAAACACATCAGGACTTTTCATATTTTTGTGGTGTCTCTATATTTGTAAAATGACTTAAATAAAGCTGTTATATTTTAAATATTTTCCTGTGCCTGAATTGAAATTGCTGGGACTTTTTCCTTTTTTGGATCCTATGCTGTTCCTCTTGCATGACGCCTGCATGCCCTGAGCACCTGGTCAGCCAGAAGTAAACCAATCAGATTTCTTCTTAAATTTTTTTTTTAAATGCATCGGAAAACTAATAGAAGCAATCTGATTGGTTGCTAAAAGCAACTGGTCAATTTCCTTTGCACAGGTTTTTATGAATTCCACCATTGTCCTTCTGAAAAATAAACCTTCGCCCAATCTCAAATCTTTTGCAGGTTGCATCAAATTTTCTTTAGAGATTACCCTGTATTCAACTCTATCCATCTTTTCATCAATTCTGACCAGTTTCCCTGTACCTGCTGAAGAGAAGCATCCCCACAGCATGATGCAACTACCACCATGTTTCATTGTAGGGATGGTGTTGCTCATGGTGATGGGCAGTGTTGGGTTTCCCCCACACATAGGTCCACATTTATCATTGTAGTGTAAGTGAAGCATTTTTTTTACACCTTTTTTTGTGTGTGCTGATAATGTGTATGAGCACCAAATTTATTAAATGTTCACAGAGCATTTGATAAATTTTGTGCAGGTCACATTTTCTCAAATTTCTCTCTTCACCTACACTAAAAAGCTGAGCTAAGTTTGGGATGGTGTAGTTTTAGAGACTTTTCAGTGGCTTTGTGCCTTTTTTGTGCCTTTTTACAAAAAGGTGCAGTTCATAAATCCCTTCTATATCATGTGTATTGCCAAAATCAGTGGATTGCAACTCAAAATCAGTGGATTGCAACTCAAAATCAGCAGAAATGTGTAAACAAAAAGGCTAAAAAAAAAGCGCAAATAAACCCCGCTTGCGCCTTTTTGTGCCTTTTGTAGACACAAAACACTGTCTAAAGACAATGATAAATGTCGGCCATAGCATTTTTGAGGCCAAAAAGTTCAATTTTAGTCTCATTTGAGCAGAGCATCTTGTTCCACGTTTACTGTGTTTCCCTCATGGCTTATCAAGTACAAATAACTAAACCTTCAGTGAGGAAAATAACATTACAAGGTATCTGCATCATATTCCATATAGGATAGCAAGATGAGACCGGCACTGCTTGCTCTGTGATAAGTGAATGTCTGGTTGCAGGAGTAGGAGTACTGTTCACATTATGAGATATGGTGGTGCTCTAGCGTAGTAGACGAGTTGCAAACAATTTTCAAAGAAACAAAGAAAGCTGGCGACTCACCGAATCTTCTTTTATTTGCGCACAATACTCACATACAGATGACTGTTAGGGGGAGGCACATCGCGGGGGGGGGGGGTTACAGAAAGCCTTTGTACCCCCCGGTGTGCCTCCCCCTAACAGTCATCTGTATGTGAGTATTGTGCGCAAATAAAAGAAGATTTTGAGAAGATTCGGTGAGTCGCCAGCTTTCTTTGTTTCTTTGAAAATTGTTTGCATCGTATTTTATATATTTACCAGAACTGTACCAAACTTCTAAACTAGGAGTAGATCAAACAGTGGTTGCACTAGCTTGACAAAAAGTATTTTTTTACAGCGCATTTTATTTTTAAGCATGGTACATTACTAGCCTTTTTTATGTAATATATCTTTCTATAATACAAAAATAAAATTCCTAAAAATAAACAGTGATAATTAACAATGGGCCTCATTTACTAAGAATGGAGTGTCGGTTTGTGGTTTCTACATTTTTTGAACTTGTTATTTACCAATCTGTCGCACTTTTCCCGATAATTTTTTCCGCTGGGAAAAGTTCTGTTGCACAGTAATTTCTGGCGCATGGTTCTGTCGCACGGTAGTTTCTGTCGCAGGGTTTTCTGTCGCATGGTAAAATCTGTTGCATCCATAAGGCTAAGTTTCTACTTGTTTTTTTGGGAGGAAAATGGCAAGTAAAACGACATATAGGTTTTAACTTTGGCGTTTTTGCCGGCGGTTTTTATTCTTTTTTGTACTTTAGCAATCCAAAAAAGTGATGGAGATACCTTTTTTAATAAAATTTCGTGGGGTACCATTAAAAAACAAAAATAAAAAATATACAGTAGTGAAGGAAAAAACTGTATCTAACGAAATGTATATTTTTTTTATAACAACATTTTTATTAATTTTTAAAACTGGGATTAATTTATGTGGGCGGGCGGGGATGTAAAAATGTAGCCGACAATAATAAAAATGTAGTGTGTATGTGTGTTTTTCACTTTATTCTTTATTTTTTACATTTTTTAGGTTGTACTACTACGCCCAGCATGGAACACACTGTTCCATGATGGAAGTAGTAGTACCTGTACTAATTGATCCTCCTGTATAATGTATAGATTCAGCCGGCCTCTCTTCTATGGTTCCCAGCACGGCCGTATATATACACCTATTCATATTTCCCGCAGAGAGCTGTGATTGGCCAGATGGTTCCAGCCACTCACAACTCCCTGTGGGAAATATGAATAGGTGTATATATACTGCAGTGAAGGAGACCATAGAAGAGCGGCAGGCCACATCTGTACATTATACAGGAGGATCAAAGCGGGTGTCAGTAGTGACATCCACTGTGATCTTTCCTTAACTGCAGGTACTACTACTGCCAACATGGAGCACACTCTGCTCCATGCTGAGAGCTGTAGTTCCTGCATTAATAGACAGATTGCAACAGGTGTCAGAAGTTACACTCACTGCGATCTGTTTCTTAATGCAGTTACTACAGCTCCCAGCATGGAGCAGAGGGTGCTCCATGTTGGGAGTAGTAGTACCTGCAGGTAAGAACAGATCACAGCGGGTATCACTCCTGAATCCCGCTGCGATCGTCCTATATATTGCAGAGATGTGGAGCGGCTGTATACAGCACTCGCACCTCTGCACTATACTCTGGCCACTCACTCATTCATATTTCCCTCAGAGCGGTGATTGGCTGAAACCATCCGGCCAATCACCACTCTGGGCGGAAAATATTAATGAGTCATGTGAAGTTGTTGTATGGGGATGCTTCGGTCTTTTGCAGAAAGTGGGCTTGAACTCCAGGTCTTTAGCACTACATAAAAATACAAATAAAAACATGGGAGATCTAAATAATTGACTCTCTATAATATACCATTGCGATCCACATAACTAATCGTGTGAATCATGAATGAGATATCATGCGCAGCAAGGTGGGCCAGAACTAGAGGGTCTCCAGCGCTGCAAAAATGCAAAGACTCCAGCAGACAAGAATCAACAGAACACCTGCCAGTTCCAAACCAGGCTAACCTGTAAGGTTTCCACATATACCTTCACCATGATCCAGGGAGACCCCATCGGAATGTATCTGAACCGGAGCTGTCTTCTCTTTGTTCAGACTTTAAGAGATCGCGAACCCCAGTGTACACAAGTGCATCCGCAGACAGGGATCGCATTCCTCATTGTGCACAAATGTATCTGCAAACAGCTTGTTACAATGAAACAAAACTCCAGCACTTCTCTGATTTGATCTAAATATACGATCTGGTACATCAGAGTGGGCTCCAAAAGGAAGGACTACAGCGCTGCAAAAGACCGAAGCATCCCTCCCCATACAACAAATTCACATCACTCATTCATATTTTCTGCCCAGAGTGGTGATTGGCCGGATGGGGACAGCCAATCACAGCTCAGAGGGAAATATGAATGAGTGATGTTCTATTCACATCACTGGCCGGAGTATAGTGCAGAGATGCGAGCGCTGTATAGAGCCGCTCCACATCTCTGCAATAGATAGGACGATCGCAGCGGTGTCAGTAGTAGTGATGAGCGGCATTGGCCATATTAGAATTCGCGATATTTTGTGAATATATAGACGAATATTCGTCCTATATTCGTGAATTTCGCGTTTTCGTTATATTCGCATATGTGAATATTTGCGTATTCGAGGAAGAAAACAGTGAGGGATTGGGCAAATTTACTATTGGTTGCTAGGGATGTTGTTGACTTGCTGACAAGTGTATTTGCATCATTCTAATTGGCCCACATTTACGAATATTCGCATATGTGAATATTCACATATGCGAATATGCACACACGCGAATATTCACATATGCGAATATTCGCATATGCAGGAAAATGAATATTCGCAATTTCGAATATATAGCGAATATATTCGCAATTTTGCAAATTTGCGATATTCACAATAAAAATGAAATGCGAATATTCGCAGCCAACACTAGTCAGTAGTGATACCCGCTGTGATCTTTCCTTAACTGCAAGTACTAATACTCCCAACATGGAGCACACTCTGCTCCATGCTGGGAGCTGTAGCACCTGCATTAATGGACAGATCGCAGCAAGTGTAACTTCTGACACCCGCTGCGATCTGTCTATTAAGGCAGGTGTTCATTTTTCTTAGTTGCTAGGGGTAACGATTTACATTTATTTGCACCTTATTTGCACATACTACCTCCTCCACGATTTTATCAGGGGAATTCACCACATACAAACCATCATAGCAGTAATAGGTGCGTATAGCCTACTTCTATAAATATTTTTACAGCCATAAAATATTTTCTTTGGCATTTAATAAATTTATATATATATATATATATATATATATATATATATATATATATATATATATATATATATATATATATAACTCTCTTGGCTATACAGGAACTGTGGCAAAAGAATACAACATCCAGTTACTGACAGAGGGACGATCCAATACCTGGTGCAATATTTTGTGTCATTTTTAAACAAGTAACCAAATAAATTATAATAATTATTTTAACTATATCTGTTGCACCAGTATATTTATTTATTTATTACGTTTTTACTATTATATGGGAAACAGAGACCCATTATTATACAAGACGGCAATCAGAATCATAGTTACGTATATTTATTCATCTTTTCCCCAAACCATTTGAGCGCTAGTGAACTATACAGTATATTTAAACCTATTCATATTTTCCACGGAGGGCTGTGATTGGCTGGAACCATCTGACCAATCACAGCTCTCTGTGGGAAATATGAATATGTGTATATACACGGCAGTGCAGGGACCATAGAAGAGCGGCCGCCGCATCTATACATTATACAGGAGGATTGCAACAGGCGATCTCTCTATTAGTACTGGTACTACTACTCCCATCAGGGAACAGTGTGTTCCACGCTGGGAGTAGTATGGTAAAACACACACACACACTACATTTTTTATTATTGTCGTCTACATTTTTATTGCCCTGTCCGCCCACATAAATTGATCCCTGTTTAAAAATTAATACAAATTTCGTTAAATACAATTTTTTCCATCACTACTGTATCTTTTTAATTTTAAATTTTTTTAATGGTACCCTACAAAATTTTAATCAAAAAGGTATCTCCAACACTTTTTTTTGGATTGCTTAAGTCCAAAAAAAAAAAGTGTTGAAAAGACTCGCTAAAGTTAAAACGTTGCTTAATAATTTAATTGTGCAAAAAAAATTTTTTTTAAATTACAAGTAAGAATCGCTTCAAAAAGACGAGGCAGGCAAAGGAACAAACAGCCAGAGAATTTAGTCCACTTTCTGAAATGTTATACATGCTTTAAAGTGTCGGGTTTTCTTCCCAGAAAATTCACATGATTTTTGGAGTGATTTTCAGAAAAGATGAGTGATTTTGGCTGAAATGTAGGGAACACTCCCCTTTTCCGGAAAAAAACGCCCATTTTGTAGTTTTTTATTTTCACTCAGAGTGATTCAGATTCTGTCGTGTTTTTTCTGTCGCACATTCTGTCACATGGTCCCTGCGACCTGACAAAAAGAGTCGGAATCATGTTAGTAAATGAGGCCCAATATTTTGCAACCTCAATTAGAAATAAGTCAGAAAATAACAATTGATAAATAGTATTTTATAAAATATTTTATGTGCACTAGTTGCCTTTTACTTTAGTCTGAAAGACAAAACAAACCAAGGGCTGGTCTATTTACTCTATATACAAGCGGCCTCTTGTTTACCCAAAACAGCAGGCACCCTGTCTTGGTGCTAACCAGTAGCTGCAGCTTTTTACTAGTTATCTTCTTGTGGAAGACTTTAAGTTAGCAGTGTAGAATCATTCTCAGTTCTTCTCTGTTCGCAGACATGCAGCTTCCATCTGGGCTTTTGCTCCTGTTTTCTATCTGTGCTTCAGGAGTCAACTCTTTAAGTCATGTACCTGTCTTTTTGTGGTCAACTGAACGGTGAGTACTTTGGAGGGGGCATTATTGCAGGATTTATCAAAGATCTAGTAAATGTATAACGCAGAGCTATCCCAATCCCAGTAGTCATTTTTAAGTATGTTCTAAAAAAGTAAGGTTTACCTTAGCATTCTTTCCTGTCATCATTCACTTGCATTTCCATTTCTACACGATGAAATGATTCTTTAATGGAGATTTAGTTCTGTATGTCTTACAGCATGCCAACAAGTAGTTAAAGGGGTACTACCGTGGAAAACTTTTTTTTTTAAATCAACTGGTGCCAGAAAGTTAAACAGATTTGTAAATCACTTCTATTAAAAAATCTTAATCCTTCCAGTACTTTTTAGGGGCTGTATACTAAAGAGAAATGCAAAAAAGACATGCATTTCCTATGATGTCCTGACCACAGTGCTCTCTGCTGACCTCTGATGTCCATTTTAGGAACTGGAGAAAATAGCAAACATATGCTTCTCTGGACAGTTCCTAAAATGGACAGCAGAGGTCAGCAGAGAGCACTGTGGTCAGTACATCACAGGAAAAGTACTGGAAGGATTAAGATTTTTTTAATAGAAGTGATTTACAAATCTGTTTAACTTTCTGGCACCAGTTGCTTTAATAAAAAAAAAAAGTTTTCCACGGTAATACCCCTTTAAGCCTGAATGCATCTCAGTCGAGAATCACTGTAATAATTGAAGAATGTTTAATTGAATTTCAATTGTTTAATCAAGCCTTCCCCATGTAATGGATGATACATCCCTAATTTCATTTTGCACATAAAGAATATTCAGGCCTTTTAGTAAAGGCTCTTCTTTGTGCAAACTGCTCCATTCACACAACGTTTATTGTTGCGGTTGTTGCAGATAATAAATGCTATTCTCGTTACTCAGCTTGTTCCGCACTGCTATGTGCAGTGGTAAATTAAGGTTCACATTTAAGAGGAGAACATTTTGTACCAGAAGGGGGTTCTTTTCAGGAGGTGAACTCTAATCAGTCACAATCATTTCAATAAGCATTCTCCAGAAATTCAGCTAATGAAATAGAACTTATTCTGATAATTTTATGTTTGTGAGTCATGCCTTTATTATTCAAAATGAGCAGCTACTGTGGTACCTCCGATGAGTCTGAACTGGGCTGCTAAAAGAACACTGGACAAAGACATAAACTGTTTTTTCCATTTAAATCAAGCTTTTATAAGAATTCAATGTGAAAAATGACTTTATTTTATACACTTACAATGGCTCTGTTCATGTAAGTTCTATTCCATCAAGGTTCTTGTGTTTTTGAAGACCCCAATGTCCTGGGCCCCAATGAAAAATTGGTAACAGACCCTATTACTAGTATTTCTAATACTAGTAACTTCTCGTGTGAAAGGGGGGCCATTGGGCCCAGTGGTATAACTTTATGACCTCTCACAATAATAGTAATCTTCTTAGTGCCACACCGTAATGAAGCTCTTCTCTGGCCCCACACAAAAATGATGCTCCCTTTTTGACTCCATACACAGTAATACCTCCCCATGTGTCCTCACACATTATACAAATAGTAGTTGCTGCAGCACTTCTGGTGAAAAAATGCAGGCTCTTTTTGATCAAAACGTGGTCCCCACATTTGAGCCCCCATATATAGTAATGTTTCCCCTTTGTGCTCCCACTTAAAAACATTAGTAATGTTTTTTCTGCACTCCCGATCCCTATTAACAGTGCCCCTTATGCCAATAAAAATAAAATAACGGATTCCCACTTAACCACATTCCCATGTCAGGCAGCTGGATCATCTTCTTGCTATATACTGTCCATGGGCTGTTGCAATGCAGTGTCATCACCACACTGTTTGTGCTGACATGATGGAAGTCTTAGCATGTTCCCAAGCTCTAATAAGCTGCAGGCCTAAAGCAATTAATTGCGTTCAAAAGTAAGTGGCTGGGCAGGGAAACAATGGTTTTCTGCCCTCCACCACAGTCCTTAGCATAGATACAGTTGAAAGTGATTCTCTCCTGAGAATTTGGACAAAGTGCCCTTTCTCTCGAGGCCCGGTTACATTCGCATACACCAAGACTCCATTTATTATGCCACTATTTCGGCACGAAGGCCTGTGTGTGACCACTACCTGTGCATCCTATAGTTATATACTCCTGGCAAAAAAGTGGGTCCTTTATTACTGTTCTTGTTGTCATCAGCACTGACACGACAGACCCCATTATAAGTCCATAATATCTGTCTAAATTTGTTGGAGCCATTTATTAAATAGATCCACCATACCTTTAATGGTTACATTAAAGGAGTATTCCAGCGCAAAATAACTTATCCCCTATCCAAAGGATAGGGGAAAAATATAGATCGCGGGGGGTCCGAGCGCTGGGGCCCCCTCAGGATCTCCTGTAAGGGGCTGCGGCAGTCTGCAGGAAGTGAAGTTTCGTCCCCAGCAGAAAGCCGCGGCAGACACGCCCCCTCCATGTATCTCTATGGGGTACATGGAGGGGGCGTGTCAGCCGCCGCATCATGCGGGGATGGAACGCCCCCTTTCCAGCATACTGCTGCGGCCCCGTCCAGCAGATTCCGGGGGGCCCCAGCGCTCGGACCCCCTGCGACCTATAACATCCCCTATCCTTCGGATATGGGATAAGTTATATTGTATATTATAAACCTACAATTCTGGCCATACACCTGCTTAACTAAACAAGTGCCAGAAAGAAACTAACTACTAACCTACAACTAGCACAAAATAATTCTGGAGATCAAAATAAAGGTCAAAATTGCAAAACTTTATTACAAATAAATTACAAATACAGGACCCACCCAATTAAAAAAGACCCACCCTTAAAACCAACCCCACAAACAAGGTAGGGGACAGCTCATCTATTGACTCTAGTGCTCATCAGACAATGCAGTAATAACAGAACTGGGAAAAATAATATGGTCATATATCATTACCTAAGGTTGTCATACTGAGTCCTTCAAGATCGCTGTACCCCCACCAACGCCTCGACACGTGTTTCGTAGTCTTCCTCAGGAGGTGGGGAATAACAATCTCAGCATCCTTTTTATATCCCCCTGCCCGTAATTGGAGCATACACCCGGGCTGAACACCGCTAGGGATTCCGGAAGCCGTCACTGAGACGCACACGTCACATCCAGTGACGCGCTATCTCCATATTGACAGCACCCCGGAACGCCCAGCGGTGCCGGAACCGTGCAAATGCGCACTGACAGGGCGATATCCTCACGTAAGTATATACTGACAGGCGCAGGCGTGGTCCCGGCGACCGGGAAATGTCGCAAGATTGCTCACGCGCCGTCACCAGATACCGTTCCTACTAAATGATAGATGACCATACTTTACAAAATAAGCATTATATATCCAATAACTATATAAATAAACATATACCGTAATTACAATAGCAAGTAAATTAACTTTTAACTAAAATAATTAAACTATATCATCATAGACCCACAATAGACTCCCCCCCTTTATAAGTTATATTGCACTACAGATCTCCTTTAAGGAGCAGAAGCCAAAACAGCAGTGTGGACACAACATAAGATGCATGACTAGTTTGATTTCCGGTTAGCAAATGTGTAAGCAACTGAGTATTTTCCAGTCCTAGAGACAAGATACCTTCATAAGAGACATTTTTGTGAAACTTGTTTTATTGATTTTAACATTATAACAAGTGATCAGTATATTTTTACAGTCCCATATGATTAAATATACAACAGAGACATTTTTGATCATGAAAAAGCAAACACTGATAAAATAATATACGCCTGATTGTTGTCATTACCTTATTTGCTGTGATTTGGAGTTTCCCTTAAAAATGTTCATTACAGAAACCTACAACCTATAGTGTAATAAATGTGAGCTTTGTATTATGATAATTATTCCATTTAGGTGCTGTGTTTAAACAATTACAATAAATATTCTCTCTTGGTTACGGCTTGTCCAGTATAAAATATATTACTCCCAGTTGAGGGGACCATCTGGTTATATGTCCAGGTCTTTTTTGCCGACGGAGCCGACTTATGAAAAATGTATAACACAGCAGTTCATTCATATGAATTTTTCATGAGATTTTGTATTGAAAGGAAACCAACACTTTACCTGTCTGCATTCAATAGAAGGTCAGATGGCACTCTGAAAAATAGTCTTACAAAACAAAAACTAGGGGTTCCTCAAAATTAAGTTATCCTTATGGTTATCAACCAATAATACCAATGAAGAACAAGTCATTTAACATGACACAATTCAGGGTATTAGTTTCATAGAAATTTCATTGAAAGAGTATAATCCCTTATGGTGGTTTCATTTACAGCCTTGTGCCAGTTTAAGTGGTAGTTTTGTATTCAGTTTTTGTAGCCAACGCCAGAAGTGGATTTGATAGGAACGAGGAAAATAATGGAAGGACTTCTTCTTTCTGGGACCACACATAGCCTTTTTGATATTTTTCCAAGTGTTTTACCTGTTTTTTCCTGGTTCTATGAGTTTTTTGTTGTTGTTGCATTTTTGTGGTATTTTAAACATCACAAATCATAATCACTAAGAGGTCAAATAAGAAGCACTGAATGACATAATCTATGAATCACATGATTTATTATGGGAAAAGGAACAGAAAGAAATGCCACAAAACAGCAGGAACTAAAACACATAATTTTAAAAAATGCCAACAAAAATTATGTAACGTAATGTAACATTAAGAAAAAAGACTTTGCACTTTAGAGGCATTTTTAAGATGAAATAAACACTTAATAAAAAAGAAAAAGGCTGCAGTCCACTGAATAGAACATCCCATTTACTATACCTTTTAACGTTTCATCTCAACTGAGCTTTTCTGAATCATGTGTAATGGTGTCTTCTAGTCAGCAATTTTTCACATTGACAGACTTTTGGACCAAGTGTGGTGAGGCATGCACCATTCTTAATTATATAATGTTAGGTCCCCAATAGTGCTATTTTTGTAATTATTTCATTACAAAAAGTGTGTGTGAAGGTGGCCTAATATACATTCAGTCATAAAAAAAAAAGATTTTACTTATGATTAGTATTGTCCTTGTTTCTGTGATAAATTGTTTAACTCATGATACATCTTTCTTATTATCCTATGGCATAAGAAGAATATATTTTCTCTATGATTATTCTGCTGGTAACCATACCTAAAAGCAGAGTTACTACTTTCCCAAAGTCACCCCTACTTCTGGACGGGATGGTATTATACTTCCTAAGACGGGGGTGGGGGACAGGTGCATACTTAATGGCCAGGACAATTATTCAACTCCAGCCAGCGCTCAGACAGCAGGATCTGGTGAGATGCAAGATCCTGTTTCCTGTTCACTGAGCTTGGGTGGGAGCTGAATACATGCCCTTGGCATTAGTTATGGACACCCCCATCATAGGAAATACGGCAAATACAGTATATTGCTTTCCCACCCATCTGACGGAGTAGCAAGACAGTAGGAGGAATAGCAGTAGGGGGACAGCAATCACTATTCTATAAAAAGGTATGTTATCAGCCCCCTCAGCTATGTATGCATGCCCATATTTCACTTTTAATAGAAAGACCACTGGTCCTCTCTAACACATTTCTCATTAAAAGGCAGATTTTTCAGGAGACTACAACTATAGGTTTCAACAATTTTGTTCCTGTCCAGTTTAAGAACCAATATATGATGGTGACACCATGATGTATATTATATCAGTGTTTCTCAAGTGCGGTCCTCAAGTACCCCCAACAGGTCATGTTTTCAGGATTTCCTTAGTCTTTCACAGGGGATATAACTGGTGATGCTCACTGACCAGAATTATATCACCTGTGAAAGACTAAGGAAATCCAGAAAACATGACCTGTTGGGGGTAACATAGTAACATAGTTCATAAGGTTGAAAAAAGACCAGAGTCCATCAAGTTCATCCTATATCCCTAATGAGTCCCTACAGAGTTGATCCAGAGGAAGGCAAAAAACCCTCACACTAGAGGTAAAAATTCCTTCCCGACTCCAAATATGGCAATCAGAATAAATCCCTGGATCAACGTTCTGTCCCTATATCTAGAATCCATAACCAGCAATGTTATTATTCTCCAAAAATGCATCCAGACCCCTTTTAAATTCTATTACTGAGTTAACCATGACCACCTCCTCCGGGAGAGAATTCCACAGTCTCACTGCTCTTACAGTAAAGAATCCCCGTCTGTGCTGGTGTAGAAACCTTTTTTCCTCTAAACGTAGAGGATGCCCCCTTGTAATAGATACAGTCCTGGGTATAAATAGATCATGCGAGAGATCTCTGTACGGTCCCCTAATATATTTATACATCGTTATTGTCAGGATCCGGAGTGGTATGCGGGTAGGTACAGGTAGTGGATCCTCTATGTCAGTCAGGTGATGGCGTGGGCTGTACCAGGGGAACGGAATCCAAGGGGTTACTGGTTTTCACTAGAGCCCGCCACAAAGCAGGATGGACTTGCATCGGCAGGTAACCCCCAGGTCATTCCACCCGATAGCGACTCAACCTCACTGACTGCTGAGTAAGGTGCGGTACAGAAGGACTAGGCAAAAGGCAAGGTCAGACGTAGCAGAAGGTCAGGGCAGGCAGCAACGGTTCGTAGTAAAGGGCAACGGCAAGAGTCTGGATACACAGGCAAAGGACACACGGGAACGCTTTCACTGGCACAAGGCAACAAGATCCGGCAGGGACAGAAAGGGGAAGTAGGTTTATATAGTGTTGGGAGTGCTTGGAACTAATTGGGCCAGGCACCAATTAATGGTGCACTGGCCCTTTAAATCTGAGAGACCCAGCGCGCGCCCTAGAGAGCGGGGCTGTGCACGCCGGGACTGAGCAGGAGGACTGGGCAGGTGAGAGACATGAGGCGCGATCCGAGAGCAGGCATGTCCCGTGCCTCGGATCGCGTCCCCTCCGTTGACACGGGAGCAAAAACCGTATGTATTTGGCAGAAAGCCACACTTTGTCACCCGGGACAAAGACAGGAGGAGTTCTTCTCTTTTTATCTGCATGTTTCTTTATTCGAGAAGAGGCCAGTAAGAGCGACTTTTGAGTCTCCTTCCAGATAGCGGAGAAGTCCCGGGTTACTTCATCCACGGCAGGAACTCCAGAAGAAGTGGGAAAGGGGAGGGGGGGGGGCAGCGGGTGACGGCCGTACACCACAAAAAACGGAAATTTTGCGGAAGACTCAGAATTTTTGAAATTGTACGAGAATTCAGCCCAGGGCAGAAGGTCGACCCAATCATCTTGGCGGGAGGAAATTGATTACAAAGAGCTCTCCAAAATTTTGACACAAATTGAACGCCTCTATCTGAGACGATATGCGTGGGAAGACCGTGAAGAGGAAAAATCTGCAGAAAAAAATTGCTTTGCCAACTGTGGCGCAGAAGGAAGGCCAGGAATCGGAATAAAGTGAGCCATTTTGGATGACTGATCAACGACCACCCAGATGACTGTGTTGCCATGGGATAAAGGAAAATCAGTGATGAAATCCATGGCTATGTGGGACCAAGGCTGTTTAGGCACTGGCAGCAGAAGGAGAAGACCTGAAGGCTTCTGGCGAGGGGTCTTGTCACGTGCACACACTGTACAGGCTCGTACGAAATCGGTCACATCCTTTTCCAGGGAGGACCACCAATAATGTCTGACAATCAACTGTAAAGTCTTTTTGATTCCAGCGTGACCAGCCAGAAGGGAGGAATGGCCCCATTTGAGGATCCGGAGGCGAAGACGGGGAGGAACATAAGTCTTTCCTGGAGGGATAGGCACCAGAGAAGCAGGGTCAGAAGAGATCAGACACTCAGGGGGAATGATGTGCTGGGGAAGGGTCTCGGCTTCAGAGGCATCGGTGGTACGAGATAGAGCATCAGCCCTGACATTCTTGTCTGTGGGACGAAAATGGATTTGAAAGTTGAAACGGGCAAAAAACAACGACCATCTAGCCTGGCGAGGATTTAGCCACTGGGCGGATTGAAGATAAGACAGATTTTTGTGATCTGTATAGATGGTGATGGGATGAAGGGATCCTTCCAGAAGATGTCTCCACTCCTCAAGGGCCAACTTAATAGCCAATAGTTCACGGTCTCCAATGGCATCGTTTTTTTCTGGAGGAGAAAAGGTTTTGGAGAAAAATCTGCAAGTGACATATTTTCCTTTAACGGATTTTTGTAGGAGAACAGGAGGCGTCAACCTCGAGGAAGAAGGGCTTCAGAGGATCTGGTCTGGACAAGACTGGAGCAGAGGAGAAGGCGGCTTTGAGGTGGTTAAAGGCTTCCTCCGCCTGTTGCGGCCAGGATTTCGGATTAGCATTTTTCTTAGTCAGTGCTACAATAGGAGCAACGATGGTGGAGAAGTGGGGAATAAATTGACGATAATAATTAGCAAATCCGAGAAATCTTTGGATAGCTCGTAAGCCAGTGGGACGAGGCCAGTCCATTACCGCAGATAGTTTATCAGGGTCCATTTGAAGACCTTGGCCGGACACAATGTATCCCAGGAAGGGAAGACTGCTGCGTCCGAATAGACACTTCTCAATTTTGGCGTAAAGTTGATTTTAGCACAGTCGCTGGAGTACTTGACAGACATGAAGGCGATGTTCCTCTAGGTTGGAGGAAAAAATGAGGATGTCGTCAAGATAGATTACCACACAGGAGTACAGCATGTCCCGAAAAATCTCATTAACAAAGTCCTGAAAGACTGCTGAGGCGTTGCATAGACCAAAAGGCATGACTAGGTATTCAAAGTGACCATCTCTGGTATTGAAGGCAGTTTTCCATTCATCACCTGCTCGAATACAGATGAGGTTATATGCACCCCTTAGATCAAGTTTGGTGAAAATCTTAGCTCCACGCAGTCGGTCGAAGAGCTCGGAGATGAGAGGCAGAGGATAGCGATTTTTTACAGTAATCTTATTGAGACCGCGGTAGTCAATACAGGGGCGTAGAGATCCATCTTTTTTTGAAAAAAAGAAAAATCCAGCTCCAGCTGGAGAAGAAAATTTCCGGATAAAACCTCTTTTGAGGCTTTCCTGTATGTACTCAGACATAGCTTGTGTCTCGGGGGCAGAAAGTGGGTAAATCCTACCACGGGGCGGTGTGGTACCAGGGAGCAGGTCGATAGGGCAGTCATAGGGTCTATGAGGAGGTAAGACCTCTGCTTGTTTTTTACAAAAGACGTCCGAAAAGTCATGATAGGCCTTAGGAAGACCTGGCAATGGAGTATCCGTGGAGACCTGCCAGGAAGAAACTGGGTGGAGACATCGCTTGTGGCAAGAAGTTCTCCAACTCTTAATGTCCCCGGTGACCCAGTCGAGGCTAGGCGAATGACGTTGGAGCCAGGGCAAGCCCAGAAGAATTTCAGAAGTGCAGTTGGGTAGCACAAAAAATTCAATATGTTCATGATGGTGAACTCCAACACTCATAAGTAGCGGTTGAGTGCGGTAACGCACGGTGCAGACCAGTCTCTCTCCATTGACGGAACAAATGAAGAGGGGTTTGACAAGACGAGTAACTGGAATATTGAATCTGTTGATTATGGAGGCTTCAATGAAACTTCCTGCTGAACCCCAGTCCAAGAAGGCCACAGCGGAGAAGGAAGTATTAGTATTAGCGGGTATGGCAATCCGCACAGGTATAGTCAGTCGTGGAGAGGAAGAATTCACACCTAGCAACGCATCTCCTACGTTAACTAGGTGCGAGCGTTTCCCTGACGCGGAGGACAAATAGGACAGTCTTTTAGGAAATGTTCGGTGCTTGCACAGTACAGGCACAGGTTTTCGTTCCTCTCTTGTTGGGTCAGGCGAGACCGATCCACTTGCATAGCCTCCTCGGCGGAAGGCACAGGAACAGATTGCAAAGGACGCTGGAAGAGAGGTGCCAGGGGAGGAAACAGCCTGGTGCGAACAAGATCCTTTTCCTGACGAAGCTCCTGGCGTCTTTCAGTGAAACGCATGTCGATGCGGGTGTTCAGACAGGGTTGCAGGAATAAGCCTTTTTTGAAGGTCGCGCAGAGGGCCTCATTATTCCAGGATAGCTCAGAGGCAAGGATGCGGAACTGAATGGCATATTCGCCCACTGAAGAACTTCCTTGGACTAAATTCAATAGGGCTGTCTCGGCTGAGGAAGCCCGGGCTGGTTCCTCAAAGACACTGCGTACTTCCGAGCACAAGGACTGAACGGTAGCAGTGGCAGGATCGTTGCGGTCCCAAAGCGGTGTGGCCCAGGACAAGGCCTTTCCAGACAGCAGGCTGACCACGAATGCCACCTTAGACCGTTCTGTAGGAAATTGGTCAGACATCATCTACAGGTGTAGGGAATACTGGGACAGGAATCCACGGCACAGTTTAGAGTCCCCATCAAACTTGTCTGGTAGAGACAGGCGGAATCTGGGAGCAGCCACTTGCTGCGGAGGAGATGCAGGAGCTGGCGGAGGAGATGGTTGCTGTTGTTGCGGCAGAAGCTGTTGCAGCATAGCGGTCAACTGAGTCAGCTGTTGTCCTTGTAGCGCTATCTGCTGTGATTGCTGGGCGACCACGGAGGTTAGGTCAGCGACACTGGGCAGCAGGACCTCAGCAGGATCCATTGCCGGATCTACTGTCAGGATCCGGAGTGGTATGCGGGTAGGCACAGGTAGTGGATCCTCTATGTCAGTGAGGTGATGGCGTGGGCCGTACCAGGGGAACAGAATCTAAGGGGTTACCGGTTTTCACGAGAGCCCGCCGCAAAGCGGGATGGACTTGCAGCGGCAGGTAACCCCCAGGTCATTCCACCCGATAGCGACTCAACCTCACTGACTGCTGAGTAAGGCGCGGTACAGAAGGACTAGGCAAAAGGCAAGGTCAGACGTAGCAGAAGGTCAGGGCAGGCAGCAACGGTTCGTAGTCAAGGGCAACGGCAAGGGTCTGAATACACAGGCAAAGGACACACGGGAATGCTTTCACTGGCACAAGGCAACAAGATTCAGCAGGGACAGGAAGGGGAAGTGGGTTTATATAGTGTTGGGAGTGCTTGGAACTAATTGGGCCAGGCACCAATTAATGCTGCACTGGCCCTTTAAATCTGAGAGACCCGGCGCTCGCACGCCCTAGAGAGCGGGGCCGCGCACGCCGGGACTGAGCAGGAGGATGGGGCAGGTGAGAGACATGGGGCGCGATCCGAGAGCGGGCATGTCCTGTGCCTCGGATCGCGTCCCCTCCGGTGACACTGGAGCAGCGATCGCGGTCAGCGGTGCCGACCGGAGCGCTGCATGTAGAGGCACCCCGTGAGCACTCCGTGGAGGCAGCGGGAACCGGAGCGTGACAATTATTACATCGCCCCTAAGACTTCTTTTTTCTAAACTACAGTGTTTCTCAAGGGCGGTACTTGAGGATTAGCACAGTAGAAGCATATTAGGATCTAGTACTGTATCAGATCATGACATGCTTCTACTGTGCTACACAAGTAGGTAACATAGAAAACATTAAACAATGGGTATTAGGCAACGTGAGAGAGAAACTTCTAAAGAGGTCATATTGTTTTCCTTTTCTCCCCTTTTCACATGGTAAACGGGCAGTATTGTTTATCTGGAAATTCGTATTCCCTCAAATCTCAATCTGTAAGTAGT
The DNA here is from genome assembly GCF_029499605.1 of Hyla sarda. NCBI lineage: Eukaryota > Metazoa > Chordata > Amphibia > Anura > Hylidae > Hyla > Hyla sarda. The sequence goes on from NC_079192.1 coordinate 238,245,974, forward strand.
ATTTGTCTTTGAACATGAAGTAGTTGTCATATAATACAATTTTCAGTAGGGCAACAAAGAACTCTTTTTGTTAGTCACTGTATGAACTCTGCTGTAGTAGCCATTGTATGTCCGTAATACCTTTTTCATGCGGTGTCGGTAATGTTCCGGATGGTAGTAAGGAATTCAGAAGTATCTAGTAGAAAAGATGTGTTTTTTCTGACAAGGGGTGTGAGTATTTTTTTCCAATGCGATAGATAGTGGGTTAAGAGCAGAATGTATGGATGCAACTTTGGGGCAGCAGGGGGTTAATCAGAGTATTGTGCACTTTAGGGAGGATGTAGATAAAGGGTGTGATTGGGGAGTCTTTTTCCAGGTAATTACCCAGTTTGGCATCAATGGTACCCATGTTAAGGTGATGTGTCACAAGTTTATTGATCTCTATTTGGATTTTGGGAAGTGGATTCCCGGTAGGAGGTTATATGTAGAACCATCTGAGAGCTGGCGTAAGATTTTTGTCATAGGCCTGAGTATCCATGACAATGATGGATTCCCCTTTATCTGCTGGCTTAATTGTGAGATTGCCATCCCTCATAAGGTCCTGCAATGCTCTCCATTCTTCCTCTGTGATCTTGCTCCTAACCTTTAAATTATGGTTCAAGTATGGGGTAGTTAATTTAGCAACCTCCTGCTGGACTAACTGAACAAAGGTTTCTGTTGGATGATAAGTATGTGAGGGGTCATGGACAAGCTGATGCAAAACTGGTTAGTGTCCCAGTAGGTATGGAGACCCTTGTGGTGGGATTTTCAAGAGCCGTTTTCTTTATTAAATACTTAACATTTTTTAAACGACCATATTGCAAAAGGTCTTTAATTTTCTTCAGTAACAACATATAAAAAGTTGCCTATTTAGCTCACTATGCAGAGATATTCTTAGTAAAATGTACTAAAATTCTATGTTTCTATGGAAATTCTATGTTTCTATAGATTGTGATAGAACTCAAAATGCATGTGATCACATAATTAAAACCAATGGAAGATACCATAAATAGAAATGCACCGTATATACCTTATGGGGTAGATTTATTCAAACCTGTATAGAGAAAGAATAGTGCAGTGGCCCATAGGCCTTTTTAAAAATGAAAGAAGGAATCATATTGTTTGCTATGGGCAACTGCACAACACTTCCTCTACACAGGTTTTGATAAATCTCTCCCTATGTTTAGACAGATGTTGTCCATATGAATTATAAGAACACAGATCGACTAATATAGCAGACCTTCATAACAACCCAGTGATCTATCTATAGATGACCTTCATAGCATCCCGGTGATCTACCTAAAGGTTGTAATGCTGAGAAAGGTAGTACAATGATGACAATACTGAGTGAAGATATTACTGCTTGCAGAGGGGATAGATTTATCAACTGAGTGCAATGCAATAGTGATGTCCGGTTCATGAGTGATTCCTTCTTTTGATCCGGTTCTTTTCAATGATCCGGATGACTCAGTTCACTAGATTAAAGGGGTAGTCCAGTGGTGGAAAACGTATCCCCTATCCTAAGGATAGGGGATAAGTTTGAGATCGCGGGGGGTCCGACTGCTGGGGCCCCCTGCAATCTCTCTGTACGGGGGCCAGGCTCTCCGGCCAGATAGCGGGTGTCGACCCCCGCACGAAGCGGCGGCCGACACGCCCCCTCAATACATCTCAATGGCAGAGCCGGAGATTGCCGAAGGCAGCGCTTCGGCTCTGCCATAGAGTAGTATTGAGGGGGCGTGTCGGCCGCCGCTTCGTGCGGAGGTCGACACGCCCCCTTCCTGCGGGCTGTCGGGGATCCGTACAGGATCTTGTTGCCTTAGGATAGGGGATAAGTTGTTCACCACTGGGTCACCACTGGACTACTCCTTTAAATGAATCGTTTAAAACGGTTCAATCAGTAACTGTACTGGTAACCAGCCTCAGGGATCGGGTTACAGGCAGCAGCAGGGACGGACTGACAGGTCCTGAGTGGGGGCCTGTGGCTGACAGTACTTCTTTTAAAATCTTATTTAACCCATTAACGACGCAGGACTTATATTTACGCCCTGCGCCGGCTCCCGCGATATGAAGCGGGGTCGCGCTGCGACACCGCATCACATCGCGTCGGTGCCGGAACCCGCGGCTAATACCACACATCGCCGATCACGGCAATGAGCGGTATTAACCCTTTAGAAGCGGCGGTCAAAGCTGACCGCCGCTTCTAAAGTGAAAGTGAAACTATCCCGGCTAGTCAGTCGGGCTGTTCGGGACCGCCGCGGTGAAATTGCGGCGTCCCGAACAGCTTACAGGACACCAGGAGAGCCCTTACCTGCCTCCTCGGTGTCCGATTGACGAATGACTGCTCCGTGCCTGAGATCCAGACAGGAGCAGTCAAGCGCCGATAACACTGATCACAGGCGTGTTAATACACGCCAGTGATCTCTGTAAGAGATCAGTGTGTGCAGTGTTATAGGTCCCTATGGGACCTATAACACTGCAAAAAAAAAAAGTTAAAAAAAGTGTTAATAAAGGTCATTTAACTCCTTCCCTAATAAAAGTTTGAATCACCCCCCTTTCCCCATAAAAAAAAATAAAACAGTGTAAATAAAAATAAACATACCGTATATACTCGAGTATAAGCCGACCCAAATATAAGCCGAGGCCCCTAATTTCACCCCAAAAACCCAGGAAAAGTTATGGACTCGACTATAAGCCTAGGGTGGGAAATACATCATCCCCCCCATGTCATCATCAACCCCCCGTCATCATCACCGCTTGTCAATCCCTTCTCAGTGGTCTTCAACCTGCGGACCTCCAGATGTTGTAAAACTACAACTCCCAGCATGCCCAGACAGCCATCGGCTGTCCAGGCATGCTGGGAGTTGTAGTTTTGCAACATCTGGAGGTCCGCGGGTTGAATACCACTGAGAAGGGATTGACAGGCGGAGATGGACGGCCGGGACCATCCCCTCACAGCTAAAACCAGAAACGTTTTTTTTTGTTCACTCGAGTATAAGCCGAGGGGGGAGTTTTCAGCATGAAAAATCCTGCTGAAAAACTAGGCTTATACTCGAGTATATATGGTATGTGGTATTGCCGCGTGCGTAAATGTCCGAACTATAAAAATATATCATTAATTAAACCGCACGGTCAATGGCGTACTTTGAAAAAATTAAAAAAAAAGTCCAAAAAAAGCGTATTTTGGTCACTTTTTATACCATTAAAAAATGAATAAAAAGTGATCAAAAAGTCTGATCAAAACAAAAATTGAACCGATAAAAACTTCAGATCACGGCACAAAAAATTAGTCCTCATACCGCCCTGTACGTGGAAAAATAAAAAAGTTATAGGGGTCAGAAGATGACATTTTTAAACGTATACATTTTCCTTCATGTAGTTATGATTTTTTTTCCAGAAGTACGACAAAATCAAACCTATATAAGTAGGATATCATTTTAACCGTATGGACCTACAGAATAATGATAAGGTGTCATTTTTACCAAAATATGTACTGCATAGAAACGGAAGCCCCCAAAAGTTACAAAATTGGGTTTTTTCTTCAATTTTGTCGCACAATTATTATTTTTTTTCGTTTCGCCGTGAATTTTTGGGTAAAATGACTAATGTCACTGCAAAGTAGAATTGGTGACGCAAAAAATAAGCCATAATATGGATTTTTAGGTGGAAAATTGAAAGGGTTATGATTTTTAAAAGGTAAGGAGGAAAAAACTATTTAAAAGTGCAAAAACTGAAAAACCCTGAGTCCTTAAGGGGTTAAATGCTTAAACTCCCAGCCATTGAATAGCAGCGATCTCCACACAAAGCATAAGTACAGTGACTGCCCGAGTCAGCCCGACCAATACCTGCTCTTTACTTACTGAATACTGTAGGACCTGTGGTAATCATGTGACCAGTGGGGGTGCCTCCAGCTGTCCCAGCCAGGGTGCCTCCAGCTGTTGCAAAACTACAACTCCCAGCTGGAGGCACACTGTTTGAAAACACTAATGAAAGGTGATAAACTTATTCACATTGCTGTGATATCAATGTAATGATTGCTGAACGTTAGGGGACATGACAATGTTAGATGTTAGAGACATGACATGGAGTCAGTGAGCTGGTCTGCACTGTCCTGTACTGGAGATCTGTTGTACGGTTCAGTGAGCAGGTGCCTGGTCCTGTACTGGAGATCAGATCAGACGGCTCTTTGAGTCAGTGAATCAGTAATCAGGTACTGACTCGGACTGTAGGTGACTGTACAGGCGGATCTCTCACTCTAGGATCATATTATAAGGGGGGGGGGATTCAGTGGATCTGTGTTATAAGAATTATATACATATGTACATTACTCTCAGAATTGGGAGTAGAATATAATGGAAGGGGGTTTGGCCAATCACAAATGCAGACTGTGACATCATCACCACGACTGCCTCCATGTCACTCCCCACACTGCCGACTGGTTTCCACCCCCCCCCCTCCAATATATTCTATTAAGCCTCATGCACGGCAGGTATTAATAGACTCAGAGAAGGGGTTAAGGCCAATCGGCAGTGTGGGGAGTGACTGGGTAGTAGTTACTAGGGAGTCGGTTCATGAATCGGTTCATTTCAGTGAATCACTCGAAATGAACAGATTCACTTTAGTGATCCGGACTTTCCATCACTACAATGCAAGGGAAAGACTGGGGACCTGTGCAGAGGAAAAGCTGACCAGTTATCCATAGCAACCAATCAGATCTTTCATTTTTCAGAGGCCTTTTTAAAAATGAAAGAAGCAATCTGATTGGTAGCTATGGGCAACTGGTCAACTTTTCCTATGCACAAGTTTTGATAAATCTACCCCTCGGTTCACATGTAATGGGTCAAATCAGTTCAGTCTCAAATTAAAACCAGCTACAAGCAGCGGACTGTGCAATAAACTGCTGTTTTGCATACTGCCTGTTACCTGCATTTGGGCTACACTCAGGGCCGGCCCTACCATGGGACCCGGAGGGACCATTGGTCCCAGGTGGCACTTTTCAGGGCCGGCACTTTGCTGCCCCCCTTTTTTTTCATAAATGCTACCACCGGTCCAGGTAGGGCTGGCCCTGCCGCTGCACCGTGGCTCACTGTTCCAATGCGGCTGCCGCGCTGACGCAGCCCGGCCCCGAACCTCTTAACAGTCAGCTAGCGCCACAGTCACTTCTTTAATTGAGTTTAGTGAGCCTGCAGTCTGCCGGCCGTGACCAAGAAGGGACGTCAGGTCGCGCAAGTAACTTTCCTCCGCAGAGCCGCGCAGGAGGACATCAGTGACATCACTCCTCAGTCACGGCCGCTGCTGGAAAGAAGAAGAAACACCCTATTTCACCACAGCAGTCGGCATTGGTAAGGGGTTAAAAAAATACAGCCCAGGGGGATGGGGGGGGGGGAGGGTTTAATAAAAACGGCCCAGGGGGATGGGGGGGGGGCGGAGGTGTTAATGAAAATGGCTTGGTGGGATGGGGGGTTAATTAAAATGGCACAGAGGGATTGGGGGGGGGGCACCTCAATTCCCAATCCCCCCCCTCTGACACCCTCTGTGCCATTTCAGTCCCCCTCGATCCCCTGTGCCATTTCAATTCCCATCCACCCCTCTGATCCTCCGGTACCATTTCACCCCCTGTGATCCCTATGTGCCATTTCAATCCCCCCACCCCCTCATCCCCCTGTACCATTTCACACATCTTTTGATCCCCTTGTGCCATTTCATTCCCCCCCCAACTTCCCTGTACCACTTCACCCCCCCCTGATCTCCCCGTGCCGTTTCAACCCCCCCTGATTTCCCTGTGCCATTTCAACACCCCCCTGATCCCTTTGTTCCATTTCAAACCCCCCCCGATCCCCCTTTGCCATTTCAACCCCCCCCCCCCCCCGAACCCCCTGTGCCATTTCAATTCCTAATCCCCCCCTCTGAGCCCCTGTGCCCCAGCCCTGGCTACACTTTACCCATAAAGTGACTGTTACTTGTTAATCTGGACAAAAAGAGTCTTATATCCAAATTTTCGGTGCAATGTTCAGTTTTACATGAATGTAGTTAAAAGATATTTAAAGCAATAATTTAAATAATTTTGGCAAAGCGGAATACCACTTTTAAGCTTCACATTTGTGACTGGTTGTGTTTTCTAAAGAAAAATTTAATTTAATTTTGTAGATGTAAAAAAAATGGGAGGAAATGCTTAAACCAAGAGGCTCTAGAAGGTCTTTATCCTAACTTCTCTTAATCTTTTTATTATTAATTCATATCTAGCCCAATATTGATATTAGGCCAGAAAGTTTATTAAAAATTCCACTTCCTCATGACACAACCTTTTGTTCAAAAACAAAGAGGTTCCGTATATGTGCCATTGTTCGTTTGTGTAATAGTCTTCAGCTTTTGTCAATTCTCAGTCTGTATTGTCTATGTTATTACCAAGAAATGCTCGTGTTGATTATTAAAATGCTAAGACTATTGATTTAATAGGAAGAAGAAAAATCATGATACAAAAACAGTATACATATTTGATAGAACCAGTGGGGATCACCCCCTCCTTAGTGAGTTACTCACTGTTAATGAGAGCTTACAAAAGGTCAGGTCTGCACATGGGAACCAGGACAAATAAATAAGGATTTAATCTATATAATTCAGCAGCATGGGTGCAAGCAAAAATAAGGATAATGTCCACAAACAGTCCCCATAATATAAAAAAATCAAGTTAAATGCAGCAGTATTAGTGAAAAAACAGTAAAAAGGTTTTATTTCATCATAATGTGAACAGTGTCTTTGTCTTAGACGTTTTAAAGCATTATAAAGGGCAAACAGAAAAAATCTAGATGTTACTTTTCACTAAATTATGATCACTTCTGGTATGAAAAACAAGAATATTCAGAGGTGCTAGGCAATAGGGGTACACACCACCTAGGCTACAGTTGTCTCTGCTGCCTATAGGAGTACTAAACAGAGGAACTTCATTAACAAATATGCCCATACTGCCCCCACTCAGCTTCCAGTTTGTGCTCTACAAACCTCTTTGAGCCCCCACACAATTCTACTGCCTCTTTAGTGCCCTTTACACAGTAATGATATTCTCTTATTGCCTCATGACAGTATAAGTGTACCCTTAGTGTCCTCACTCAATAATGATGTCCTCGTAGTGTGCTCCGCTTGGTGACTTCTTTCAGTATTGGTGCGACCTTAGTTCCCCACACACACTAATGATGTCATCGTAGAGCTCCCAACACAGCAATGGAACTCTCTCTGGTATTGGTGCCTCCTTAGTACCCCCTTACAGTATAGGTGTCCCTAAGAGTATCATCCCCTTAGTTCACACTCACACTCTGCTCCCCCTTAAAACAATAACATTTATTCTTGGCAAATCACATTCTATGGCCTCTTTCAGCCTGTGCCGTTGGCAGCTCCGAGAAGATAGGTGTTACGAAATCAGTTCATTGTGCCAGCCAGCACTCGTATGCTGTGCCAGCCTAATGATGGCAAGTACATTGAAGTGATGTCATCGCTTCTCCACCATAGTATTAAACTGTATTTGTGTTTTGAAGATACAGTTGACAGTTATACTCACCTGGGAATTTTGGGTACTTTACAAAAAGATAGGGCTTATTCCATGAAAGTATAGTGAGGGAGATTTATCAAAACCTGTCCAGAGGAAAAGTTGCTGAGTTGCCATTAACAACCAATCAGATCGCTTCTTTTATATTTCAGGGGCCTTTACAAAAATGAAAGAAGCAATCTGATTGGTTGCTATGGGCAACTGGGCAACTTTTCATCTGCACAGGTTTTTATAAATCTCCTCCAATGTGGTATGATGTATAGCTAGGCAGGTGCTGTATATTGTACTGTCACTTTGTGTATGTTGATTGTATACATTGTTGTGCCTGTGCTACATCGCAGCCCTCTGTATATGTGCGTTGATGACTGAATGTGAATAAAGCTATTTTAATAAATCACTCATCTCGGGACTTGGGACATGTGCCTTGCCAGCCCTATAACCCAGAAAATCTGGATTTGAGATATGCAGATTTTGCAGCCGATTTGCATAAGGAGTAAAATTAAGAGAGGAGAAAGTACACAATAAGAGAATATTTTGGCCAGAAATGCATGCCAAAACGGCATTACTACATTACTATTAACCCCTTTAGGACACAGCCTATTTAAGCCTTGAAGACACAGCCATGACATCTTTCAAATAATTTTAATTGGGGGGGGGGGGGGGTTTGTATAATTTTTAAGACTTTTTTAAAAATATTTATTAGAAACCGCTTGGGGGGGGGGGGGGGGGACTATTAGAAGCAATCATTAGATTACTTTGTACTCTTCAGTACTATGCTGTAGCTTGTTCTACAGGCTGCACAAGAAGATCGGCCAGAGACCATGATCACTGATATTAGCAGAAACTCCGTCGCTATGAAGAAAGCACAGCGTCTGCACTCACTTCATAGTTGTGACATAAATGTACCGCTCTGTTACTCGCTGCAGCGCTGCACATTTACTGCATGTGTCCTTAAAGGGGTATTCCAAAAAAATGTTTTTATTTGACTATGCTACAGAGGCTGTAAAGTTATTGTAGTTCATATTATAGTGTCTGTACCTGTGTTTGATGGTGGTCTCACAATTTTGTGATTTTTGCCACAATGTTTATTTTTAGCAGCATATAAAATGACTGTCATCTCAGGTTTTCCCAGGTTGCAGTGTGGGCGAGACATAATATCACTAGACAGATGCTAAAAAGGAGCCTGTCCTTGCTTCAATGGGTGTAGCGACTGCTGGGTGGGGTGAGAGGGAGATCAAGGAAAGGAAAGGGGCTCAGCGCAGGATCCCAGAGGTAAATATCAGTTAGTTTGTTGTTTTCACATGTTTTGGGTCCATTTACAATTTTACTTTAAACATGAATAACCCCTTTAACCATTAAAGGGGTTATGTGGCGTTACATTTTTTTCTTTTAAACCTGCCCAGGCTGCCTGAATAAAAAAACCTGCATAAAAGAACTTCTGCGGCTCCCCTGGTGTCTCCAGTATCCTGCTCCATCCTAAACTTTGGTCTTTCTCCTTGTTGCTAGGGGTCGACGCACCAGACTGCCATTTAGTTAATCGTCGGCTGCAGGGATGTCCCGTCTCAGCCAGTTATAGGCTGAGTGGCAGTGTGATGTGTTGAGCCCTGGCCCCAGTCTTCTTCCTGGTTCCGGGGCCCAATACATCACACTGAATTTTATAGTTCAGTGATAGTCGCAAACATTGCTTTCTATGTGTTGATCATTTCTGCCCTTGAAGCAAGAGTTTACCACTGCAGAAAGTTGTGTGCTGTATTTCAAGTGTTCTTTTTCTTTGCATCTTAGCAGGAAGTTGTGGGATTATTTTTATTTGTATAAGAGCTTCTGTGAATGTCCAGGGCAGCCTGAATCATCGTTGTTGCTATATGAAGATCTAGTCTGATTAACATATAAATGCCTAACCCTACTTGTACTTGGTATTCATATGTTATTAAGGAGGGCTGCAGAGAGGCAAACAGCTCATTCGAAGCAGATAAACCTTAGAGAATAGACAGCAGCTTAGTAATGGTTTCTATGAAGCAACAGGTGCTATTGAAATAAAGTGCACAAACTTAAGAATAAGAAACAACAATACAAATAAGAAATTTCATATATAGTCACACACAGTTTTGATCATGCAAAGGTGGTATGGCGGTGTGGGTGTGGTGCAGGATGGATGCTGTTTCCCTAAGGGCAGATGGTATTAACCCCTTGTGTTTGTGACGCCAGGGCGTGGTTTAGCCTTAACCACCCGAAGGTATACCGCTGGATCCTGGGCTATGCACAGGGGCAATAAAGACACCAACGCCAAGTTACGGATAACGATAGCTTAACTGAGGGCAGACAGTTGTTATAGACTATGCAGTACAGCCAGGGCTCAAGGAAGTGACCAGTCACACAGAGACCTTGCAGGTTTGCTGGACTTATATCACCAATGAGTCGAGGATAAAACTTAACTTTTACTTAAATAATGATTTAAATAACCAAATATGGGGTACACATAAATTACATAAACTGACAGGGATGGGGATAGAGGGTACAGGTGAAGCCCTAACCTAAAGTCCCTAACACATAAAAATAATCTCCTATTAACTAGGTGTGGAATGGGGAGAAGGATAGATGACAAAAAACTCAGTACAATACAGTGACTGATGGCAAACCTCTCTTGAGACGGCGTCCTCGTGGCTTATACCGGACTCTCCCCATACCTAGGGGGTTATCAGCACGCCTTGATGGGACACTCTTTCCCTATACAGGGGTTCGATTTTTAGATAGACCTGGCTTCCATCGCATTACACCAGGTTCTACCTTTAGGTTGCTGGGATCTTCGAAATCAGGGGTTACCATCAGTGCCCAGATATTATGACAGACTTACCTCATGCCATTCGCCGTCCAAGTAGCCTTATGTATAAACATTAAGAGTTGGTGTCTACCACTAATTTCATGGTGGAAGAGTCATTTTCTAGTGCCTGATTAAGATAGGGTGTGGCATTATACCAATACATCTACAGCCCTAAGCTTGCTATCTTGGTTACACATTTTATGTCTATGCAATATAAATGTAACTGGGTTATGGTGCATGAATGTTGCACAAATGCTGTACTAATACTCTACTATCGCTATACTAATATTGTACTAATACTGTACTACTTCATTTATTTACTATCATACTTACCTTTATGACACTGACTCCTAACCTATTTTTGTGGACACCTGTCTAACTCTCCTTTATATCTACCTTATCCTAATCAATCAGAATAATATCACTTTTATGGTACACTTTGTTTATGTTTATCTATATGAGTGTGGTTTCCTCTTATCCCTGATGAGCCCCTGTGACGTTAGGGGTGAAGCGCGTTGGCAAGAGAGGTTTGCCACCAGTCACTGTATTGAACTGTATTTTTTGTCATCTATCCCTCTGCCCATTTCACACCTAGTTAATAGGAGAATATTTTTATGTGTTAGGGACTTTAGGTTAGGGCTTCACCTGTACCCTCTATCCCCATCCATATCAGTTTATGTAATTTATGTGTACCCCATATTTGGTTATTTAAATCATTATTTAAGTAAAAGTTAAGTTTTATCCTCGCCTCATTGGTGTTTTTCTAGTTGGTAATATATTCTATTTGTTCACCAAAGGCTGTTTATCAAAGTAGGGACTCGATTACCCTTAACATTTGCCAGAAGTGGGTCTATATAGGTTTGCTGGGACTTGCAGTAGACAGGAGAATTTAGTGCAGGCAATGCGGAGTAGACAGAAGACTTTTATTGACAGGACAGTAACTTCAGCCTACTTGCACTTAACTTGAGGCTGCAGGACTTGACTTGAGGCTGCAGGACTTGACTTGTGGCTGCAGAACTTTGCTCTGGACACACATTATAGGCACGACTTGACTGGACTGGACCTCAGCGCAAAGAGAGAGCAGAGCTCCACCCAGGGCTTATATGGGGAAGACTAGCAGGGAGCCCATAGGTCCCCTTTGGGGTCAGCTGGTCACTAGTACTTCCTGGGTAACAATCACATGGTACATTTATTAAAGGTACAATACACAATATAATACATAACCTATTTACATGGGGGAACAACTGCAGGGGGCCCTGGGGACACTGAGGGACAGTGCCTGACAGGACAGGGAAGGGATGGGGAAACACCAACCCGTACTGGGAAACCAAACAAACATTGACCACTTCATGTAGGCATGTTTTCGTTCATATTCATCAACATTAGAACCAAGCCTATTACAAACGTGTAAGATAAAATATTACAATTAGTGAATATTTAGCAGATGCTAACCAGCTTTGTATTACAGTATAGGTTTGACCTTCACTAATGATTTATTAAGGGATTAGCTAAAGAGCAGTTTTCTGAGGCTATGTTCACACCTCAGAATTTCTGTGAGGACTTCCGCTTGGAATTCTGCACAGAGAGTCCCGGGATGTTTCTCTCACGGAAATTCCAAATTCAGTGTCTGCACAAAGAATGAACCTGTTCATTCTCTCTGCAGAATCCGCACGGAATGCATAGTCGTCTATGAGACGGCGCATTATTTTGTGGTCCTGGAGCCGGCATATTATGCCAGCACCTGCCGTCTCTGGAATGTCGGCACATGAATTTTCTGTGTGGACATTCCAAAGTCTGAACATAGCCTAATAGGTCCATGTTACTGAAATTTTCTTTAGCGTTTGGTCTGATTCCATTACTCACAAATATTAAGGTGTTTCACACACACACACACACACACACACACACACACACACAGGGTTCTTTAGATAAATGCTGCAATTTATGTGGCAGTTATTCATTCTGTTTTTTGTAGTTGTTTTTTTTTTTTTATTCAAAGCCAGTAGTAGATTAAAAATGAACGGGAAATATAAAAGAAGGGCTTATGCTTCTCTCTTTTGCTGGATCCACTTCTGGCTTTGACTGAAAAAACTGCATCAAAAACTGCAATGGTGTTTTTCATAAAAGTGCTGCATGTGGAGCTAACCTACGAGGGTTGTTTTATGCAGTAGCTCAATACATAAGCTGAGGCACACTTTCATTATGGATTAAACACCTTAATCGTGTCTTAACCACATATGTCAAATGAGTTCTATTGTGTTTTGTTGCTCAGTTTTTTCTTAACACTGCAGTATTTCCAAACTGGAATATAATACAGTGGGAAAAGGACATGTGAATACTGATGACTCAGATTTCCAGTATTACCATAAAGATAAACACAATACCTGTCATTACGTGATGCAATATAATCAGATTAGAAATTAATTGTACCTGTGTTATTTCAGGTTTCTTCTTGGCTGATGTCTACATATGTCTATTCAGGTGGAAGACAGACATGGTTGCACATCTACAATCTTGCACAATGATCTAATTGCTTCTCAGCATAATTTCAAAAACTAACAGGTTGTTAGTATATACATTTTGATAAAAAAGTACAAAGCCCACTCGCCACGTCAAGGCCACCTATTTAGAGTGGGTCCCTAATGTCCCTAGCATAAAATGGTGTAGCACTGGGTGGCGACCACCACTGCCGGGACACCAGTGCCCACAGGGGGAACAACCCACTGGCAAAGCGGCCCCAATGCCCCTCAAACCAGTCCATGGGTCGCACCTCCCCGCAGACACAGCGCCACGGCAGCAACAGACGCCGCACAGCACCACACCAGTGTGAACAGGGTGCTACAGCTCACTTACCATGCTCTCCCAGTCAGACTGGGAGGCTGCTAGGAAATAAATGTCCCATGTGTAGCTAACTACTACTTATATAGTGTTGGGCTGAGGGGGTGGGGAAGAGTGCAGACACATGTTCAAAAAAAAAATAGGGGATAGAAAACACATTGTGAATTCAGGTAGAAGACAGACATGGTCGCACATCTACAATCTTGCACAATGATCTAATTGCTTCTCAGCATAATTTCAAAAACTAACAGGTTGTTAGTATATACATTTTGATAAAAAAGTACAAAGCCCACTCGCCACGTCAAGGCCACCTATTTAGAGTGGGTCCCTAACGTCCCTAGCATAAAATGGTGTAGCACTAGGCGGTGACCACCACCGCTGCGACACCAGTGCCCACAGTGGGAACGACCCACTGGCAGAGCGGCCCCAATGCCACTCAAACCAGTCCATGGGTCGCACCTCCCCGCAGACACGGCGCCACTGCTCACTTACCATGCCCTCCCAGTCAGACTGGGAGGCTGCTGGGAAAGAAATGGCCCATGTGTAGCTAACTACTACTTATATAGGGTTGGGCTGAGGGGGTGGGGAAGAGTGCAGACACATGTTCAAAAAAAAAAAAAGGAGGGGATAGAAAACACAATGTGAATTCAGGTAGAAGACAGACATGGTCGCACATCTACAATCTTGCACAATGATCTAACTGCTTCACAGCATAATTTCAAAAACTAACAGGTTGTTAGTATGTACGTTTTGATCAAAAAGTACAAAGCCCACTCGCCACGTCAAGGCCACCTATTTAGAGTGGGTCCCTAACGTCCCTAGCATAAAATGGTGTAGCACTGGGCAGCGACCACCAATGTCGCGACACCAGTGCCCACAGGGGGAACGACCTACATATGTCTATTGAATAATATTTGATTGAAACATAAACAAGCAATGAGTAGAGTTTTTCCCATAATATACAGTGACATTGAGTAGACATAAAAAGGCCCAGAGAACAGACAGATTGAAGTATTAATCTGTCCATACACATTTGATAATTGTGGATGGGATTTTAAGACATTATTTAACTTATATAGAGGCAACCCCATTGCCCTGCTGCTTCTCCTTTAGGGTACGTTCACACGTACAGGATCCTGCTCAGATTTGATGCACAGGATTTGTAACTGCCGATTAGAAGCTGTGCTCAGTCATTTAGTTTACATTGAAATCTCCAGCAGAAAATCCTGTGCATCAAATCCTGCACATCAAATCTGCGTACGTCTGAACATATCCTTAAGAGGAAAACAAGGTTTGAGTGCAGAGGGCTTATATCATTGTGTTCCATCTTTGTTTCACTATAAGATAAATACTGCCATAGGTAGGTGTCTGGCCAGGGGCATAGCTGGAGACCCCAGGGCCCCGATGCAAAAATTTTCCCTGGGTGACCCCCACCGAACCTGGTCGACCCTCTTCCCAGTACCCTAACAAAGATATCAGCGAGTACAGCACAGTCTGAAGAATACACAATGGTATCATTCACAGGTAACGTCTTTTTGGTGCCCCCCTTAGCTTGGGTTGGAAGCACCCGGGGCAAGGCAGAATATTGTGCATTCCCCCAGCCTGTGAATGTAAGAGAATGGCGGTGCATACAGTGTATGCATCACCACTCACCAAGGGTGCACGCAGGATTATTCACAGCTTGGGGTTTAGAAACATAAATAATACCACTACACCAGGACAACGTATTACAACTGCTGTGACTAACACCACCATTCTGTTGTTATGCAAAAAAAACACTTCTTCCAACCATGAATCGTCACCGCAGAATCTGTAAGAAAAACATGTTAGGCCACAGCACATTTCCCAACTTTTCCCAACTATGCCCCAAATATTGCCTCCCTTGGTGCCCTGTACAGTATGAAGGAGTAGGTAAGTGTGTTGAAGAGAGATTAATGGGATTGAGTGAAGGTGGATAGGTAATTTTCCCTGATTAAGTAGATGCCCCAGTAGGTAGGTAGAGAATCCCCTGCTAGGTAGGTACATAACCCCCTACCAAATTAGATAGATGATCCCTATAGATTGATAGGGAATCCCAATGGTAGATATTAAGTAATCCCCCATGGTGAGTAGCTAATGGTCCCCTGGTAGGTAGGTAGTTCTCGTAAGAAGCTTGATAGTACATAGTGCAGACAAGTAGGAAGGTATATAGGGCAGGTAGGTATATAGTGTACACAGGCAGGTACATAGTGCAGGTAGGTATATAATGTAAGCAGGTAGGTATATAGGGCAGGGCAGGTAGGTATATAATGTAAGCTGGCAGGTATATAGTACAGATACAGGTATACAGTACAGGTATACAGTGTAGGCAAGCAGATGTATATAGTGCAGGTAGGTATATAATGTAGGCAGGCAGGTAGCTAGACTATATACCGTATTTTACACCGTATAAGACGCACTTTTTCTTTTGGGGGAGGGGGGAAAGTTGGTGCATCTTATACGGCGAATACACACCTATCGGGTCGGTCCCTGGTGCCATCAACAGCCGGGACCCGCGGCTAATACAGGACATCACCGATCGCGGTGATGCCCTGTATTAACCCTTCAGACGCGGCGATCAAAGCTGACCGCCGCGTCTGAAGCGAAAGTCGGGCTTTTCGGGACTGCCGCTGTGAAATCGCGGCGTCCCGAACAGCTTACAGGACACCGGGAGGGACCTTACCTGCCTCCTCGGTGTCTGCTCCGTGCCGGGATCCCCTGCATGGCGGCGCTCTCCTTCGATGTCATCACGTCGTCGCGCACGCCGTCCCATCATCCAACAGGAGTGGCATGCGTAGCGACGTGATGGCGGCGACGTGATGACGGCGACGGAGAGCGTGGATCCCGGAGAAGAAGACGTCTGGAGTGTCAGGGACACCCCTGGGACGCGGCGACAGCAATGGAGCGATATCCAGGGCAGCGGTGACGGGTACAGAGCGGTGGGGACACGTGAGTACTACCTCCTATACCAGTGGTCTTCAACCTGCGGACCTCCAGATGTTGCAAAACTACAACTCCCAGCATGCTGGGAGTTGTAGTTTTGCAACATCTGGAGGTCCGCAGGTTGAAGATCACTGTTGGGTGCAGAATCTTTTTTTTTTTTAGATTTTGCACCTTTAAAATTGGGAGCGTCTTATATGCCGGTGCGTCCCATAGGGCGAAAAATACGGTACCTACCTGCACTATATAAAATAGTGCAGATAGATATATGGGGAAGGCAGGTAGATATTTTTTGTGTAGACACACAGGCAACCCCTCTCTAAATAAAAAAAACTCACTCACCTTACCTCTGCTCCAGCGCTGACACCAGGGCCTCCTCTGGAAGGTCTCCATGCTGTGCATGCGCTAGGGAAGCAGAGTACCCCTGTGAGGAGCAATTTTACGGTGGCCCCTCCCCTCAGCTGTTCAGACATTTCTGAACATACAGCGAAGGGAAGGGAAGGCAGAGATGGACAGGACGCAGTTCTGCACCTCCCTCATCCCCATACACAGCTACCTACTTGCCCCTCCCTCAGGAGAAGGACATATATTCGCACAGCCCCGCTTCTGGATGGAGATTTTGACAGCTGTGAAAATCTACGTCCAGGATCAGGGCTGTAAAAATCTCCACTTGTGTGACTGAGCCATTGTGTAAATCTACGACCAGGGGGCTGTGCACCTCCCTCGGCAGGAGAGGGATTCCCACAGCCCCGCTCCTGGATGTAAATTTTCATGCACCTCCCTCAGGATTAGAGGGATTCCCACAGGCCCCTGGACGTAGATTTTCACAGCTGTGAAAATCTCCATCCAGGAGCGGGGCTGTGAAATCTCCGTCCAGGAGCAGAATATACGTCCTCCTCCTGAGGGAGGGGCGGTGAGGGAGCTGTGTACGGGGCTGAGGGAGGTGCCGATCAGCTTCCTGCCCATCTCTGCCTTCCCCCTCCCCTCGCTGTATGTTCGGAAATTTCTGAACAGCTGTAAAATTGCATGGGGCGCAGTACTGCACCTCCCACTGCCTGTGTACAGTACAGGAGCAAGGGTTCATGTTCCCTGCATCATGTACAGTACTGAGTGGGGAAGCGTGCATGGCCACTCATCTTACCTTTCTGGGGGGCACCTGTGATCAAAATCCCCTGCTAGCAGCTGGGGATTAGTTTTTTCTGCCCCTCCACCACCCTAAGGCATTTGTGACCAGGCTAAGGGGCCCAGTCGCAACTGCGACCCCTAAAGCTATGCCACTGGATACCAAATAGGTGGATTTTTTTATGGGAAAAGGGGTGAGGGGGATTTATATTTTTGTGTAGGGCTTTTATATATATATATATATATATATATATATATATATATATATATTTTTTTTTTTACATTTTTATTTTATATTTCCTTTTCCACACAGGGGACTCATATGCAAGTATAGTACTGTTTAGTACAATGTAATACCATAGTACTGATCAGTACTATCAGCAATCTTCTTGTGCAGTCTAGCTGTACAAGAAGCTCAGCCATCCTGGATGCCGGAGGCTCGTAAGGGACCTCCGGCGGCCATTTGAGCTTAACGGACCCCCGTAAATGCACAGCGGGGGTTCCCTAAGCCCACCCAAACCTATATTTACAAAATGTTTCACTATAGATGTCGTGATCAGCATTAATCACGCCATCTATAGGGTTAATAGCAGACATCAGGATCGCTGATGTCTGCTATAATGAGCGAGTTCCCTGCTAAATTCACCTGCTATGAAGTGAGCACATTTCCTGCTGCCCTCACTTCATAGTGGCGCCTTAAATGTCTGACGCTGCAGCACTAAGTGACACGCTGCACTGTCATTCATTAACAGCACCCTGTGGGGGCTAGTGTCACTGTGACCGTCAATCTTACCGGGCGGGTGAGACATGCAGGCGCTCTCTAGCTTCTCCGCTCTTCACGTGTGCAGAGCAGCTGCGCTGCACAAAACACAACAAGGAAGAAATGGGCAGGACTTCCTGGACGGGATTTCGGCAGGGGTGGACAGGGGGCGTAATGGTGCCGCTGCCCAAGTGACATCCCAGATGGACAGAAAAATGATGATGGGCCGGCCATCATGCAAAAGTGGCGTAGGGGCCCAGTCACAATAGCGACTGCTGCGACCTCTATAGCTACACCACTGTGTCAGGCAATGGTTTTTCTTCCATTCTCTATGACAGTATATATGCTGCTTGGAGCATGCATCTTTATGGGGGAGTAATGGGATATAATGTAGTTCACAGCTAAACCAACATCAACCAACATACACTATTAAAAGCAATTTCTACCATAAAAATGCATGCTAGGTTCAGCTAGAGTATACATGTGTTCTTAATGGGTGGATAGAAAAAAGCCTCTTCCAGACACCTTGGCTACAGCTTTTCTTCTTTATGAACAAAGCAGACTAGGCATTAAAATTCATTATGTCTTTATCGTTCCCAACATCCTTTCTCTGGAGAGAACTGGCACACCCAGCTGCACAGGTGATAGTTGGCTAGCTCTACAGAAATTTGTAGGTTCAGCCAACTTAGCTCTTATGTGTACCTCTACAGCTCTGCCATCATTACCCTAACCACTGTTTGAACTTTGACCTATTAAATTCTTCATGTTCTATGCCACAGTGTTATTTATTAACTTGATTCATTATTTATTCCCTCTCATTATTTAAAGAACATTTATTCATTACAGTGTTATTAAAACACAAAGTAACCATTCCTGAAGTCATTCCTGAAAAAAACATTAAGAGCATAAGACCTATGTTTACACTATTAAATCAACTGTACATACTAGTAGATTGTAAAATTATAGGCAAGACCCCAATTCTTCTGTATTGGTGTGTTTTCTAAGTTTTCCAGCTACTGTGTGAGTCTATTTGACTGTTTTATATGTATGTTCATATGGTATGTATAATACACCAATACAAGTAACGGGTCATATCAGAGTAATTCTTGGGTACAGAGTTCCATCGGACTCTGCTCAGCAATCAATTGAAATCAATGGGGCATCAATATACTTCAGCAATAGTTATCCATGCGTACTAGAGCCTAACAGAGAGATCTACCATATACATGTTTCAAACCTATAGCTTATCTGCTAATCAGTATTCAGACTCCCATTACTGCAGATTTAAACGCAAGATGTTTTCATTAAATCGCAATGAAGTGTAACATACTTACCAATAAGCCTTGATGATGTATTCCCTTTTATCCTATGCATATTTAAAGCACAGGATTTGAAGCTGCAGATTTCAATGTAAACTAAATGACTGAGCACAGCATCAAATCCTGTGAATCAAAAATGAATCAAATCAACTGGTGCCAGAAAGTTTAATAGATTTGTAAGTTTCTGCTATTAAAAAGTCTTAATCCTTCCAGTACTTATCAGCTGCCGTATGCTCCAGAGGAAGTTGAGTAGTCTTACCACAGTGCTCTCTGCTGACACCTCTGTCTGCGTCAGGAACTGCCCAGAGCAGGATAGATTTGCTATGGGGATTTGCTCCTACTCTAAACATTTCCTGACTCAGACAGAGGTGTCAGCAGAGAGCACTGTGGTCAGACAGAAAAGAACTATACAACGTCCTGTGTAGTATATAGCAGCTGGAATTAAGATTTTTTTTAATAGAAGTAATTTTCAAATCTGTTTAACTTTCTTAATCCAGTTGATTTGAAAAGAAAAAAAAAATTAAAATTCCCCTTTAAATCTGCAGCTTCAAATTCTGTGCATCAAATATGTGCAGGATATTTTTTCTTGTGAATAGACCCTAAAGCTACATATTTCATTTAACTCTGGCAGATGCAAAGTTCCAGCTTTAGAAATCCAAAGTGTCTCACGTTGCTATAAACCTCTCTTATTCATTGCCTTATTCAGACTAGCAGATATACTACCTACCATTAGTCTGTGTACTGAATGCCCTTCCTCCCGAAAATGACTAGCCACAGTCTTTTCCCAGAACCTTGCTGCACTTCTGTCTGTGATGAAGACATTTTGCGTTTTGATTCTGCAGTAGTGGGAGTCTGAAAACATTTTAGCAGATAATATACAGGTTTGGAACCAGTATATCGTAGATGTCTCTGTTAGGCTCTAGTATGCATGAGTAAGGGGTGGACCCCCAGAACGTTGCAATAGATCCTGACAAGTTTCTGTTTATTCAGACTTTGGCAATGAAACAATGGCTATTAATTCTATTTTGTGCTGTCTTTAAAAATAGAAGAAACAAAAAAATAAAAAGGAAGACCAAATTAATATGTCAAATTGTAAGTCTTTTTATTGCCTGTCTAACTATTGCTGAAGTATACTGGTGCCCCAGTGATTTAAATGAATATGGTATGTATTACATAGCACTACATTAGTCAACTAGGACAAGGATTACCCGTCTTTATTAACAACTAGCTTTTTCCCGCGGCTTCGCTCGTGTTAAATTTGGGGTAACATAGATCTACTTTTTTACAATCCTATAGTAATGAGGCTGCTCTGGGTAAAGTCTACGGGCATCCAAACAACCGAATTCTTTCAACTTTGATTGCCGCGTCTAAAGAGTTAATGCCAGACATCTTTTGGAACGGCGATATCCGGCATTAGCCACGAGTCCTGGCTGCTGATAGCAGCTGGGACCATGCGGGTATGATGTGAGCTCAGCTCCTGAGCTCACTTCATAACCCTCCTGTGCCGCAGCGCCGGGTATACCCGGCGTTCTGCGGCAAGGGGTTAATTCATACAAACTTTGAACCCCCGTTTCACCCCTTCAGGGGTGGAATTTTAGAAAATGTTAAAACATGTGTTTCTTTATCTCTAATTGTTAGCCTAAAAACAAAGTTTCATGCTTCTAGCTTCAAAAATGATGGACTTCCATACAAACTTTCAACCTCTTTTTCACCCCCTTAAGGGTTGAATTTAGAAAAATCCTTTCTAGGTCCAAGGGTTTAGGCTGGGCATTGATGAGTCAGTGAGTCAGGCCTTCTCTTTTTATATGTGTATATATATATATATATATATATATATATATATGTGTGCATATAATTAATTGATTATTTGATTCATTTACATTGATTATGAAATTAAATTGTTGATATTCTAACAATAATTGTATTGTAACTATAAGCTGCACATATGACCAGGCCTTTGGTTGCTTTGCTAAATGCATTATATTGTATGTGCATTTACTTCTTAGACATAAACCTTGCTAATCTTATAATCTACAGTAGTACTAGAACGTCTTTTTGTGGATTGTTTCTCTATAAATAAGTTGTATTTCAGGAAAACAAACCCTAATGTGTGCATGGAACACAGAAAATACATCCTGTAAAAAGAAAAGAGCTGATTCCAAGCAGGTTATTCCGGCTCTTGTCTACATGTCAACAGAAGGGGGGGAGTTGTGTCACCAGTGTACACATGGCATGGTCCAGAGCAGTTATGGCAGGAGTAGCTGCCAGAAAGAACTGTGGAAAGTCTTGTGAACTGCACTAATACACTGTAGGGTATAGTTCTCTAGGTCATGTAATATTTTTGCTATAATTGTGTTACCTCGGGAATGACATCAATAGGTGATCAATTTGTGGTATCCCGGTACCATATTGCATACCGTACCTTGTATGTTGGTCCCCAAATTCAGAGTTACTACATTCAGGTAGGGTCCTCCAGGTGGGACAGCCCCTAGTCGCCTCCTCCTTCTCTAATTTCATAATGCTATTATGTATATATTTAATAATATGTATATTTAATATAGTGTATATTAGTCTACTTACCTTATTAGCGTCGCAGGACCTTCGGTCATGTGACCATGTTAATTCCTCTATGGTATGTTAGAGGACCTTTGGAGGTCCTTGGGTCACATGTTTACCCATAATTCTCTGTACAGAAGATTGACAGTTGTATAGACCAGTGAGATTAACCCCTTAAGGACTGAGCCCTTTTTCACCTTAAGGACTCGGCCATTTTTTGCAAATCTGACCACTGTCACTTTAAACATTAATAACTCTGGAATGCTTTTAGTTATCATTCTGATTCCGAGATTGTTTTTTCGTGACATATTCTACTTTAACGTAGTGGTAACATTTTTTGGTAACTTGCATCCTTTCTTGGTGAAAAATCCCAAAATTTGATGAAAAATTTGAAAATTTTGCATTTTTCTAACTTTGAAGCTCTCTGCTTGTAAGGAAAATGGATATTCAAAATAATTTTTTTTTTATTCACATATACAATATGTCTACTTTATGTTTGCATCATAAAATTGATGAGTTTTTACTTTTGGAAGACATCAGAGGGCTTCAAAGTTCCAAAGCAATTTTCCAATTTTTCACAAAATTTTGAAACTCGCTTTTTTTCAGGGACCAGTTCAGGTTTGAAGTGGATTTGAAGGGTCTTCATATTAGAAATACCCCATAAATTACCCCATTATAAAAACTGCACCCCCGAAAGTATTCAAAATGACATTCAGTAAGCGTTTTAACCCTTTACGGGTTTCACAGGAATAGCAGCAAAGTGAAGGAGAAAATACACAATCTTCATTTTTTACACTCGCTTGTTCTTGTAGACCCAATTTTTGAATTTTTGCAAGGGGTAAAAAGGAGAAAATTTTTACTTGTATTTGAAACCCAATTTCTCTCGAGTAAGCACATACCTCATATGTCTATGTAAAGTGTTCGGCGGGCGCAGTAGAGGGCTCAGAAGGGAAAGAGCGAAAAATGGTTTTTGGGGGGCATGTCACCTTTAGGAAGCCCCTATGGTGCCAGAACTGCAAAAAACCCCACATGGCATACCATTTTGGAAACTAGACCCCTCGGGGAACGTAACAAGGGGTAATGTGAACCTTAATACCCCACAGGTGATTCACGACTTTTGCATATGTAAAAAAAAATATTTTTTTTTAACCTAAAATGCTTGGTTTCCCTAAAGTTTTACATTTTTAAAAAGGGTAATAGCAGAAAATACACCCCAAAATTTGAAGCCCAATTTCTCCCGATTCAGAAAACACCCCATATGGGGGTGAAAAGTGCTCTGCTGGCGCACTACAGGTCTCAGAAGAGAAGGAGTCACATTTGGCTTTTTTGAAGGAAATTTTGCTCTGGGGGCTTGCCGCATTTAGGAAGCCCCTATGGTGCCAGGACAGCAAAAAAAAAACCACATGGCATACCATTTTGGAAACTAGACCCCTCGGGGAACGTAACAAGGGGTAAAGTGAACCTTAATACCCTACAGGTGTTTCACCACTTTTGCATATGTAAAAAAAAATAAAAAAATTTACCTAAAATGCTTGGTTTCCCAAAAAATTTACATTTATACAAAGGGTTAAAGCAGAAAATACCCCCCAAAATTTGAAGCCCAATTTCTCCCGATTCAGAAAACACCCCATATGGGGGTGAAAAGTGCTCTGTTGGCGCACTACAGGTCTCAGAAGAGAAGGAGTCACATTTGGCTTTTTGAAAGCAAATTTTGCTCTGGGGGCATGCCGAATTTAGGAAGCCCCTATGGTGCCAGGACCGCAAAAAATACCCACGTGGCATACCATTTTGGAAACTAGACCCCTCGGGGAACGTAACAAGGGGTTAAGTGAACCTTAATACCCCACAGGCGTTTCACGACTATTGCATATGTAAAAAAAATTAAAAAAAATTTACCTAAAATGCTTCTTTTCCCAAAAACTTTACATTTTTAAAAAGGGTAAAAGCAGAAAATACCCCCCAAAATTTGAAGCCCAATTTCTCCCGAGTACGGCGATACCCCATATGTGACCCTTAACTGTTGCCTTGAAATACGACAGGGCTCCAAAGTGAGAGCGCCATGCGCATTTGAGGCCTAAATTAGGGATTGCATGGGGTGGACATAGGGGAATTCTACGCCAGTGATTCCCAAACAGGGGGCCTCCAGCTGTTGCAAAACTCCCAGCATGCCTGGACAGTCAACGGCTGTCCGACAATACTGGGAGTTGTTGTTTTGCAACAGCTGGAGGCTCCGTTTTGGAAACCATGGCGTACCAGATGTTTTTCATTTTTATTGGGGAGGGGAGGGGGGCTGTGTAGGTGTATGTGTGTATGTAGTGTTTTTTACTTTTTATTTTATTTTTTGTGTTAGTGTAGTGTAGTGTTTTTAGGGTACAGTCGCACGGGCGGGGGTTCACAGTAGTTTCTCGCTGGCAGTTCGAGCTGTTGCAGAAAATTTGCTGCAGCTCAAACTTGCAGCCCGATACCTACTGTAAGCCTCCGCCCATGTGAGTGTATCCTGTACATTCACATTGGGGGGGACCTCCAGCTGTTGCAAAACTAAAACTCCCAGCATGCGCTGACAGACTGTACATGCTGAGAGTTTTAGTTTTGCAACAGCTGTAGGCACACTGGTTATGTATCACGGAGTTTGTGACCTTACTCAGTGTTTCAAAACCAGTGTGCCTCCAGCTGTTGCAAAACTACAACTCCCAGCATGTACGGTGCATGGTGTAAGGTGACTGCTGGGAGTTGTAGTTTGCAACTGCTGGAGGCACACCGGTCGTGAAACACTGAGTTAGGTAAAAAAAAAAAAACTCTAAGTTTCACAACCAGTGTGCCTTCAGCTGTTGCAAAACTACAACTCTCAGCAGTCACCGACAGCCAACGGGCATGCTGGGAGTTGTAGTTATGCAACCAGCAGATGCACCACTACAACTCCCAGCATGCACTTTAGCTGTTTGTGCAAGCTGGGAGTTGTAGTTATACAACAGCTGAAGGTACACTTTTCCATAGAAATAATGTGCCTCCAGCTGTTGCAAAACCATAAGTCCCAGCATGCCCATAAGGGAATGCTGGGAGTTGTGGTGGTCTGCCTCCTGCTGTTGCATAACTACAGCTCCCAGCATGCCCTTTTTGCATGCTGGGAGCTGTCGCTAAGCAACAGCAGGAGGCTGTCACTCACCTCCTGCTGTTGCTTCATCGCTGGACTGTGCCTCGCCGCCGCCGTCGCTCCTGGGGCCCCGATCCCAACATGGACGCTGGGGATCGGGGTCCCCAGCACCCGGGGTCGTCTTCCCGCACCCGCTCACGCCCTCCGGAAGAGGGGCGGAGCGGGTGCGGGAGTGACGCCCGCAGCAGACGCCCTGATTCGTCGGCCGGTAATCCGGCCGACGAATCAGGGCGATCGTGAGGTGGCATCAGTGCCACCTCACCCCTGCAGGCTCTGGCTGTTCGGGGCCGTCAGAGGCGGCCCCGAACAGGCAGTAATTCCGGGTCACCGGGTCACTGGAGACCCGATTGACCCGGAATCGCCGCAGATCGCTGGACTGAATTGTCCAGCGATCTGCGGCGATCGCCGACATGGGGGGGCATAATGACCCCCCTGGGCGATATGCCGGGATGCCTGCTGAACGATTTCAGCAGGCATCCGGCTCCGGTCCCCAACCGGCTAGCGGTGGGGGCCGGAATTCCCACGGGCGTATGGATACGCCCTGCGTCCTTAAGGACTCGGGATGCAGGGCGTATCCATACGCCCTGCGTCCTTAAGAGGTTAAGTCCAGCTTCTGCACAAATAAGGGAGCTGTAGCCAATTATCTCTATCTTGGGTTGCTGCTCTCGTGGATGCCGGACCAGCAGGACGGATCTGCACAACTTTCAATGACAAGCTAGGCAAGAAGCCTGCCGGCCTCAGCATAAAACTAAACCGTAAGTTAAACTCTCAATCCCCGCTAAAGCTAGCGTGATTACTGGACCGAATCTATACCCCTAAATCCAGTGGATCACTGCACCAATTACTTTCCTAAGCTCAATAGACTCACGAGGTCCCAACCACTTGTCAAGCTCTAATAGACTTTGTTCCTGTTCATTATTGCATAAAAACTTCAGTAAAAGTTCTGACAAGTTTCTGCAAATCTCCGGTTGTGGACAATCAATTATTTCCTATTTCCCTATCGCTCTTGGGAAGGGTGGCGGTAGGACAAGCATACAGAGAATAGCCCTCACCCTGGCGTCCCGAATAGAAATAGTTAAGCAAGCACCCTTTAGTAACTGTACAGATACACCCCCCATATACCCTACACTCTCCTAGGCTATCACAAATTTATAATGCTTTCATTTTGTAAAGCATAAATCACTTATGAAGCAACTTCATAGCCCGAGATTATAGTGATCAGTGTACAGATTTTCCTCAAGGCCCATCAGACTTGCATGGGACTTCAGGCAAATCAGTATCCTGATCACTGTTGTCTTGGACAAGTCTTGGCTTATGAAGTGGCACATTAAAACAGTGTTCTTGCCACCGGAGCGTCATTGCACTTAGGTTTTAAGAAATATCCTGGAAAAAAAGAGATTTGTTTTTCTATGCTTCTTAGATGCCAGTAATCTAGTACCATCCATTCTGTTGCCAGATGGAGGAATACTGGGAAACAACACCAGTAAAGTGACCGCCGGGAACATTTCATTGGGCTTAACAGTGTATTTAGAAGTGTTTTCCTAGGCTATGTATCTGGATGAGAGAGACAGGAAGAGATAATGTAGCATATGCTTTACAAACAAATGCAGTATACATGAAAGGTGACTAGCATTCTATTTTTAAACCCCTGCCACAAATATGTTAGCAGTAGGAATAGCAGTGATCACATTTTACTTCCTAGGGACAAATGTTCTAAAAGCACATTTCATGACACAAATTGGCTGGACATCATAAATCTTATTGATTTCAAGGCACGTGCCCCCCCTAAGAAACCAGCACATTGTTTGGCACAATGCTAGAGCATGCTGTGTTGTCAGAAACTATTTGCCAGCTTATTTACAGTATCAGGAACATATCCAAAATGCCTTAGCCTTCCCTGTACTAGAAGCTTACGTTGTTTTTTGTGTTTTTTATTTATTTTTTTGTATCAAAATGTCATTTTGGTTTAAAAACAAGAGGTAATGCCCACCGTGCACTTATATTCTGTGAATAAATATGATATAATTTTATTTTTCATAAACAATTTCTTATTCTTTCTTGTTTCATTGAAATCATTATAAAATATATAAAGTCCTCATTGGGCTTGCAGTGCCATGTTTTCCCTTTGTATGACTTGGCAGTTAATAACACTATTAATAGCACTATTAAACCATAAAATATAGAAAAAAATTATAATTACATTTGAAAAAGTCTGTTTGTATTACAGTCCAGTTTTATAAGTATATTATGTGACATACTGGCATTCAGTAAATGGTATCCCTATAATCTAAGAATTCTAAAGAATACTGGCAGTACATCAAATGTATAAATGATTACTTCTTTGTTTAAAGGGGTTATGCCAGCAGATAAGAAAGAAGTTATTAACTACCCACCCAGGCACTAGACCTGCCACAGATCGGCACTGTCTGAGACATTGTTAGCTTAATGTGGTTCAAAGTTACATTACTTTGGATAGTGGCTAAGTTGTACGGCCCCACAGTTCTCTTTTAAAGGCATACTGACTGCAGAGCCACCTGCACTAACCTGGATATACAGGTAGATAGTCAGGCCCGTCGCTACAGGACAGGCAAACCAAGCAATTGCTTGGGGCCCTGAGCAGAGCCGGTTCTTGTCCTGCCGGGCCGTCCTCCTGCCCCCATCCCGGTTCGGCAGCTCGCCCTGTTGGCCAGCCGGGCCAGCAGTGCGAGAGCCTGGAGCGGGAAGGGAGGCAGAGACTAAAGCCCCTCTTGTCCTATAGCATGATGGAGCCGGAGCTGTCAGCTGTGTGAGCCGCGGGGACACCATCCATGGCAGACGAGCGCGATGACGTCACACCATCGCGCCGGCGCCCGGAGATCACACTCACACTGCAAGAACGGAGCAGCGTGTGAGAAATGTGAGAGCTGCTCGGGCGCTATGGTACAGGGGAATTATTAAAACGGGGGGGGGGGGGCACAGGACATGGGGCATTATATGTGGGGGGGGCCACACAGGACAGGGGTTATTATAAGTGAAGGGCACATGTCAGGGGGGCATTATATGTGGGGGCACAGGACGGGTTATTATAAGTGAGGGGCACATGTCAGGGGGGCATTATATGTGGGGGGCACAGGACAGGGGGTGTTATATATGAGGGGCACATGACAGGGGGGCATTATATGTGAGGGGCACATGTCAGGGGGGCATTATATGTGGGGGGCACAGGACAGGGGGTATTATATATGAGGGGCACATGACAGGGGGGGGGCATTATATGTGAGGGGCACATGACAGGGGGGCATTATATGTGAGGGGCACATGACAGGGCATACTTAGAGTACTCCCACTGTGGCCATTACATGAATAAGTCTAGGTGGAAAGCCTTAAGAGATTGTACAGCATAGAGAAGAAAATTGTTGTAATATAATTACTGCTGTGACTGCTAAGCGAAGGGCCGCATGTTAATATGAGAATTCATTAAAGAATACCCAAGTCTTATTAACCTTACTATTTATTCCCAGCTGCTCATTAAAGGTCATAGTAAACCATGATTATTTAAAGAAGGATAAAAAAAAAATGCCAGTTTTATTTCTATTGTGACAAGAAGCTCCTAGTTATACAGTTTTTACAAACTGTAATGACTCGTGTGAGAGAGTGTATTTACACAGTGCCTACTGGAAAGTGCATTTTGCTTATTTATTAGCAGAGCTACTGGCTAATGGATTTTGATCTCATATCCAGCGTGATGTCTAGCTGCAACTTACTATTTCTACATTATAGCCAAATAGAAGGCTTTGGGTAAAATTTTCACATTTTGCAAGCTGTTCTTGTTTAAAGGGGTATCCCCACAATTTAAAGGAAGTCTGTCACCAGTGTGACCTGCACTAACCTGTCGATACCGACAGATGGTGCAGGTGACACTGATGACAACGGTACTCACCTTGTCCCATTCCGTGTTGGGGATCTCCGGTAATCTTGGCTGTTAGCTCCGGGCCTGGCTTGGGGCACGGGTGGAGCATAGTGACGTCACCGCTGCTGTTCTCTAGCAGCAGGACCCAGCAGGGAGCAGCAGCAGTGACGTCACTAAGCTCCGCCTGTGCCCCAGCCACTGCTGCTCTCTGCTGGGTCTCGCAGCAGCGGTGACGTCACTAAGCTCCGCCCGTGCCCCAAGTCGGGTGCCCAGAGCTGGACCTAACGGCCAAGATCACCGGAACGGTGAGTACCGGTGTCATCAGTGCCACCTGCACTATCTGTCGGACAGATTTCCTTTAAAGTTATCCCCTATCCATTGGATATGGAATAACTAGGTTATCAGTGGGGGTCTGACCGCTGGGACTCCCGCCAATCACAAAAAGAAAGAAATGTCCCCCACAAAGAAAAGAGCAGAGAATGCATGTACGGGCGAATTCCATTTATTCAAAGTCTGTAATAGTGAGCTAAAGAGATTGACTATATAGCTTTAGTTGTAGGATCCTGCTACAGTTAACAGTATTTTAGGCAGCATCAAATCAATAAAGACTTTTAAATAATGTATTTTGTAATAGTGTTTTTATTTCTAACATTATTTGCTGCAAAACCGAAACATATGGTAACCAAGTCAAAGTCCATACAGAAGCAAAAGACAAATAAATGAAAAATAGAAAAATACAATTTGATGGGCCAGTTCAGAAAGTCTTTAACACAATTAATGTTCTTTTTTCAGCTCTACATGGAGTACAGTGCCAACTGTAAATACTGGGCATATTACTTCAAGCCATGAATTTTACCAGTTATTGCAACAAGATGATAGAAAAGCAAGGCTCATTGTCATGTTTCTTCAAGACACTGTAAGTATTTTTTAACAGAGGAGCAGTCCAGACAAAACCTATACACTGCCTATTTATGCCTAGTGCATGGCCAGAGGGTGGGTGACAGGGGTGGACTGACAACTTATGGATCCCCCTGGGCAATAGAGGATCATGGGGCCCCCTGGGCAATAGAGGATCATGGGGCCCTCATGAGCTTATGCACATGTAGCTCAGCATCATCAACCAATGAGGAGGCTGATGCTGGCCGAGATCTAGCATTAAGCCTTGAGACGCCGCTATCAAAGTTGATAGCGGCATCTACAACAGGAACAACCTAATCCCAGCTAGCTTATTGTGTTAATCAAGGGGTCCCAATCAGCTGAGAGGATGGCGAGAGGGCCCTTACATGCCTCCTCCCTGTCCAATCATGCTCCTCAGCAGCCTGCACTAATGGATCGCCAATCAGGCTAGTTTCACACTATGTTTTGTACTTACGGTTCCGGTGTACGGCTGGGGGGAGGGGGGGGGCTTAACCTGTTAAGGACCCAGGACGTACCTGTACGCCCTGAGTCCGCTCCCGATCTATCACGCGGGGCCACGGCGGGTCGGGACCCGTGGCTAATAGTGCGCGGCATTGATCGCGTTGCCGCGCGCTATTAACCCTTTAGACGCGCCGTTCAAAGTTGAACACCGCGTCTAAAATGAAAGTGAAACCATGCCGGTTAGCTCAGGGAGCTGTTCGGGATAGCCGCGGAGAAATCGCGGCATCCCGAACAGCTTACATGACAGCTGGAGGGTCCCTACCTGCCTCCTCGCTGTCCGATCGCCAAATGACTGCTCAGTGCCTGAGATCCAGGCATGAGCAGTCAAGCGGCAGAATCATCGATCACTGGTTTCTTATGATAAACCAGTGATCAATGTGAAAGATCAGTGTGTGCAGTGTTATAGGTCCCTATGGGACCTATAACACTGCAAAAAAAAAGTGAAAAAAAAAAAGTGAATAAAGAAAATGCAAAAACGGAAAAACCCCGGGTCCTTAAGGGGTTAATCGCGGCGCCCGCGGTCGGGAAACCGCACACGGCCGAAAACGCAGCTGACCGGCGGCTGCGGTTCACTCCGGTCGGCTCATAGACATGCATTAAATATGGTTCCCGTATACGGCTGAGTGCGGGCACCACGATTAAGCCCCACCCCCCTCGTCACAGCCGTATACGGGAACCGAAAGTACAAAACGTAGTGTGAACCTAGCCTAACACTGATCAATGCTATGCTATGAAACAGCATTGTTCAGTGTTTGGAATCTAGAGATCACAGTTAATGGTCTCCTATGGGGGGACAAAAAATTGTTAATAAAATGTTCATTAGGTTGGCAGTATAGTTCCCCCTACATTTGGTAGTTAGTATGTTCCCCCACATTAGATTGGCAGTATAGTTCCCCTACATTAGGTTGGCAGTATAGTTCCCCACATTAGGTTGCCAGTATAGTTGCCCCACATTAGGCTGGCAGTATAGTTCCCCCCACATTAGGTTGGCAGTAGAGTGCCCTCACATTAGGTTGGCAGTATAGTTCCCCCACATTAGGTTGGCAGTAGAGTGCCCCCCCATTAGGTTGGCAGTATAGTTCCCCCACATTAGGTTGGCAGTATAGTTCCCCCCCCACATTAGGTTGGCAGTACAGTTCCCCCCACATTAGGTTGGCAGTATAGTTCCCCCTACATTTGGTAGTTAGTATGTTCCCCCACATTAGATTGGCAGTATAGTTCCCCTACATTAGGTTGTCAGTATAGTTCCCCCACATTAGGTTGCCAGTATAGTTCCCCCACATTAGGCTGGCAGTATAGTTCCCCCCACATTAGGTTGGCAGTAGAGGGCCCTCACATTAGCCTGGCAGTATAGTTCCCCCACATTAGGTTGGCAGTATAGTTCCCTCCCCCACATTAGGTTGGCAGTACAGTTCCCCCCACATTAGGTTGGCAGTATAGTTCCCCCCACATTTGGTAGTTAGTATGTTCCCCCACATTAGATTGGCAGTATAGTTCCCCTACATTAGTTTGGCAGTATATTTCCCCCACATTAGGTTGCCAGTATAGTTCCCCCACATTAGGCTGGCAGTATAGTTCCCCCACATTAGGCTGACAGTATAGTTCCCCCCACATTAGGTTGGCAGTATAGTTCCTCCCACATTAGGTTGGCAGTAAAGTTCCCCCCACATTAGGTTGGCAGTATAGTTCCCCCCACATTAGGTTGGCAGTATAGTTCCCCCTACATTAAGATCACAGCGAATGTCACTCCTGACACCCGCTGTGATCCTCCTGTATAATGTATAGATGCGGCCGGCCGCTCTTCTATGGTCCCCTGCACTGACATATATATATATACACTTATTCATATTTCCTACAGAGAGTAGTGATTGGCTGGATCCATCTGGCCAATAGCAGCTCTCTGAGGGAAATATGAATAGGTGTATATATACGGCAGTGCAGGGACCATAGAAGTGCGGCCTGCCGCATCTATAAATTATACAAAAGGATCGCAACAGACCTGGCGTGATCTGTCAATTAGAACAGGTACTACTACTCCCATCATGGAACAGTGTGTCCCATGCTGGGAGTAGAAGAACTACCTAAAAAAAAATGTAAAAAAATAAAGAAAAAAAGTGAAAAACACACACACACACTACATTTTTATTATTGTCGGCTACATTTTTAGTGACCTGCCCGCACTCATAAATCGATCCCTGTTTAAAAATGTATAAAAATTTTGTTATAAAAAAGATAAATTTCGTTAAATACACTTTTTCCATCACTACTGTATCTTTTTTATTATTTTTTTTTAATGGTACCCTACGAAAGTTTATTAAAAGGGTATCTCCATCACTTTTTTGGATCGCTAAAGTCCAAAAAAAGAATAGAAACCGCCTACAAAACCCCCAAAGTTAAAACCCACATGGCGTTTTTCTTGGCGTTTTTTTTTTACTCCCGTAGATTTCTATGGGAGAAAAATGCCATGATTTCAGGGGGAAAAACACCATAGGCTCAACATGCTGAAATTTTGCAAAACCGCCAAGGAGCTGAAAAAGAGTGAAAAACGCCAAAAAGGATAAAAAAAAAATGCCAAACTGAAAACGCAAAGTGGAAAAAGAATTTTGCGTTTTTTCATTGATTTACAGTTAACATCTGGCCGCAGTGTTTTTTGTCCGAAAAAAACCCAAAGTGGAATTCCAGCCGGTCGGCTGCATTTTTGGCCGTATGCGGTTTCCCGACCGCGGGCGCCGCGATTAACCCCTTAAGGACCCGGGGTTTTCCGTTTTTGCATTTTCTTTTTTTCCTCCTTACCTTTAAAAAATCATAACTCTTTCAATCTTTCACCTAAAAATCCATATGATGGCTTATTTTTTGCGCCACCAATTCTATGTGAGACAAAATTGGAAAAAAAACGCCATTTTGTAAATTTGGGGGCTTCCGTTTCTGCACAGTAAATTTTTCGGTAAAAATGACACCTTTTTATTCTGTAGGTCCATACAATTAAAATGATACCCTACTTATATAGGTTTGATTTTGTTGTACTTCTGGAAAAAATCATAACTACATGCAGGAAAATTTATACGTTTAAAATTGTCATCTTCTGACCCCTATAACTTTTTTATTTTTCTGCGTATGGGGCAGTATGAGGGCTAATTTTTTGCATTGATAGGACTTATTGATCGTTCATTATTCATTTTTTCATGATATAAAAAGTGACCAA
Source organism: Hyla sarda (assembly GCF_029499605.1). Taxonomy (NCBI): domain Eukaryota; kingdom Metazoa; phylum Chordata; class Amphibia; order Anura; family Hylidae; genus Hyla; species Hyla sarda. The sequence continues at coordinate 238,279,561 of NC_079192.1, forward strand.
AAATGCACTATTTTGGACTTTGGAATTTATTTGCGCGCACGCCATTGACCGTGCTGTTTAATTAATGATATATTTTTATAATTCGGACATTTCCGCACGCGGCGATACCACATATGTTTATTTTTATTTACACAGTTTTTTTTATGGGAAAAGGGGGGTGATTCAAACTTTTAATAGGGGAGGGGTTAAATGATCTTTATTCACTTTTTTTTCCCACTGGAATGGAGCATGACGTGCGCCTACGGGTGTCTAATGATAATCTAGGGGTACTACTACCTGCCTGCTGGGTCTGGGGGGAGGGGGTTAATATGGGGGTACTACTTGCCTACTGAAGGGGGGTAGTCTGGGGGTACTACCTTCCTACTGGGGGGGGTAATATGGGGGTACCTCCGGCCTATCAGATTACCCCCACCCCCGGTATTAAGGTAGTATTCCTAGATTACCCCCCAAGTGGGAAGGTAGTGCCCCCAGATTAACCCCCTCCCCCCAGACCCAGTAGGCAGGTAGTACCCCTAGATTACCCTGGGGGTACTACCCGCCTACTGGGGGGGGGGATAATCTTGGTGTACTACTTTCCTACGGAGGGTGGGGGGTAATCTGGGGGTACTACCTGCATACTGGGGGGGAGGAAGTTAATTGGGGGTACTACATGCTTACTATTGGGAGGGGGTTAATATGGGGGTAATACTTGCCTACTGGGGGGGGGTTATCTGGGGTACTACATACCTACTGGGGGGAGGAGGTTAATCTGGGGGTACTACCTGCCTACTGGGGGGGGTTCTAGTATGGGGCTACTACCTGCCTACTGGGTGGAGGGGGTTAATCTGGGGGTACTAGATGCCTACTGGGGGAGGGGGTTAATCTGGGGGTACTACATGCCTACTGGGGGGAGGGGGTTAATCTGGGGGTACTACCTGCCTACTGGGGAGGGTGCTAATATGGGGCTACTACCTGCCTACTGGGGGGGGGGTGGAGGGGCTTAATCTTGGGGTACTACATGTCTATTTTGCTTGGGGCCCCCAAATTCCTCTAAACAGCCCTGTATACTGGGAGGGTTGCCCTGCTCCACCACTCATCCTCCTTCACAGGTTAGGTCTTTACAGTCCTCCAAGACGAGATGCGGCTGTGTATAGGAGACAGGAGACCGATAGCAGACGTCCCCAGCACGGCATCTGCTCAGAGGAACTTTTTGTTAAAGGGCCATCCATTGAAGAAGCACCAGAGTTTAACCCCTTAAGGACGCAGCCCTTTTTCACCTTAAGGACTGAGCCCTTTTTCGCAATTATGACCACCATCACTTTACGAATTAATAACGCGAAAACGCTTTTACCGAATATTCTGATTCTGAGATTGTTTTTTCGTGACATATTCTACTTTATTTTGGTGGTAAATTTTCGGCGTTAATTGCATCCTTTTTTGGTGAAAAATCCCAAAATGTCATGAAAATTTTGAAAATTTAGCATTTTTCTAATTTGAAGCTCTCTAATTGTAAGGAAAATGGATATTCCAAATAAATTTTATTTTTCTTCACAAATACAATATGTCCACTTTATGTTGGCATCATAAAATGGACATACTTTTGCTTTTTGAAAAAATTAGAGGGCTTCAAATTAGAGCAGCAATTTTCAAAAATGTCATGAAAATTGCTAAATCTGAAGGGACAGATGTTACAGAACTACAACTCCCAGCATGCCTGGGCAGTCGAGGCATGCTGAGAGTTGTAGTTTGGCAACATCTGGAGGGCTACTGTTTCAGCACCACTGTAACAGTGGTCTCCAAACTGTGACCCTCCAGATGTTGCAAAACTACAACTCCCAGCATGCCCCAGACAGCCTTTGGCTGTCTGGGCATGCTGGGAGTGGCAGTTTGGCCACCCTAGTGGTTGCCACAGTAAAGATCGTTTTACTTTCACTTTCAATTCCCCCCTCCCCCCCCCCCCCCCACACTGTCGATTCCCTACCTGAGCAAAGATCCAGCAGGCTCCAGCGAAGATCCCAGGTCCCCAGGCATCTTCTCCTGCAGGTACGGCCTCCATCTTCTTCCCAGAGCCCCTCGACATCCAGGGGCAGGCAGAACGGGGGGTTGCCATGGCAGCCCCCTGTCCTGCGCTGCCATTGGTCAGAACTCTGTTCTGGGTAACGCCAGGGGATAGGAGGAGATTGCAGCTTTGCGACCTCACTCCTATCCTTTAGGCTGATCGGGGCTGTTGCTGACAGCTCCGATCAGCCCTATTTTCCGGGTGCTTGGGTCACCAGAGACCCGATCAGGCCGGAATTGGAGAAAATCGCATGTCTGAATTGACATGCGATTTTCTCCGATCGCCGACATGGGGGGTCTCAGGACCCCCCTGGGCGATGTGCCAGGGTGCCTGCTGAATGATTTCAGCAGGCATCCAGCTCCGGTCCCCAACCGGCTAGCGGTGGGGACTGGATTTCCCACAGGCGTATGGATACGCCCTCGGTCCTTAAGGACTCGGAATGCAGGGCGTATCCATACGCCCTGTGTCCTGAAGAGGTTAAATCTATACATGTCCCAAGGGACACAGAGAGAGTTAAACTCTGCCCCTTTTAATCTTTGTATTTATCTGGAAGGCTCATCTCAGGCTGACATCAAAACCAGGAAAAAAAGTGCAGGCAGGCAGTGGCGGGTCCCCCTCAGCCTCTCTCAGTCCGCCCCTGGTGGGTGAACACCAAAGACAAAGTCATACACTGCATATTGAATCCCTAACCACAGTATATCAGTGTTTTTAACCACAGAGATCAATATATATATATACATATAGATACGTTTATTTGGATTGTATGCACCTTTTTTTTTGTTTGTTTTGGTTTTTTTTCCCTTAAAAATTTCATTTTTTCCCCATTTTTTAGCTTAGTATTGATGACTTCACATACTACAGCATGGCATATGGAAATGAAAATCCACTGAATAATGTTCAGGTAAGAGTGGAAACATTTTTTTCCATGTGTATTACAATACTGATATTTATGTGAAAGCTACAGTATGTCACCCAATTCACTCATAAGTATGCTTGTGTTCTAATTGTGGGAGGGGAGTAAGCTGCTGCCAGACACCTCTAGCAACATTCTTATCTTATTGTGCATGGCTTTTAGTCAAGAAAAATATTTTTGTTGCAATTGCCCCCATTTAAAAACTGTTTGACTAAAGAAAACTCATGGTGAGTATAAAACATAGATTCTTTTTTAAATACCATTTTACAGCCTCAGGTACATTGCCTCCAATGCTGTTTTGATTTTGTTTCTATGCCCCCTTCTTTCTAACATATAGGGATTTTACTATTTTACTGACTATATGTACTTTTTCAAGAATAGTCATATGGGTGTAATCTTTATTTAAAAAGAGAGAGTTAAAGGGGTTAACATAAGGAGACTATAGTAATTAAAGGGGTTATCCACCATAAGGTGATTTTAGTACTTACCTGCCAGACAGTAATGAACATGCTTAGGAAGGATCCGTGCTTGTCTTGTTGTTCTGAATCAACCATAACGTTGTGGCTATCTTTTTGGGAACTGGCTATTTCCTGTTAGAGATCCCTCCATTGAACTACACAGCCCAAAATTCCTTGTTTGTAAGTGTTAGGTCACTTTTCTTCCTTCCACACATCAGCCAACCCACCTATTGAAACATACCTGTGTTCCCTTCAATTCAAAAGACCAGTGTTTTCTGACCAGGGTTCCTTCAGCCATGGCAAACCTACAATTCACTGCATAATGATTTACCTCCCACCAGCGGTCGCTTCACCCATTGAAGCAAAGACAGGCTCCCTCTTAACACCTGACTAGTGATGTAATGTCTTGGGCCGCACTGCAACCTGGGAAAACCTGAGACAACAGTAATTTTGTATAGTGTTAAAAATAAACATTAGGGCCAAAATAAAAGAATTGCGAGACCACCATGAAACACAGGTACAGACACTATATTATGAACTACACTAACTTTACAGCCTCTGTAGCATAGTCAAATAAAAAAAAACTTGGAATACCCCTTTAAAGGTCATATGGTAATGTACATGCTTACTAAGGATCTGTGCTTGTGTTGGTAGTAAATGGCTGTGTTCTGTGTTCTCCATCACGCTGCTGGCTTGTTTTTGGTAACTAGCTAGTTCTGGTTTATGTGGTCTCCCTCAGACAACAATCCCCAGGAAGCTTTGCTTTAATATAGGAGGTGACTTATTTTCCTCCCACACATGGGCCCCAGCATAGCACAACCTAACACACTAGCTGTGGATCTGTGTGATAATAAATGCACATGTGAGCCGGTAACATCATCAGGGAGCTGGCTTTACACAAAACAGACAAGGCTGCCAAGCCCTCTTTTAACACCTAACTTGTGATGTATTGTCTCGGGGCACACAGCAAACTGAGAAAGGTCTAAGACAACATTAATTTGGCAGGCTACAAAAAATGAACTTTCAGGCAAAAGAAAGACAAAGAAACCAGCCACCAAATTCATGAAAGTATTACCATATATACTCGAGTATAAGCTGAGTTTTTCAGCACAATTTTTTGTGCTGAAAATGCCCCCCTTGGCTTATACTCGAATGAACTCTCCGCCTGTCAATCCCTCAGTGGTCTTCAACCTGTGGACCTCCAGATGTTGCAAAACTACAACTCCCAGCATGCCCGGACAGCCATCGGCTGTCTGGGCATGCTGGGAGTTGTAGTTTTGAAACATCTGGAGGTCCACAGGTTGAAGACCACTGCCGAGCCTTCGTCATCATCCAGACCCCCCTTTCGTTTTCTACTCACCTCCATTCGGTGGAAAGGAAGGGTGAGCTAGTCCGGGTCATCTATACTGCAGCGACCGTCCGGTGGGGAGGGTTAGTCGTTCTGCTGTCCATCTTTACCGGGAGGCCCTCTTCTCCGCTCTGGGCCAGCCCCGGACTAGTGACGTTGCCTTGAGGACGACGCACAGGGACGTTCATGCGCAGGAGACGTCCCTGCGCATGAACGTCCCTGTGCGTCGTCGTCAAGGCAACGTCACTAGTCCGGGGCCGGCCTGGAGCGGAGAAGAGGGCCTCCCGGTGAAGATGGACAGCCCGGAACGACAAACCCTGAACCCTGATGATGAAGGGGGGATGATGACAAGGAGGATCATGACAGGGTGATGATGATGTGGGTGAAGATGACGGGGGTGATGATGACAGGGGTGATAATGACAGGGTGATGATGACAGGATGATGATGACGGGGGTGTTAATGACGGGGGTCTGGACGATGACAGGGGGGGATGACAAGGGGGGATGATGTATTTCCCACCCTAGGCTTATAGTCGAGTCAATAACTTTTCCTGGGTTTTTGGGGTGAAATTAGGGGCCTCGGCTTATACTCGAGTATATACGGTAGTAACTAGACTAACTTTGCTGCTCCTGTCTCACATTCAAAGAACAAACAAAATGCTAGGCTGAGAAGGTGTGAATCTGACTCACATCCCTGAGCCTAGCATTCACACTATTGGAAATAAAGTGCCTGACCACTTGACTTTTCAGGGAAAAAGTGCCTATCTTAAAATCCTTATATGTTAGGAATGAAGGAGTATAGCAACAAAATAAAAACAGTGTTGGAATAAGGACACCTGAGAAGATGGTATAACAAACACCATCATGTATCAGAGATTGGGACATGTCTGTAGATAAGTTTGATGTGTTTGATGTATTTTGGATAATGTGCCATCATATTCACGGAACAGACAGCAAACCTTATCATATAACTGTGCTTTTTCCACGGTTTAGTTTTTAGAATCTTTTTTTAGGGTAACAACTGTCATTGCCTGTTACATTCTGTGTCCTTTAATGGATTATGGAGTTTATACAATTATGTAATGAATTCCAGCCTGCTTATAACTGTATTGTGAACAGTCATTCTCTGTCACCAGTGTGTTTATGTGCCATACATAATTTATACCACTTGTACTTTGCTGCTTCACTGTCTGACAGCTGACCTTTGTATAAAATGATTTGCTAAGCATAATTCCTGGTCCATGGAATGATACCTTTGTTGTTTGTCATGTGCCACATATATCTTTCAGTGCTGATACATGAAGTTTCAATAGAGTAAACATACATTTGCCGGAGCTGTGATATTTTCTTTGCATCTATTACAGGACATTTTGGATTCATCACCAGCCTCTTTAATTTTGCCCTCAGTAGACAAGATGGCAGTAAATAACTTGCCAAGCTACCTAAACCAGCAAGATGACTGGAATATAGTGAATGTTGACGATTTAAATATATCCTCATTGGAAATGGATTACAATAATCCAAACCTGATTATAGTAAGACTACAATCTATACCCAGGTACAGTAAACCATTATATAACAGTAAAAATTGCTACTTTTTATCAAATTTTTGGGGCAAATCAATTCAGAATAGAGGATGTGGCGGTGTATAACAAATATACAAGAGTTACACTATGTGCGCCCTGGCCATAATTGAAAATTCATTCAACCCTTGGGAGAAGTAAGGCAGGCACAGAAGTATTTTTTTTAAAGTGTAACTGTTGTTAACATAAACTTTTAATATAATGTAGATCATTCTATTATATGTATATTTGTATATACATTGATTAAAACATTTGTATATTTTTGGGTGAGAAAAATTCTGTTCCAGCAGCAATTGCATGTGTGTCTCTATGAGAAGTCCAAATACAGGAAGTGAGGGAAGGACAAGCAGGGCTCTGTGCAGGCTCCTGGCTTGTCAATCATCCTGTTGTGTGAGCCAGGAGCATGTTATAAGGTTAAGGGTGCGGTCACACGCTCTTTGTTTTTGCGGGTTTTCCGCTGTGTATTTGAAAGGGCTCTTCTCGGTTGTCCGCAGCAGATTTTCCACGGAGGAATTTACGCAGCGGAAAATCCGCCGCAAGCCCCATAGAAGTCAATAGGGACTGCGGCGGATTGTCCACAACGTAAATTCTGCCGCGGACAATCTGCTATGGACAGCCAAGAAGAGCCCGCCCCTTTCAAATACGCAGCAGAAAACCCACAATAACAAAGAGCGTGTGAATGCACCCTTAAGTGTACAGAGCCCTGCTTGTCTTCAGTGTACAGAGCCCTGCTTGTCCTCATTGCACAGAACCCTGCTTGTCCTAAGTGTACAGAGCCCTGCTTGTCCTCATTGCACAGAGCCCTGCTTGTCCTCAGTGTACAGAGCCCTGCTTCTCCTCAGTGCACAGAGCCCTGCTTGTCCTCATTGCACAGAGCCCTGCTTGTCCTCAGTGCACAGAGCCCTGCTTGTCCTCAGTGTACAGAGTCCTGCTTGTCCTCAGTGCACGGAGCCCTGCTTGTCGTCAGTGTACAGAGTCCTGCTTGTCCTCAGTGCACAGAGCCCTGCTTGTCCTCATTGCACAGAACCCTGCTTGTCCTCAGTGTACAGAGCCTTGCTTGTCGTCAGTGTACAGAGCCCTGCTTGTCCTCACTGCACAGAGCCCTGCTTGTCCTCAGTGTACAGAGCCCTGCATGTCCTCAGTGTACAGAGCCCTGCTTGTCCTCATTGCACAGAGCCCTGCTTGTCCTCAGTGTACAGAGTCCTGCTTGTCCTCAGTGCACAGAGCCCTGCTTGTCCTCATTGCACAGAGCCCTGCTTGTTGTCAGTGTACAGAGCCCTGCTTGTCCTCAGTGCACAGAGCCCTGCTTGTCCTCATTTCACAGAACCCTGCTTGTCCTCAGTGTACAGAGCCTTGCCTGTCATCAGTGTACAGAGCCCTGCTTGTTGTCAGTGTACAGAGCCCTGCTTGTCGTCAGTGTACAGAGCCCTGCTTGTTGTCAGTGTACAGAGCCCTGCTTGTCCTCACTGCACAGAGCCCTGCTTGTTATCACTGCACAGAGCGCTGCTTGTCCACAGTGTACAAAGCCCTGCTTGTCCTCAGTGTACAGAGCCCTGCTTGTCCTCAGTGTACAGAGGTCTGCATGTCCTCAGTGTACAGAGCCTTGCTTGTCCTCAGTGTACAGAACCCTGCTTGTCCTCAGTGTACAGAGCCATGCTTGTCCTCAGTGTACAGAGCCCTGCTTGTCCTCAGTGTACAGAGCCTTGCTTGTCCTCAGTGTACTGAGCCCTGCTTGTCCTCAGTGTACAGAGCCCTGCATGTCCTCAGTGTACAAAGCCCTGTTTGTCCTCAGTGCACAGAGCCCTGCTTGTCCTCAGTGCACAGAGCCCTGCTTGTCATTTGACAGGTACACTTAAATCTCCCAAAACAATGTGATAAATAAATGTTTGCTTAGGCAGACTGTACAAGAAGATCGCTGATAGTACTCATCAGTACCATATTATTACATAACATTACATGTAATCTAATGATTGCTTATAATAGTCACCTATGAGGACTTAAAAGTGTAAAATAAAAAATATATATATATATATATATATTTTTTTTTTTAACTATATAAAAGCCCCTAAATGATTTTTTTTTATCAGAGCAGATGTGGTAGCTCAGGTAACATGGCAGGTAACATGGCTGCCTCCATAATAGAAAAACTAGGCAATCTTGTCCTGGTGTGTCTATTAGTATGTATGGCCTGGGGCTTACATGAAGACCACCTCAAAGGGTTTAGCTACCTTTTCTTGAATCTCTCCATGTACTCTGTGCCATATAACACATGTGCTCCTATAATAAGCAACATGGCTGCCTCCATAATAGTGTACAAATTTTGAAAACAAAAAACCATAAAGTTTTATTCATATGTCCAGTATCCTACTCATATTTGATGCTGCAGATTTGATGCTGTAGATCTGCATTGAAATCTGCAGCTTTAAACATACAACATCAAAAATGCATAATATACTGTAGGTGTGAAGCACCTGTGAAACATGTTCTGTGTTAAATAAGAAAAACTAGGCACTTATGTGAAGATCATCTTTTCTTGAAGCTCCCCATATACACTTAATGCTCTTTCCCATATAACACATATGCTCCTATAATAAGTAGTTTCAGTAATAGTTTGATGGGTACACACTAGATAACAAGTATTGGGATATTTTAAAGGGATTGCCTTAGATTTAAATAAAAAACTGTCTATGGGCAAGAAATGTTATAAAATGTTGTAATATGGTTGTTTAAATTTACACGGCTCCTGTAAATCCCACAACTAGTGGTCCCCATACCTACTGGGACATTAATCAGTCCTGCAGCAGCATCAGGCTTGTCCATGAGTCATGGACAAAAAAACGACTCATGAACAAGGCTGCATGAGCAGACACACCAATCTCCACCCACCACCATAATGGAGGGACATGCCCCCTTCCCTTGAGAATAAGGTGATAGAGGCATACAAATTAGATGTACATGATCAGGATTAGGTACTGAGTAACAAAGAAATTTTTTTTGTGGGATCTGACAGATAAACTTATAGACTTATTGAGGGAGATTTACTATCATTGTCTATTCTCTGCAGTACTCTGGACGAGAAAAGTCTCTGAGCATGGGTCTATTGTCTGTGCAATTTATCAAACGTAGCACAGCATTTAGTAAATCTTGCGAATGGACATTATTGTCTATTCTACACAGCACTTTAGACAAGAAAAAGTCACATAAAAGTCTCAGAGCCTGAGACAAATAGACAAAAAAAAGTCTCATAAAAGTTGCAGAGCCTGAGACAAATATATCAAAAGTCGCTCGTTTATTATCACGGACTTCCCTGCCACACAGAAAGTATACTATAAAGCGAATATCTCGTATGTCTTCTGTGAGGTGCTGGCTGGTTCCACTTGCTTTCATTCTTAGGTTCTGATATTTGTACAATAAATTTAATCTCTCCAAACCACGTTTTTATTAAAGTATTTCTCTATCTATTCTTTAATGTTTATAATTTTAATGTTTATTATATTTTTTATATTTTTTAAAGCATTCTAAGTTAGCCCTCAACTCTGTTAGTCTAAATTCAAAAGGAGAATCATCCATGTGGTAATCGGCCAGAATCATAGGCTTGGTTCACACGATGGAAATTCAATTCTGGATAGGAAATTGGCACAGAGATTCCACTGCAGCAGAGTCACATTTAATTCAATGTGACTGCTGCTCAGGGCATACGTGGGATTTCCATGCCAAATCTTTCATGAATGGACATTCCTTTGTCCGTGTCCAACAGAATTAACGTGGTCATTCTTTGTGCGGAAGCCTCACGGAATGCCTAACTGTCTATGAGACAGCGTATTCCTGTGCAGTCCAAGCGCTGGAAGATTCTGCCAGTGCACGCACTGTATGGAGTGTGCGCATAGAGATTCTCTGTGTGGACATTCTTTCGGGAGAACATAGCCTTAGGCACAGTCATTATTCAGCAGCATAGTGTCCTGGAATTCTAAATGGGGAGATTGATGATAACATGTGTAGAAGAGGAGTGTTGCAGCGACCAGACCAGAGCAACCGATCAGATTGCTTTTTCAATTTTTTGCAGGTCTCAACACAGTTTTAAAAAATTTAAGAAGAAATTGGATTGGTTGCCATGGAAAACTGAACCATGCTTCCACTACACATGTTTTCAGAATTTTCCTGAGACTAAATTGCATCGTGCGCATTGCGTAAATTTATATGCTTTCTTAGAATCAGCTGCAAAAGTGAAATTGGAGCACTGAAATATAGAAAACCAAAACAAACAAAAAAATTGCATCAGACATCTACAAGGATAACAAAAATGACCCAAAAAAAATAAAAATTAGGGATCACTGGGATTAAACTGCATTATTTTAGAATTTTATATATTATTAGATTAGGAACAAAGGGATGTCCAGCGCAGGTAAGTGGCAACGGAATGCTTTATTGCGGTACTTCAGCACATAGGTGACAACGAAACAGGTGACGCGTTTCGGCCCTGGAGTTTGGCCTTAGTCATTATTAGATCAGATTACCCTTCAGATTAAAGATAACATGTCATGTGAAATGTAAACTGCACTCTGTCGCATTATACATTCCAAAAAATTTATAAAAGGCTTCCTACTAACTATTTAAATTGGATTTCTGACAGGTCTGACAGTTTGGTGTATATTTTGTTGATGAAACTTTTTTGAGACTTTCCCATAAAAGTCTCAATTGATAAATTCCTGACCACTGCATTTTATCCTCTATTGTAGACCACTATACTGTTTCTGCGGAGAAGGGCTCTAACTCCTTGGGGACGAAGGGCATACCTATACGGCCTCAGCCCACTCCCTTTCTATAACGTGGGGCCACTGGCTAATAGCGCGCGGCACTGATCACGGTGCCATGCGCTATTAACCCTTTAGACACGGCGTTCATAGTTGAACGCCACATCTAAAGTGAAAGAAATAACACTGCCGGTTAGCTCAGGGAGCTGTTCGGGATCGCCGCGATTTCATCCCGAACAGCTGTAAAGACAGCAGGAGGATCCCTACCTTCCTCCATGCTGTCCAATCGCCGAATGACTGCTGAGTGCCTGAAATCCAGGCATGAGCAGTCAAGCAGCAGAATCATTGATCAATGATTTCCTATGAGAAGATCAGTGTGTGCAGTGTTATAGCCCCCTATGGGAGCTTATAACATTGTGAAAAAAAAAATTGAATAAAGATAATTTAGCCCCTTCCCCTTTTCCCAATAAAAAAAAACTGTAAATAAAACTAAAAATAAACATATGTGGTATCGCTGTTTGGGGAAATGTCCGAATTATAAAAACTGATCAAAAAGTCCAATCAATACATAAATGGTACCGCTAAAAATGTCAGATCCAAGCGCAAAAAAAAGGGCCCTCATACTGCCGCATACGCTGAAAAAAAAAAAAGTTATAGGGGTCAGAAGATGACAATTTTAAACGTATACATTTTCCTGCATGTAGTTATGATTTTTTCCAGAAGTACGACAAAATCAAACCTATATAAGTAGGGTATCATTTTAATCGTATGGACCTACAGAATAAAGATAAGGTGTCATTTTTACCGAAGAATGTACTGCGTAAAAACGGAAGCCCCCAAAATTGACAAAATGGCATTTTTTTCTTCAATTTTGTTGCACAATAATTTTTTTCTGTTTCGCCGTGGATTTTTGGGTAAAATGACTGATGTCATTACAAGGTAGAATTGGTAGCGCAAAAAATAAGCCATCACATGGATTTTTAGCTGCAAAATTGAAAGGATTATGATTTTTAAAAGGTAAGGAGCAAAAAACAAAAGTGCGAAAACTGAAAAACCCTCCGTCCCCAAGGGGCTAAAGCAAAAGTCTCGCAAAATTCTCTACTAAATAGACTGAGACTTTCTGAGAGACAAATATAGACCATCTAAACTAATCTAAACAGTTTGATAAATATCCCACACTAGGTTTAAAGGGGTGTGTTATGGTAAGAGAATTTCTATAGCTAATGTAACTTATATTATGCGCCTATGGAAATTTTTTTTTGCTACATGTCTATTTCTCATGTATTTAAAGGGGTTGTGTGCTGCCCTGCCTTTCGGAGCTCCGCTCGCAGCGTCTGGAAGTTCATTACTCCGAACGCTTTGTGCGGGCTTCTGTGTTCGTGGCCACCCCCTCGTGATGTGACGCCCGGCCCCTCGTGATGTCACGCCCGCCCCCTCAACCAAAGTCTATGGGAAGGGGGCGTGACAGCGGTCGCGCCCCCTTCCCATAGACTTTGGTTGAGGGGGTGGGCGGGTGTGACGTCACAAGGGGGCAGCCGCGAACACGGAAGCCCGCACACAGCGTTCGGAGTAATGAACTTCCAGACGCGGCGAGCAGAGCTCCGAAAGGCAGGGCAGCGCACAACCCCTTTAATTGATGAATGCATCAGTAATAGCATGTATGATTTAATGTGTGTTATGTGTATATCTGTTTTATATATGTATATTATAATGAAATAAGATAAATTCTACTTTCTGTAGGTCAAATAAAACTTCTGCTGCTAAGGTCTTTGCTGAAAATGGTAAGTAAGACAAATCCGAGATGGAAATAAAGAAAATAAAAAAGATAAAAAGGAAGTTAATCTCTATGCAAAATTCCAGACATTATAAATAAGTGAAACAAAAAATCTTTATTGCTGGAGATGCACCACAAAATCCCAGCATTTCAGCCACCCTTTTGGCTCTGTAGTAATTTCCTCTAACAACAGTCACTATTGTGAATGTTACAGAAGCAACATATTTCCTTACTTTATACATTGTGAAATTCTGTATATTTGTAAATTGTTTGGACAATGTCTGCTATAGATTTCCTGATTTTGATTTATGGTCTTTGATTGTCTCAAAATTGCAACTTCATGATGAATTACTTACTTCAACGTCCCCTCTAATACATGACATCTTAAAACTTCTATCACCTCCTTCATAGGCATCTCACATTTTTACCTGCTTCTGTTTGATATTTAACTTCTCAATCTTACCTCTTTATGTATCTGACCACAATTTGCTTATATCTTCTCCCTCTTCTCTTCAACTGCCCTCCCAAGTCCACAAACTGGCCTACCCTTATACAAGCTTTACACTCACACACTCAATGGCTCTCTTCTACCATTTTCTATTGTATCGCCATTTCTCGACACAGACACAGCCACTGTTTTCTGTAACATTACTTTTTCGGCTCCCAACACAAGAACTTGACAAATCAATAGGCAAACCAATTGGATAAATAAATTGAGGCCAATTTCCAGAGTTGCTGGAAGAAAGACCATGCCATAAAAGACTTTCAAGCAAACATTTCTTATCTTCAAGTCTGTGCCCACTTCTACTAAACAGGACTACTCCATTACTGCTATATATTCTCTTTCCTACAACCCCAAACAAGTATTTAACACTTTAACACCATACTCTGTCTATTGATGCAACCCCCACATGTATCATCTCAACTGAGGACTTTGCCACATACGTCATGAGATTGAAAACCTTTCCTGTTCTTTCATAACCTACTTCTCCATCATTACTGATGAAAAGCTTTCATCACCTGCACACTAGGCATAGTCCCATCCCACCTCAACTCTAACCTCACCACTAAGTTTATCCCAGGCCTAAGGGTATATTCACATGGCAGAATTTCCGCACATCTGCACCAATTCCACGCCCACATTAATTTGGGTGGTTTCTGGCCTGTGCAGATTTTGTGTGGAATCGGTGCAGATTTGTGCGGAATCTGTGTGGAATCCGCATGCTAAGACTCTAAAGTGTGTATTGGAGTGCGGAATCCCACTAAAGTCTATTGGGCTTTAATTTGATGCGGAATCGGCATGCGGAATCCGTGTGGAATTCTGCAGAACAGGGTTAGGGTATATTCATACGACAGAATGCAGAAATTCTGTCATATGAATATACCCTAACCTTGTTCTTCACCCCTTCAATAACTACTGATATCTTCCCTCCTTCTTTTAAACCATTACTTCCATCGTTAAGAAGCTATCCTCCAACCTGTCCTCTTTTTCCTGCTACCATCCCATCGTACTACTACAATTTGCCTCAAAACTCATGTATACCTCAAATTATTCTCTAACCTTTAATCTGGCTGATGTTTTGACCAGCAGCAATTTAGCTTCCAGCCCCAGCACTCTATGGAAACCATTGAAACCAAAGTCACTAATGATATACTATCATGACATTGCTCCTCCTTCTTGACACATCCTCTGCCTTTCCTTTTCATCACACATAGACTATTTTCTCTTTCTATATCACCAGCTTTCTAAAACTTACTGGTATCACTCTTTTGTCCGCTGGTGCAGTCTTCTTCCTGCTTTTGGGGTCTGACATGTCACACTGCCACTCAGCTAATCGCTTAGGGATGTCCCACCTCTGCCAGTAATAGGCTGAGACACATAGTGATGAATTAGGCCCGGCTCCAGTTTTCTTCCTGGTGCCTAGGCCTGATACATGACAATGCTGCTCAGCCTATCACTGGCTGAGGTTAGGCATTACTGCACCCGGGAATTAGCTGAGCGGCAGTGTCATGTTTCAGATCCCAGAAGCAGGAAGAAGACCGACCAGAGCACAAGGACAGTGATACCATCTGCACTGGGGGAGTGGTGGGAGATTAGTCAAGGTTTATTTTTTTAAATGCAGCAGCTCGGCATTATGGGAGAATAGAGTCATTTTGGTTTTTTGATAGCCTACCTTCTACTCTGTAGGGAAAATGTCACGTTATTTAACAAATAAAGGTGAAATGAGAAATAGTTATCCTTAGCTATGTACAAATGACTACATTGTATGCTTGATTTAAATAAAAATGAGTGTTTTCTTTGCTGAAAAACAAAGGTCAGTGACATTCTCCGTAGCTATAGCTACAGTTATCGCCTTTTTTCATAGAATTCTAAATAATGTATCATTGTCTCTAAGGGCATCAGAACGCTTTAATGAGAAGGACACATATGTTTGAAACATGCTTCAGAGCATTCTAAGCCAGGATTTGCCAGAATAGAAATTCAGTAAATTAGACTACTAGCAAACTAAATAAATAGCCAAAGTTCAGCTACATGTATTATTTGCTGGTGCTTTTAAGTCATATAATGCTTAATAGCTGTATGTCATCATCTGAATTGCCTTCAAGGGGTTATCCAGCATGTTGTTAAGACTCGTATTCTGCTTGGGGTGAGAAAAAAAATAGAAAAAAACTATGCTAATCTAACCCAGCCCCCCCGTTCAGCTTGGTCTGGACCCCTCATCTTCTGTCTTTCTCATGATCCTGAAGAGAGCGCTTGGTGCACCACCTGCCGGCTCAGCCAATTACTGGGCACAGCGGTGTCCTATCTCAGCCAGTGATTGTCTCGCATAGCGCATGATTCCTTCACAGTTTTGACTATATTTAACGGTTGCACTCCATTTTGGAAATATTATTTTAGGACATTGCATTACAATTATTCCCCAATTACACCGTACTGTAGTTACCAGAATAATACCAGCAATAATGATTAAATCTACATGGCTTTGGTAAAATTAATTTCCTGGCAGCCCCCCACAATGGCAGTTTTTTTCTGTATTCACAGAATACAGACATGGCAGCACCTGGATTTGACACTTTACACCCCATGCAACTGACTGATTTCTGTTTCACATACAGTGGGGCAAAAAAATATTTAGTCACCCACCAATTGTACAAGTTCTCCCACTTAAAAAGACGAGAGGCCTGTAATTTTCATCATAGGTATACCTCAACTATGAGAGACATAATGAGAAAAAAATACATAAAATCACATTTTTAAAGAATTTATTTGCAAAGTATGGTGGAAAATAAGTATTTGGTCAATAACAAAAGTTCAACTCAATACTTTGTTATATACCCTTTGTTGGCAATGACAGAGGTCAAATGTTTTCTGTAAGTTTTCACACACACTGTTGCTGGTATTTTTGCCCATAACTCCATGCAGATCTCCTCTAGAGCAGTGATATTTTAGGGCTGTCGCTGGGCAACACGGACTTTCAACTGCCCCCCAAAGGTTTTCTATGGGTTGAGATCTGGAGACTGGCTAAGCCACTCTAGGACCTTGAAATGCTTCTTATCAAGCCACTCCTTTATTGCCTGGGCAGTGTGTTTACTATCATTGTCATGCTGAAAGACCCAGCCACGTTTCATCTTCAATGCCCTTGCTGATGGAAGGAGGTTTTCACTCAAAATCTCACGATACATGGCCCTATTCATTCATTCCTTTATACAGACCAGTCATTCTGGTCCCTTTGCTGAAAAACAGCCCCAAAGCATAATGTTTCCACCCCCCATGCTCACAGTAGGTATGGGGTTCTTTGGATGCAACTCAGCTATTTTTTCTCCTCCAAACACGACAAGTTGAGTTTTTACTAAGAAGTTCTACTTTGGTTTCATCTGACCATATGATATTCTCCCATTTCTCTTCTGGATCATCCAAATGCTCTCTAACAAACTTCAGACGGGCCCGGACATGTACTGGCTTAAGCAAGGGGACACGTCTAGCAATGCTTGATTAGTCGCTGGCAGCATAGTGTGTTACTGATGGTAGCCTGTGTTACTTTGGTCCCAGCTGTCTGCAGGTCATTCACTAGATCCCCCTGTGTGGTTCTGGGATTTTTGCTCACCGTTCTTCTGATAATTTGCACACTACTGGGTGAGACCTTGCATGGAGCCCCAGATCGACTGAGAATATCAGTGATGTTGTATGTCTTCCATTTACTAATACTTGCTCCCACAGTTGATTTTTTCACACCAAGCTGCTTGCCAATTGCAGATTCAGTCTTCCCAGCCTGGTGCAGGTCTACAATTTTGTTTCTGTTGTCCTTCGACAGCTCTTTGGTCTTGGCCATAGTGGAGTTTGGAGTGTGACTGTTTGAGGTTGTGGACAGGTGTCATTTATACTGATAACAAGTTCAAACAGGTGCCATTAATACAGGTAACAAGTGGAGGACAGAGGAGACTCTTAAAGAAGTTACAGGTCTGTGAGAGCCAGAAATCTTGCTTGTTTGTAGGTGACCAAATACTTATTTTCCACCATGATTTGCAAATAAATTCTTTAAGAATCAGACAGTGTGATTTTATGGATTTTTTTCTCATTATGTCTCTCATAGTTGAGGTATACCTATGATGAAAATTACAGGCCTCTCTCATCTTTTTAAGTGGGAGAACTTGCACAATTGGTGGGTGACTAAATACTTTTTGGCCCCACTGTATTTGACAAGAGAAAATACCCACCTATAAATTTAACAGGAATCCCTCAATTACTTTATTCTTATGAATAATAGCACCGGAAATATTATAAATGTCATCCATGTATCAGTTCATGAGGCCCAAAGGCCCCCCCAGCTTCAAATAAGACACCGGTATTATAAATGACATAATAGGTGGGGCCCTGTTACAGTTTTACAATTGGGCCCAGGAGCCATCTGGCATCCAGTCAACTGCTCAGTGCCATGTTCTACACAATGAACAGTATAGTAGTCCCGGAAAACCCCTTTAATTATTATTTGGGCTAACTATTGTTACTAATTATTATTACATTCACAAACAAAACAAAATTATTTTCCACATATTTTCTGCAGAGCCATGCTTTAAAAAGTCTTTGCTGCATAGTTTATTTAGAACTGACCTCATATAACACTATTATCTCTTTTAACTTACAGATAAACACATCGGGAGGATCACGCATGAACTAAAGAAAAGAGGATTTCACTTTACTGCAATCTACACAGGAATGAAGCCATCCAAAGTAAGGAAAAGGCTAATATCTATTAAAATCCTTTTAATGTAATATATTAATATACCATACATGTATTGGCTGCTTATTAGAAGAATATTCTTGCTCTTGTGGGCAGCCAATAAAGAGATAATTTGGCATTTGTGAGATGATTGTTTGATATATTAGTAATGTTTTGCATTACATTGGGACATCAGACAGCTCATTACAGATTAACAGTATCAATAGTATCCGAAATGAGTGTTTATATATGGATTTGTATTATTACTATAGTACTAATATACTACTATAATACTATAGGGGAAAAAACAATGATATGCAATTTGAGAAGTTAGCATAAGCAATGACATAAGTATGTGTGTAGTAATCCAGAGTAAGTGTTAGATATAGATGTTAGCATATTTCCGTAATTAAATAAGTATTGTAAAACAAATTGATGTGTAGGCTTTTTACTCTCCTTAGATTCTTGATCAAATCTATTAGGGTTCCATATTAGCAGAGTGCAACATGTCCCATGCAATATTATCTCCCATGCAACCATTCATTTTACCTTACGGAGACAGGTATTTAAATGGCTACACAGGATTAAACACAACAAATGCAGGTGCCTGACCGAAAGGTGAATTACCATTTGCATTATATCAATCCATTTATATGCTAGGTTGACTTGAAAACATATCTCTTATCCACAGGACAGGGAATAAGTGCCTGATCGCAGTAGGTCCCATTGATCAGAATGGTGCAACCCTGTGCACGGAGCAGGGTCGACATGCCCCATTCATGCATTCCCTATGGGAGCACCAGAGATGCTAGAAAGTTGTACTCAGCTTTTTCCGGTGCTCCCATGAGAATGCTCTTCGGGCACAGGGAGACACTTTTTCCCTATTCTGTGAATAGGAGATGGGTTTTCTGGTTATCCCCTTTAATTCAGCAAAACAATGTAACCTGTTCACCTTCTTTTCTACCTTTTCTACCTAACTTTGTTACTAAGGCTTCATTCACACCACATTTTTGTATCTGTTTCACTGTTTAATTTTGCTGAGAATGCAAAAAAAATAATGTATATCAATGGGAAACGAATGGCATACAGCAGAATCTGTTTATAGTATCCATTAACAAAAATGTTTTTTTTGTTAAAAAAAAAAAGAACAAGAAAAAACACATACGTGTCAAATGGAAACAAAATTGAGGTGTGAACACAGCCTAAATAGCATTATGGCCTAAATTTATCAAGAACTCATAACAAAAACTGGAGTGATTTGCATATAGTGTAAGTAACCAATCACAGCTAAACTTCCCTAGCTAAAAGAAATCCGTTAAAATGAAAGTTGAGCTAGCTTCTATGGGCAAATCACACCAGCTTTTATCTATGACAGAATGATAAATCTCTTTTTTGTTGTACAAACTATGTTAAATACAAAAAATAAGTAAAGAGCATGTTGTTTCTATACCTAAAGCAAACCCCCAGTTGTTTGGCCTACTATACACAAAACCGAGGAAGACTTTGCACTAAGTATAATATAGTGATCAGCCCAGGGTTTGGCTGATCCAGTCTGGTTCTAACCAGCCACTTTATTGCTACTGTTTGTAAAAGATTGTTAGGGAAACAGTGTTTCAGAATTCTATACGTAAATAACTGAAGTAGAACACGTCAACTGCTTTATACTACCATTTATATAATCATTAAACACATTTGCTGAACATAGTAATATATTAGCCTTGTGTCTCATATAAAGATTATTAAACAGCATACAGCTCCCACTTCTTACCAACAGTAATGTTCTTAAAGCGGTCTTTCCAGGTTGTCAATTAATTCTTATTTATACCTTAAAGCTTGACCATATTTGTTTAATAGAGCTTATTGTTGACCTATACTTTTTCAGTTCAGTCATTAAAGGGTTAGTCCAGGGAAATGAACATTTTACACATTTTCCCCTATCCACAGGATAGGAGACAAGTGTCTGGTTGTAGAGGGTCTGACCCCTGGTACCCCTGTGATCTCCTGTACAGGAACCCGGCTTGTGCTTACTCAGCGCATTCCTGCCCCCACCTCCCTGGACGAACACAAGTGACGGTCCGTTCAGCCAATCACTAGCCGCAGCAGTGTCCCTCCCGCCTTTGTAATACACACTACAATACAAAATGCGCTTGACAAAGGTTTATACCTAGGTTGAAAAGTTGCATAGTATGCCATGATGGAATAGATTTCATATTTGCTTTAAAATCCACCAGCTGAGTGTTGTTACTTTTTATGGGACTATAATTCCCTAGTGACTTTATTCTGTTTAGTTTTGTTTTAAATTAAAATAAAAGTATTTAACAAAAAACGAAAACTGCAGCAAATCTGCACAGTGGGAGCTTGGTGCCTGAATTTATTCTTCATTGTGGGTTGTGCACATTTATCTGTATCTTCAGGTAAGGTGTCATATACATGTAATGAGGTTGCACAATATGTTTTCCAAAATTAGTTTACATACTCCAATACCCCAATCAAGTAAAACATTCACAGTTTTGGATAAACAGCATTGTTAAAACCTTAAACTGTCTGACAGTGTTCATCCCCTGAAAATGCTATTTGCTTTGGCAATCATTGCTCAGACATTGTTCAGCATTTCCTTCTAGTTTTTAAGTGTCAAAGTTCAACCTCCTAAAATAAATACAAACTTCTAGAACGACTTGTACCCTTACATAATGTGTTAATATCAATAGTAAACAATTGTGTAGTAAGCCTGACACTTCACATGATACACCTTTGATATTCCCCAGGGTCATGATTATTAGTATAGGCGATTGCAGGAACAGGATGTTCTATGAGGAAAGTTACCAGAAAGATTATAGTAAATCTGCTAAGAAGTTTAAGAATCTTAATAAAATATTTTAATTAGATTAATGAAATAGACTGTGGATATATAAAGGACACTAAAGGTCTGTTACGTATTTCCTATGTGTTATGCATCTGAATACAATCAGTCAGCAGCTATTTCAGGCAATACTACAGGAGATACTATTACTATTATCTGCCCAGTGATTGCCACTTCATCTGACACAGTGCTGAGATACTTCAGAAAAAACCCTCACAGTTATCATTCTAAATTATTTTTCTATATTCATTTTAGATTTCCTTCACGTAACTTCTCATGACACTTCCTGATTATATAAGCTTCTTGCTAACCACTCTGAAATACTGTTCTAATATGATTTGATGTAAGATAGATGCCATTTATAATGTCATAGCCCACTGGTATTAGAGCCTCTTCCAAAGCAAATATATGTCCCTAGCCTCACAACCTTCCACTACACTCTTTGAAGTATTTCCATATCTTTGTCAGATAAATAACTTTATTTCATTGCAATATTAGTTATAGATATTATCAATAGACCTTTAGAGTTACCTTAAAAAAAAAAAAAAAAAATATATATATATATATATATATCGATTTCACAAAAGTGTCACTTTTTCTCTGTTAGTTACTTAAAAACTTAAAGGCAACCTGTCAACACTTCTATGCTGCCTGGACCGCGACTCTTCGAGGTGGTCACAGCTCAGCCTGGGATATATGTCCCTGCCATTAAAGGAGTTCTGTGGTGAAACATAATGTATCCCCTATTATATGTCCTTGCTATTAAAGGAGTTCTGTGGTGAAACATAACGTATCCCCTATTATATGTCCCTGCTATTAAATAAGTTCTGTGGTGAAACATAACGTATCCCCTATTATATGTCCCTGCTATTAAATGAGTTCTTTGGTATGACGTGGTATTGCTGGGGAGGAGCTTGGCCTAAGATGGCGTAGGAGGCCGACGCTGCTTCCTGACCTGCTGACCCGCTGAGCTACTGACCCGCTGAGCTACTGATCCCGGGTTCCTATGCCTCACTGATGACTGTGATTCTGCGCCTTTGAATCCTGGCATCCTACCCCCCTGCTGTACCTGCCGCTCTCCCTGCACTCGCTCGAAGGACTTACCATCTTGTCTCCTGTTGGCGCATCGGTGGTGTGCATCCTGGCTGGAAGGAGCCCCCTAGGCTGTGGCTCTAGAGGAGACGGGCGCTGCATCTGTTGTCTGCCACTCTCTGGTCTTGTGGCGTGCGTAACCTAGCGTGCTCGGAGGAGTCAGAGGATGCACGCAGTGGTGGGGGGCGCAGCTCCACTCCCGGTCCACTTGCAGTGGTCCTGGGGCCACAGGAACGTGAGGAACGGCATTCTTCCTGGAGGCTGGTGACCGAGACCCGGTGGCTGTAAACAGTGGCAAAGTATTGCCGAAGGTATCGGTTTTTCCCCTGGAATGTGACAGACGCCGTACTTGTCAGGGTGAGTGGAGCTATACCTTATCTACACAAAGTACTGTACCTGCTATAATTCTATTTTCTGGACTAAGTGTAAAAGGGCCTATAATATAACCTGCAGGGGGAGGATGAAGCTACAAGCATGGCAGCAGCTGCAGCTAAGAGACGTGCCAAAGCCCTAGCAAAGGCACTGGCTATACAGGAGGCTGTTGTCGCAGAAACATCATTGGGAGGTGCAGAGGAATATATGGAGGACCTGGTTATTGAGAGCAGTGAACCCTCTTTGTCATTAAGAGAATTGCAAGGTCCCTCCAGGATATGTACTGGAAATAATATGTCAGTGAGGGAGACGGAACCTCTGCAACAGGTGGCTCATAACACTAACTCTGCTGATTTAATGTATACATTCGCTTCGTATATAGAGAGTAATGATGCAGTGCATACTATATCCTCCTCTATTAAAATGGGCCATGGTCACCGAAGCACTCAAGACAAAGAACCAACCCTAAGAGATATTTTTTCCGCAATAACTGGTCTCTCTACACAAATGGGTCATATA
This sequence comes from Hyla sarda, assembly GCF_029499605.1. Taxonomy (NCBI): domain Eukaryota; kingdom Metazoa; phylum Chordata; class Amphibia; order Anura; family Hylidae; genus Hyla; species Hyla sarda. The sequence continues at coordinate 238,302,489 of NC_079192.1, forward strand.
CAACAGGATATATCTATATTAAGGAATGAATTTCAAAAAATTTATCTGAGAGTTACAAATGCAGAGGAAAGAATATCAATTTTGGAAGATAAATTAGGACTCTATAGCAAGCAAACTGCCAATAACACTAAAGAAATAAATGCCCTATATTCTAAGATAGATGATCTGGAGAACCGATCTAGACGAACAATATTCGGTTTGTGGGATTCCCCGAGAAGGCCAAAACGTGGTTGAATTTATAGAAAGATGGGTTATAAAGCAATTCGGGCAGGAATCCCTATCATTAAAACCTGCTATAGAACGGGCACACAGGGTTCCATTTGGAGTACCATCCTCAGGACGGCCCCCTCGCTCCATAATTGCTCAGTTTTTGCATACCAAGAATAAGGAGACTATAATGCGCAAGGCAAGGGACTTTCGAGATTTGCAATTTAATGGTGTGCGCATTTCTATGTTCTCTCATTACTCAATGGAGGTCCAAAAAAAAACTACCACTCACATATGCTATGCTATACCCAGCGCGACTAAGAGTGAGGGCCATGGATGATACTTTTTTTTTTTTTTAAATGCTGAGGCAGTATCTGATTGGCTTGATATTAATGAGGACCGCATTAAGCAATATAAACCTAGGGTCTAGATGACTTGCTTATTAAGTTACTAGAGTGGTATGGTTTGAGGCGGAGGCCCCCAGAATTTACAGAATATTTTTTTTTTCATTTTGTCGCACAATGATTGTATAGTTGTATAGTTTTGGCGACTCGCTTACTTTGTCTTTATATGGTTGCCATGATATATAAATTTCTGAGTCAGGGAGATATGATCTGGTTAAATATATTAGCTGGGATCAGGGGTGGCGGGTCAGAGGTGGAAGCATAGGCTTCTTATGGGTGTCTATAAAGGGTCAGGTATAGGTTTAGCAAATAGCATATGCAGAGGGTGAGGCAGCTGGGCATATACTAGCCAATGTGGTTAAAGCACAAGACCCCCACACAGCATATTTCTCTTATAGTGGATAAAGGAGGTAACGAGCTGAGGGATAATTCAGAAATTCTAAAAGTGTTTGTGGAATTCTACTCACGCTTATATCAATCGAGGGGTATACTTCCCTGGGGATATGCGGGAATTCCTTAAACAAATTAGACTCCCACAACTTTCAAGGGAGGATTTTGAATCCTTGGAGGCAGAACTAATGATAGGAGAGCTAGAGCAGGCACTTAATACATTTTCTAATAACAAATCACCTGGTATTGTTGGACTCCCAGCAGAATTATATAAGAAGTATGGGGATGTCTTACTGCCAGAACTTTTGGATCTCTTCAATCGATCTTTGGATGATGGATCACTCCCCGCATCAATGCGAGAGGCGATTATTGTTGTAATATTGAAAAAAGGTAAAGATCCGACAAACCCATCATCTTATAGACCGATATCTTTACTGACGAGTGACGTGAAGATTTTGGCCAAGGTTCTGGCATTGAGACTAAACAAAATAATTGCTAAATTGATCAACCCTGACCAAACGGGTTTTATCCCCACTAGATCGACATCAATAAATATCAGACGTTTACAGGTTCCTCCGGACTCCCCCCAATGACAGGGCCATATTAGCTTTGGATGCGCAAAAAGCTTTTGATTCGGTGGAATGGCCCTGTCTCTGGGCGACTCTGGAGGCTATGGGATTTGGCCCAAGGTTTATAGCTTGGATACAACTGCTTTATAAGGATCCAATAGCGCGTGTTAGAGTAAATGGACAGACTTCTCAGAGTTTTCCATTGCATCGTGGAACAAGACAGGGCTGCCCTCTGTCCCCGTTGTTGTTCGCGATTGTAATGGTGCCAAAGATCACTCATAGATGGGCATACGGCACTGAGGACGTGGGAGGATCTCTACAGTTTACTGGGAAAACGCTGCTGAAAGTACTATGGTGCTCTGGCTTATAGACAAGTGTTCATGGTAATCCAACATACAAGGTAATAGAAATAAAGCCGGCACTAACAGTTCTTCTCAGATTTCTTGCTTTATTGTGCTTCACATAAATTCAGGGGTAGGGAACAGACATAGGGGGGTTACATAGGCGACAAAAGCTCAGTTTCGTGCTATGGATGCACTTCCTTCGGCCCTAACTTCTAGACTAACAGTACACTGTTAAATACCAGGTAAGCCAACCTGTTCTCCAATCACCTTTGCTCTCACCTTGACACGTGACTATGACGTTAAATCTCTGTGAAAGAGAGGGGGGGGTAGTGTTGTGATTAAAAACAAGCAGATAGTTCTGTCCTATCATTGAGGCTAAGTACACTTGTCGCGTTAGTCTTTATTATCCATTCTGTTTCTATTTTTAATAATTTCCTGTCTAGCCTTTCTCCTTTTTGAACAGTTACTCTCTCCAGTCCTGCAAATTTTAAAATATCAGGATTGTTATTATGCGTTTCCCTTATGTGGGACATAAGTCTTGCAGCTCCTGGTTTACCCGTACGTATAGCGTACAGATGTTCTCTTATTCTCACCCTGAGCTGCCGGCTTGTCTGCCCCACGTAATAAAAGCTGCACGGACAGAACAGGGCGTAAACCACTTGGTCCGTCTTGCAGGTTATTAGGTCTTGGACTATATGTGACACTGCTCCCAGCCGTAGATGTTTAGCTTCCATATTGTATTTGCAAAAATTGCAATTTTTGCATTTTTTATTACCTTTAGGTACGGTGTCTCCTAACCAGGTTTTTTTTTGAATTTTTTTCCTTCTCTTTTCGTTGTTCATTTTTTTCTCAGAATACTCCCTATTGTTTTAGTTTTTTTTATTGGTTATTCTTGGTTTTCTCAAAGCAATTTCTCTTAGGTCTTCATCTGATTCTAAAATGAACCAATTGTTTCTTATGGCTCTTTCTGCTATTTTGTTAACGGGATCATTCTCTAATACAAATGTGAACCTTTTTTCTCTTTCCTCAGGGTAAGTTTTGTTTTTTAACAAATCTATTCTATTCTTTTTTTCTACTTTCTGCCTTGCTTGTGTTATTATTTTCTTTGGATAGGCACGTTCTAAAAGGCGTTTTTCTAGGTCATCTGCTTGTTTTATATATGTGTCTTCTTTGGTATTGTTACGTTTCAATCTTATAAATTGTCCATATGGTATGGCATTTTTTACAGCTGCTTTATGTGAACTTTGATAGTGTAGTAAAGTATTTTTTTCTACTTGTTTGCTGTAGCCTTCAGATATTATACGTCCCTCTTCTATGATTAATTTAACATCTAGAAACTCTAGTACTTGGTCTCCATATTGATATGTAAATTCCATATTAAAGGTGTTTATTGTGTTTAGATGCATAACAAATTCTATGAACTACTCTTTTGTCCCTGTCCATGTTATCAGCATGTCGTCGACATAACAATTATATGTTTTCATGTATTTAACATATGGATTCGAACTACTATAAATGTAATAATTTTCAAATATTACCATATATAAAGTGGCGTATGTGCAGGAGACGGGGGTATCCATCGGGGTCCCCGTCTCCTGCCTATACCACCTGTCACCTGACATGAAGGTATTATTAGTAAGGACAAATCTCAAACCTTCACATACGAATTCCATCATTTCTGGTGATATACCCGCATCCTTAATATATTCTCGTGTAGCCTGTATACCCGTATCGTGGGGAATACGGATATACAGGCTTACCACGTCAATAGAGCATAAAGTAGTTCCCTCCTCACAATGGATACCGTCTACTATTTGTAGCAAATGACTGGTGTCTTTTATATAGGATGGAATTGACTCCAATAGGGGGTTCAATATCCAGTCTAAGTACTGGGATAGGAACTCGGTCGCTGAGCCGATCCCTGCCACTATGGGTCTTCCTGGGGGTCGGCTCAGCGACTTGTGAACCTTGGGGAAATGATACCAATATGCGGGTTTTGGCACTTCTGGGATCAGACTCTCTGCGTTTTTCCGACTGAGTAGACCTTTTTCCACACTTTTATGTAAAAATGACCGTAAGTTCGACATGATTTTATATGTCGGGTAAGGGAGAGTAGGTGGCGGTGTCGGAGAGCTGCCTATCAGCTTCTTCCAAGTATTGCGACTTCTCCTGCACCACCACACTACCCCCCTTATCCGCACGGATAATGACTAGATCATCCCTTTTACATAATTTTGCTAGGGCTAGGGATTCCTCCTTACTCAGGTTTTCAACTGGGTCAGGGTAAAGAATTGATTTCACTTCCTTCAGAACTGCCTTTGAAAAAAGGTCTATACTGCTACCTTGATAGATAGGGGGACTAAACCTGGATTTATTCCCTTTAGTGAAAAGGTTTCTTTTAATCTCCCTGTTACCCTGCTGAGCTTCCTCAAAGTTGGAGGCTAGCATTTCCACACATTCCCTTTCAACTGTATCAAAACCTGAAGGAAAAAAAACCAAAGGGCCAATAGTAATAGGTGACTCTCCCTCCATAGGTACTTGCTCTTGTGATATTTTATTACAAAAAAACTTGTGAAGGCTGATGTCCCTTAGTGACCTTGCTAGGTCTATCTCAAATCTAGTGTCATCGAATCTGTCATTTATGCCGTAGTTCAGACCTTTTGAAAGTAGGGACAGTGTGTAATTATCCAAACACTCCTCTGTAAGGTTGATCACGTTAACAGTTAATTCTTGGTTGACCAGGGATTCATTTTTCTTTTCTTCTGATCTTGAATCAGCAGTGTTGAACTTCTCTCGTTTCTGTCTGCCTCTTCTTGTGTGCTTCTTTGAGTTCTAAAGGGATATTCTCACTTTTTCGTTCTTGTTCAGACGCTGCGTTTTTTTCTTCATTTTGGTTTTTTGAAACTTGAGGTTTTTCTGTTGATATTTTAGATTTTCGTCTTTTGTTTTGTGGATTGTATTTCCGTCCTGTATTACTTGGTTCCATTGTTTTGTTCTGCCATGTATAGATATTATTGTTGTCATAGTCTCTCTTATCCCTTAGAAATTTATCACGCTTATTGATTTTTGCTTCTTCTTGTAAAGGAATGAGTTTAGTTTTAAAATTTTCTTGGAAGCCGTTGAGCTGTTCCTTGGAGACTCTTTTTGCATACTCTCTTTTGGCTTTAGAGAGTTCTTCTTGTATTAAGCCGTACTCTATACGATTGCGGGTTAAAACAATTTGCAGGAGCTTTATCGCGTGGTCATGAAATGCTTTTTTGCCACGCGTTCACAAAAACTTAATCTTCTTGGAAGATGGCCGGAGGTTTGTACATCCTAAGTCCCCTTGGGACGCATTCACATTGTATATAGGACTGAAGCGAGTTCACTGTCCAAAAGTAGTTTATTTCTTTTTCTGATAGGCTTATGACGCGATGTTCCAGGTGCTTTGTACTAATCATTTCTATGTCATCCTTGACATTGCAGTCTAGGAAGTAACCCCCTACGTCTCCCCTCCCTGTGTGGATTGCGACGTCCAGATTTTCGAACTGATCGTTGAGATCCATCTCCGTATTTTCTGGCTTTTCTGCCATGTCCTCATGCTCTGTAGGCTTAAGCGGTAGGAAAGTTCATAGACAAAGATCACTCATAGATGGGCATACGGCACTGAGGACGTGGGAGGATCTCTACAGTTTACCGGGAAAACGCTGCTGAAAATACTATGGTGCTCTGGCTTATAGACAAGTGTTCATGGTAATCCAACATACAAGGTAATAGAAATAAAGCCGGCACTCACCGTTCTTCTCAAATTTCTTGCTTTATTGTGCTTCACATAAATTCAGGGGTAGGGAACAGACTTAGGGGGGTTACATAGGTGTTGTGATTAAAAACAAGCTGATAGTTCTGTCCTATCATTGAGGCTAAGTACACCTGTCGCGTTAGTCTTGATTATCCATTCTGTTTCTATTTTTAATAATTTCCTGTCTAGCCTTTCTCCTTTTTGAACAGTTACTCTCTCCAGTCATGCAAATTTTAAAATATCAGGATTGTTATTATGCGTTTCCCTTACGTGGGACATAAGTCTTGCAGCTCCTGGTTTACCCATTCATATAGCGTACAGATATTCTCTTAATCTCACCCTGAGCTGCCGGCTTGTCTGCCCCACGTAATAAAAGCTGCACGGCCAGAACAGGGCGTAAGCCACTTGGTCCGTCTTGCAGGTTATCAGGTCTTGGACTGTATGTGACACTGCTCCCAGCCGTAGATGTTTAGCTTCCATATTGTATTTGCAAAAATTGCAATTTTTGCATTTTTTATTACCTTTAGGTACTGTCTCTCCTAGCCAGGTTTTTTTTTTCCTTCTCTTTTAGTTGTTCACTTTTTCTCAGAATACTCCCTATTGTTTTATTTTTTTTTATAGGTTATTCTTGGTTTTCTCAAAGCAATTTCTCTTAGGTCTTCATCTGATTCTAAAATGAACCAATTGTTTCTTATGGCTCTTTCTACTATTTTGTTAACGGGATCATTCTCTAATACAAATGTGAACTTTTTTTCTCTTTCCTCAGGGTAAGTTTTGTTTTTTAACAAATCTATTCTATTCTTTTTTTCTACTTTCTGCCCTGCTTGTGTTATTATTTTCTTTGGATAGACACGTTCTAAAAAGCATTGTAATGGAGCCTCTTGCGGAGTTCATTCGAGACAGCCCGGAGATAAAGGGTTTCCAGTATGGAAACTATATAAACAAGATTTCGTTATAGGCAGATGACACCCTATTGTATTTGAATGATATGGGGCCATCCCTCAAAATAGCGTTAGATATATTTACTCGCTTTAATAAACTCTCTGGAATCACTATAAATTGGGACGAATCCTACTTGATGCCTTTGGACAGACGAGTGTCCTATATAAAGATCAATGAGAAAGTCAGCTTAGAATGTGTGACCCAAATTAAATATTTGGGGATAGAAATATCACCCTCTATTTACGATTATGAAAAGTTAAATCTGATACCTCTGCTCAATCGCATTAAGTATAAAAGTGTGGTATGGCGGAAATTCAATCTCTCACCAGTGGGTAGGGTGAACCTTATCAAGATGACAGTGATGCCACAGCTGTTATATTTTCTAAACAACTCCCCTATCTGGATAAGCTTTAGTCTTTTTCAAAGGATTAACACCCAATTCCGTGAGCTGATTTGGAATGGGGGTAAGCCCAAATTAAAATTAGATTATTTACATCGTCCAAAACAGGAGGGTGGATTGGCCCTGCCTAATCCCTGGTTATACTTTCTTGCAGCACAATGCCAATATCTTAGAGGTTGGGACAATGCTGACTCCCTAAACTCCAGTACGGTTATGATAGCAAGAGTTTTCTCAGGTAATAATCTAATAATGGCTCTAGAAGCTGATGAATTTAAAAAGAGTAAAAATTCTGCCTTTCCAACTTGATACACAAAACTTCCTTTTCCTTTTAACTTGATACACAAAACTTGGAATAAAGTAAAAGATATCAGGGGGGTGGGGAAAGTTAATGAATATACGCCCCTGTGGGATAATCCACACCTCCTAGAAATTCAAAAACTGAAAGGCTTCGAGAACTGGAGAAAGCTAGGGGTAGTGTGGGTAAAAGATCTGTTTAAATCTAATAACATTCGGATCTTCAGAGATTTTCAGGAAGACTTCAATATTCCTGCTAATTCTTTTTTTCAATTCCTTCAACTGAGGCATGCTGTTTCTGCACAACAAAAATATTTTTCTTTAACGGTAAATAAAGATTCAGCCCTGGACACCATAGTAAAAGAAAGAAACGAGGGGGATTTATCTCCAAAATGCATCAACTCCTTGCAGCTAAAGGCTGGTCGGCACAGGTGATACCGGCTTTCCTAAAATGGCAGGAGGAAGCGGGAATTAGTAGAGAACAGTGGAATTCAGTACTTAACTGCATTCCCTGTCAGGCACTAGGAGAGGGGGCGAGACTAACACAATTAAATATCCTGTACAGAGCATATAGAACTCCTGACCTTCTTTTTAAAATTGGGTATTGAAAAGACTCAAAATGCCCTCGGTGCTCTAAAGACTCCACTGACATTATACATATGTTTTGGAGTTGTTTACATATACAGCAATACTGGATTGAAATTATAGATCATATTGGGACTGTATGGGATATTGACCTTCCTTTAGATCTTAAAACATGTATATTAGGATATCTAGACAATCTAAATATATCATTATATATTAAAACAGCAGTTGGGAGACTTTTATATAATGCTAGAAAATTAATAGCACAGCTCTGGAAAGACCCGATCCCTCCTAGGAAAGAACAATTGTTTAAGAAAATGGAGAAAGTGGTCTCATGGGAGAAGGCGATATATATTAAAAGAGGGCTAGCAGATAAATTTGGTTTGATTTGGAATAGTTGGATTGAAAGACAATAATGTGATTTCTCGAATTAAGAGATCCCCCCCCCCCCTTATTTTTTATTTTTTTGCTTTCTGTTTGTGTTTTTTTTTTTTTTTTTTTTTTTGGTGTCTCTCCGTTCTAGGCCATCAGAGATTATAGGCAGAACTTGAATGCCCCCTACTAATTTTGTACTGTAGGAGATATTGTGTTTTTGTATCCTTAATAAATGTTGTATATGTTTATTGTTTTACAAAAGAAAGAAAAAGATAGAAAAGAGGAAAAACAACATAGAAATATTGTTTGTATTGATATGGAATGAATAATAAAAAGAATTTAAAAAAAAAAAGAGTTCTGTGGTGAAACATAACGTATCCCCTACTATATGTCCCTGCTATTAAAGGAGTTCTGTGGTGAAACATAATGTATCCCCTATTATATGTCCCTGCTATTAAAGGAGTTCTGTGGTGAAACATAACTTATCCCCTTTCCTTTGGATAGGGGATAAGTTATAGATTGCCGAGGGTCCGACCGCTGGGACCTCCCGCGATCTCCTGAACGGGGCCCCCGCCATTCTTCATCTTGATTACCAAATTTACCACAGCTAAAACCTGAAAGCATCTTTCTTTCCAATTTGTACAGCATTGGTCAACATATATATAAGCACTCTTATGGCTTTATAGAGGTTTTGTTAAAGACTAATAGCCATCTTTCTATCATGAACCCCCTCCTATTATCCTCTAGGGTTTCCTCGAAATGTTTTCCTTTTATCATTTTAACACTTGTGTGAATATAAGAATGTGTGGAATTCTTTAAATTACCATCTCTTGATGGATTTCCCTTAGTTTTTCTTGTCTGCAGAACGGTTATGCCACACAATTTACAGTAGTTAATAGAAGAGGTTCCTATAGTCTTAAGTAGAGTCATAGGTGTCTTGGGTTTTTTATTAGCTAAATAGGCTAAAGGGAAGACATAACAGAGTTCATTTACAAAAAATCCCTTTCACCTACCACGTGCTACAAAATAAAACAAGCCTCAAAAAAGAAACTATTTTACATGAACCATGGCCACTGCCTGGGAGTGAAGCTTTTACTTATAGCCCCCTTATTTTCTGGAGTCCCATGGTCTGTTTTAAACATGTTTGATACCTTGTTGTGTTTTTGTTTAATTTTTTTGCAGCAAAGGTACCTATATTGATGTGTTGTACTTTATTTTAGTGGGCATTAGTTACTGATACTCCATTGTTCTTTTTCTTTTTGAGCAGAAAGCCAGTACCAGACCCTTTGGTAAACAAAAGCTTATCTGGCAGTAGCAAGTAATGTGTGCTGGATGTAGTAATGTAGACATGTAGTCAGCTCTTTAGTGTCTTACATAGCTGAAGTGATCTGTAAACTCCACTAATAAAAATGTCAGACCTATTTACCTAACCCCTGATTGTTAGTTATCAGCACTTTGACGATCTGTGCTGTGATAATATGGTGTATGCAGGAGTCCTCAGAAGACCTTTACTATTATGGTTCTCTGACTGCACAGGTACTGTGACTGTAATACACCTTGAAACCTAGGATTGGAGATAACTCAGTAGCGTAACCTCTTAGATGCCACAGTCAGTTGTGAATCAAAGTAAATTGACAAAGAGAAGGGTTCTTCTGTTTCCCATCAGCACTTTACAATCTTGTATGTTCTGTGTTAACATAACAGGTCATTTCCTTTGTAAAATCAGTAAGATGTTGCAGTCAACATTGATGCCATGGCAGCTGGGTGCCTAAGAAAGTCCCCCAGCCCTGCCACAGACACAGCCTAATAGATTGCTTGTAAGAGTTGCATGGACAGGCAATAATGCTTTGGCATACCAAAGCATTAAAGCAGTAATCAGGGAAGAAGAATGTCTCCTAGAGGGAAAATATAGTTTAAAAAAATGTACGCACATGTTATATTGGCAACTAATTCTATTCATGAATCTTATAATAGGTCTCTATATTTCAAAAGTATTGTATAAGGTAATAATGCTGCATATACAACATTCTGTGATTATTCACACGCATAGTGTACTTTTCTTTGTAATCATTATAATAGTATTTGTGTTGCAAGGACTAGTTAAACTTCCATCCAGATTAGCTTTGTAATTTGTTAACCTTTTTGCTATGTACTTTACTTTTGTGGTGCTCAGTCAGCACATAGCTATTATTAACAAATGCCAAGATGACATGGTGGATGTTGGCGTTCAACATCTGCGACCTTGTGTGCCACTAAGACTGCTAGCTGGACAATACAGTATAGTCAGCAGAAATGGTGACTAGCCAGACATGTGGTTACTAAAATGTACCCATTAGCACATAATCTGGAGAAGTTTAGTAAATTTTATTTTAAGTGGCATACATAATCCATATTCAACAGATGTGTACTTTTTATGATCAGCCCCTTCCATGATGCTTTGCTTACTCCAACGAGTCCCCATGTACAACTAGCCCCTACTCCTTAGCCCCATGTATAACTAAGCAAACAATAGTACATGGCTTCAATACACACAGTCACAAACTATACAGCTTCAGAATATAAAAATATATTAGCCAAAGAACAAGGGGTCTTTATTGCTATCTAGGCTTTTCTTCATGTGGGGCAAAGGATTAATTTTCTTAAAGGGGTACTCCGGTGAAAACCTTTTTTCTTTTAAATCAACTGGCTCCGGAAAGTTAAACAGATTTTTACATTACTTCTATTAAAAAATCTTAATCATTCCTGTACTTATTAGCTTCTGAATACTACAGAGGAAATTCTTTTCTTTTTGGAATGCTCTCTGATGACATCACGAGCACAGTTCTCTCTGCTGACGTTATAATAATAATAATAAGTCTTTATTTATTGGTTGTTGTACTTAGTGGGATTTGAAACCAAGGCCCCAGCACTGCAAGGCAGCAGTGCTAACCACTAAGCCACCATGCGGCCCTTAGCATACATCTGCTATGCACGGTTGCTAAAATGGACAGAGATGTCAGCAGAGAGCACTGTGCTCGTGATGTCATCAGTGTTCCAAAAAGAAAGGAATTTCCTCTGTAGCATTCAGCATCTAATAAGTACTGGAAGGATTAAGATTTTTTAATAGAAGTAATTTACAAATATGTTTAACTTTCTGGCACCAGTTGATTTAAAAGAAAAAAGGTTTTCACCGGAGTACCCCTTTTAGTCCTGTATCTTAGTACCAAGACACAGTGGCTAGCTGGCTTCCCAGCACTGAGAACTTATGCCCCACAAACACTTTTCTAAACCCCAGGATAATGGACTGTCTGACATCTTACATTTTTCAACATGCCTCAGTAACTAATGAATGTTACCCTTTTCTTTTTTAGTCCCTAGTTTAGGGGGGTACTGACTCATTGAAAGGATTAGTGGTATGGGGACTTAGTCAAAGGCAGCTCACTAGCCAACCGGTACCCTGCTCTTTACTGACAAGAGGCCAGTACCCTGAAGCAACTGTCTACAGATGATTGACTCTTTTGTTTGGAGTAAACTCTGGTTTGGACAGGAGAGTTTGCTTCCTTCTGGAGATGAATGAATTTGCATAGTCCATAGTTTGTAAGAAAACTTTTTCTCCAGTAAGGATCCTTTACCAATTCCCTTCACCACATCCCATCTCCTCGCATCTTACCTTCCCTTGTTTCAATTAAAAACGTTTTGAAAAATATCAGTGAAGCCTATTTGGGCACAATGATCGCAATATAAAAACAAAGTTTATGCATTATTTAAACTTTCATGTTGTACATGTATGTTGCCAATATTTTTAAGTTTTGATCAACATGTAAAATGAAGAGTTTATGTTTTGACCAACAAATGGAGTATGTCTTTTTTTCTTCTTATTATAGGTTGTTAAGAGTTTTGACATGGTTTATAAAAGGGGAAGAGAGCTTCTGGCAACTGGTAGCACAAGTTCTTCTTTTCCACTTAATGTGACAAATGGAACAGACATCACCTGTATCTTGATTTCTGCTAACTCATTTGTTATCACCGTTAACAACACTGAGTTTGATCTGTCAAATGTTACATTTGTAAACACCAGTGCATCCCAATGCTCTTCTACCAATACCACGTAAGTATCTACACACATTAAAAGACACTGCATTTTAGACAATAAAAGAATAACAGACTAAATTGGTTACAGTATACCTCAACGTTCACAAGAAAAGTGATTGTACAGGGTGGGCCATTTATATGGATACACCTTAATAAAATGGGAATGGTTGGTGATATTAACTTCCTGTTTGTGGCACATTAGTATATGTGAGGGGAGAAACTTTTCAAGATGGGTGGTGACCATGGCGGCCATTTTGAAGTCAGCCATTTTGAATCCAACTTTTGTTTTTCAATAGGAAGAGGGTCATGTGAAACATCAAACGTATTGGGAATTTCACAAGAAAAACAACGATGTGCTTGGTTTTAACGTAACATTACTCTTTCATGAGTTATTTACAAGTTTCTGACTACTTATAAAATGTGTTCAATGTGCTGCCCATTGTGTTGGATTGTCAATACAACCCTTTTCTCCCACTCTTCACACACTGATAGCAACACCGCAGGAGAAATGCTAGCACAGGCTTCCAGTATCCGTAGTTTCAGGTGCTGCAGAATGGGCAAAACAAAAATTGGAACAGGACCCTCAGTTTATACAGAAGATTTTGTTCATAGATGAGGCAAACTTTTATGTGAATGGTGAAATTAACAAACAAAACCACCGCTATTGGTCTGACACTAACCCACATTGGATAGATCCCTCCAAGACTGTTGGAACACAAAAATTGATGGTATGGTGTGGTATATGGGGTACAAAGATAGTGGGGCCATTCTTCATCAATGGAAACCTCAAGGCCACTGGATATGCGAAATTGCTACATGATTATGTGTTTCCCTCTTTATGCACTGAAGCTGGCACGTTCCCTGAGTTTTTCCAGCAAGATGGTGCACCGCCACATTATGGGTGTCAGGTCCGAGCATTCCTAGATGAACGGTTTCCTGGAAAGTGGATTGGTCATCGTGGGCCAGCTGAATGGCCCCCAATGTCTCCCGATCTGACCCCCTTAGACTTTTATCTTTGGGGTCATCTAAAGACAATTGTCTATGCTGTGAACATACGAGATGTGCAGCACCTGAAACTACGGATACTGGAAGCCTGTGCTAGCATTTCTCCTGCGGTGTTGCTATCAGTGTGGGAAGAGTGGGAGAAGAGGGTTGCATTGACAATCCAACACAATGGGCAGCACATTGAACACATTTTATAAGTGGTCAGAAGCTTGTAAATAAATCATGAAAGAATGAAGTTAAGTTAAAACCAAGCACATCATTGTTTTTCTTGTGAAATTCCCAATAAGTTTGATGTGTCACATGACCCTCTTCCTATTGAAAAAACAAAAGTTGGATTCAAAATGTCCGACTTCAAAATGGCAGGAAGATAATATCACCAACCATTCCCATTTTATTAAGGTGTATCCATATAAATGGCCCACCCTGTAGTTCATTCTTCACAATATAATAATTTTCCTAAACTATTGTTATAAGGATTTTTTCTGTTCACCCACATGCTAGTATCTTCAGTGAGGGAGCGAGCTCTGTAGGATCCTATAGTGCTGACTCACGCTTTGAGTTAGAAATTCCGGTACAGCAGAATCCCATTGCTAGCATTAGGATTTCAATGCACAGCGCACACTACAGAATTTCAGCTGCAGATGCTCCACCGCCAAAATTCTGCCGCCAAAGAATGAACTTGTTTATTTATAGGTGGAATCCACTCTAAAGACATTCAGATAGGGGCCCATATTTATCAGCCATTGTTAATATAGCAAAAATTCTTTGCACAACAATAATGTAAGAGTTGACTGGAATGTACATGCACAAACAATTTAGACATCCCTGAACTATTCAGTGTTGGGCACTGTATACCGTTGAGTAAGCATATGTACTGTGTGGCTGTCGCATTCAAAATTACTGAGCAAGGAGAGTAACGAATCTGCACTAGTCAGTGGAGGTGCTGCACACCATTGACTAAGAATATGTACTGTGTGCCTGTCGCATTCAAAATGGCTGAGCGAGTAGGGCAACAAATTTGCCTCAAATTTTGTGTTCAGCTTAAACATCCTTCCATGGAAACTATTCAGATGATGCAGAAGTGACCCGCGATCTGGAGGACCTACAACAAGCAGAACATCAGTAAATGTTAAATGTGTTTGGGCTGCAGTCAACAAGATCAGCGACTGAGAACTAGAATATGATCTGGAAATTCTTGAAAACTACTGTGTCCATGTTTTTCAAGTAGCCTCTTAGAAGGAGGTGAACTGTATAATATCCCAAGGTAGCCACTTTGAAGGGAACATGTGACGTCATTGTCCTATGTACAATATTTCTTGAATCTTGTATCTTCTTAAATACATGCTTCCAGACAGAATATATATATACTGAAAAATAAACTAATTAATTAATAAATATGTATATATATATATATATATATATATATATATATCTTTGTGCAAAATTATAGTTGCATATTCTACTTTCATCCCACTACACTTATTCCTTAACATGTTATATACTACATGCTGCATACTTCTATAATTATTTTGTAAAATATCATTATATTTGTAATTTCAGCTTGTCATTACTATACTCATTTGAGGGAAAAGGACTTAGGAGCCTTGAAGTAAGGTAAGCATGAGTTAATATTGTGAAGAAACATTGTAGCTTTCTTTTTGTCTTACCATTTCAATGTTAGAAATTCTGTCCACACCACATCTTGTACTTCATGAGAAGGCATATTTTTTATGAAAAGAATAGCAACCTGTTTTAGGCTACATTCAGACATCCAGAAACAAAATGCAAGGGCTCCAGCTCCACAAAAAATGGTAGTTAAAATTTTTTCATTTTATTCCATAATGATTTAAAATCAAAAAAGGACAAAGACAAACATAATGTGCTCTGTAGAGTTAAAAACCCACGTCCACCAACGCGTTTTGAACAATAATGTTCTTAGTCATGGCATGAGACCCTCACACTCTGCATGGTTTTTAAATACTGAGGTGTTCACCCTCATACAAACATAGCTCCACCTATTGCAGTTGGAGCTCCTTCCAGCTGAAAGGACTTGTAACAAATTATCCCAGAAGAAAGCGAACTTCAATTGTATTTAAGAATGGTAATTCAACATAGCTTCAAGAAACACTGGAAAAAACAGTACATTCACTGTATATACACAAGATCCAATTCAGCAAAGTTTCAAAGAATCGATGGAAAAAAAATCATATTCACTGTGAAAACATCGATAAATATACACTGGATCGCTCCTGTAATCCTCACTCAACAGACACCCCGCATAAAATATCAATGTCCAACAAATTTTTTTTTTCTCCAATCTCTACGAGGTGGGTATACACACCAAACACCACACATCTCCACTGCAAATTAATCACATTGATACAATATAACTATGTATTTGATCAATTCCAATATAGAACATGACCCAAAAAAACGCAGCATCTGAACAATATCAATATCCACAGATGCATCTCTTGAAAATAACTTCAATGAAAACATCATTAAATGTAGGCTAGATCATTTCTGTAATTCATACCCTGTGGATGTCTTGTGTCGAGTACTAATATCCAGTAAGCTTCTCTTTTCAACAAAATTCGAGACCAGTCTCCACCTCGACTAGGTGGATATACAGAGACCACAGACTTCCAATGTGGATAAATCGCCTTGATGTATTTCAGTTATGTGTTTAGAAAGCCCAGACATAGATCGTGACATAAAAGACGCGCCGTCTTAACAATGAAAATGCTCACAGATGCGTCTTTTAACCCCTTGGTGACCGAGCCCATTTTGACCCTAAGGACCAGAGCATTTTTTGCACATCTGACCACTGTCAGTTTAAGCATTAATAACTCTGGAATGCTTTTACCTTTCATTGTGATTCCGAGATTTTTTTTCCGTGAGATATTCTACTTTAACATAGTGCTAAATTTTCGTCATAATTTGCATGCTTTTTTGGTGAAAAGTCCCAAAATTTAATGAAAATATTGAAAATGTAGCATTTTTCTAAATTTGAAACTCTCTGTTTGTAAGGAAAATGGATATTCCAAATAAATTATACATTGATTCACAAATACAATATGTCTACTTTATGTTGACATCATAAAGTTGACATGTTTTTACTTTTTGAAGACATGAAAGGGCTTCAAAGTATAGCAGCAATTTTCAAAATTTTCACAAAAATTTCAAAATCTGAATTTTTCAGGTACAAGTTAAGTTTGAAGTGGATTTGAGGGGACTTTCTGTGAGAAATACCCCATAACTGACCCCATTATAGAAACTACACCCCTCAAAGTATTCAAAATGACATTCAGAAAGTTTGTTAACCCTTTAGGTGTTTCACAAGAATAGCAGCAAAGTGGAGGAGAAAAATCAAAATCAGCATTTTTTACACTAACATGTTCTTGTAGACCCATATTTTTTTTTTTTTTTTACAAGGGGTAAAAGTAGAAAAAGCCTAATTTGTAACCCAATTTCTCTCGAGTAAGGAAATATCTCATATGTGGATGTAAAGTGCTTTGTGCGTGCACTAGAGGGCTCACATGAGAAGGAGCGACAATAAGATTTTAAAAGCGAATTTTGCTGAAATGGTTTTTGGGGGGCATGTCGCATTTAGGAAGCCCCCGTGGAGCCAGAACAACAAAAAACACCCCACATGGCATACTATTTTGGAAACTATACCCCTCAAGGAACGTAACAAGGGGTACAGTGAGCCTTAACACCCCACAGGTGTTCGACTAATTTTCAATAAAGTTGGACGTGAAAATGAAAAAAATGCTGATTTTACCCCCAAATTTTCATTTTCACAAGGGGTAATAGGTGAAAATGTCCCCCAAAATTTGAAACCCAATTTCTCTCAAGTAAGGAAATATATCATATGTGGATGTAAAGTGATCTGCAGGTGCACTAGAGGGCTCAGAAGGGAAGGGCTTTTGGAAAGCGAATTTTGCTGAAATGGTTTTTGGGGGGCATGTCTCATTCAGGAAGCCCTCATGGTGCCACCCCACATGGCATACTATTTGGAAAACTACACCCCTCAAGGAATGTAACAAGGGGTACAGTGAGCATTTACACCCCACTGGCGTTTGACAGATCTTTCTAACAGTGGGCTGTGCAAATGAGAAATTACATTCTTCATTTGCACGGACCACTGTTCCAAAAATCTGTCAGACACCTGTGGGGTGTAAATGGTCACTGTACCCCTTGTTATGTTCCATGAGGGGGGTAGTTTCCAAAATGAGGTGGAGACTGGTCTCGAATTTTGTTGAAAAGAGAAGCTTACTTGATATTAGTACTCGACACAAGATAACCACGGAGTATGAATTACAGAAACGATCTAGCCTACATTTATTGATGTTTTCATTGAAGTTATTTTCAAGAGATGCATCTGTGGATATTGATATTGTTCAGATGCGTTTTTTGGGTCATGGTCTATATTGGAATTGATCAAATACATAGTTATATTATATCAATGTGATTCATTTGGAGTGGAGATGTGTGGTGTTTGGTGTGTATACCCACCTCGTAGAGGTTGGAGAAAATATTAAAGGGGTACTCCGGCCCCAAGACATCTCATCCGCTATCCAAAGGATAGGGGATAAGATGCCTGATCGCGGGGGTCCTGCCGCCGGGGACCCCAGCAATCTTTCATTCAGCACCCCACTATCATCAGCCTCCAGAGCGAACACCGCTCCGCGTCTGATGAATCACGATCACGGGGCCGGAGTATCATGACGTCACGGCTCTGCTCCCGTGTGACATCACGCTCTGCCCTGTGTGACGTCACGCACCGCCCCCTCAATGCAAGCCTATGGGAGGGGGCGTGGTGGCTGTGACTAACCTCTAAATAGTGTTCTTTATTGTACCAAATAGCCTACTGTTTGCTTTAACAAACACTGGTTTATGTTTATCTGTATCTTCTCTTGGGGCTATGGACCTCCTGCTACAAGATACAAGACTAGAACCATCTATTTCCAGTGCCCTGATACATGGAACTATTAAAGTTTTCCTACATTGTCCTCAGTCCCTAAATCACGCATACAGTTTTTCTGATTCATCAAGGAATACTGTATCCTCAGCGTAATTCCATCTTAATTGCACCATTCTCCAAAAGGAATATTTTGTACTACTGTACGTGTTTTGGGTGTCAAGAATATGCCAACAAACAAATTCAGTCTTGTTTATTTTCTGAATGGTACAATATCAATGCCTGTAGTACCCACTGTCAAGCTAGGTTTCCACACAGGTTATTTTCTGGCATTTCCACTGCCACTGCAGTTTTGAGCCAATGTCAGAAGTGGAACCAGCAATATCAGAAGTGGATATTTCTCTAATATCTGTATTCTGTGTCGGTGTATATTCACACCTGCTTCTTATGCCTGACCAGTTTTTGCATGTTGTGTGCTTTGGTCAGGATAGTGTTAATGTTCCCAGGTGGGGTTATTTAGACCCTAGCTCTGCTGGTATTTCTGGCTGCTAATTTGTTTAGCCATGGCTTGTTATCCTATATTCGTATATCTTGTTATCCTATATTCATATATATAGCCTTGTGATGCTTTGTATATAGTAAGTGTACCTTGGTTAGACCTGTGTTCAGATTGTATTCTGTTAACAGTCCCGTTTAGTTCTTGTTGTCAGTCCTGTTTGGTTCTTGTTAGTGATTCCTCTTTAGTTCTTGGAGTTTGTTTAAGCTAATCCGGTTCTTAGTTCAGTGTTCAGTATTTAGTATTCCTGTTTAGAATCTTGATCCGTATTCCTCCATGTTTTGGAGTTTGGTTTTTTGAAGATTTTCTTGTACCTGTATGGTGTCTGACCATCAGTTAACCCGTTCATCCCCTGCATATCCTCATCTTGTTTAGATATTTTATATTTATCCTGTTATCCAATCTTGTTCATATCATCATATCTACTGATTGTCAGTATGCTATATTTTGCCTTATTTCTGTTTGTTGCTATTTATCATTCCTGCTGTGTATTAGGTATTTAGTCCTGTTTGTTGGTTATTGGTCCTCGTGTTCTTGACGTGTACCCCAACCGAGTACAAGTAATTGGTTATTATATATATATATATATATATATATATATATATATATATATATAAAAGCTCCAAAACCACCACACTACCTGGATATGTTACCTGTAAACCCTACAGCCTGATATGCATGTGGCCCCTGTTGTCTTCTCTGGCTGCTTGGTATTCTTTGCCATCCTTCTTGTCCCTTGCCTACATCTTCCAACAATCATTGTAACTCTGCCAGCCAACTCCCTCTCTGAGAGAAGCCCTCAACCTCCTGCTCTGAGCAGCAGAGAGGGGTTCAGTGTCTGATTGGCTAAGACTGCACACACCTCCCAGTTCTCAGCACTAAAGAGAGCATGACTCATCAGTGCAGGGCAGAAACCCCATGGTCTGTGAGGGTGGGGGCTGCTTTTAGAGAGAGATTTGGACAGAGACAGAGTTGGTGGCTGAGTAATGTCATTCCTTCACTTCATGCGTGTAAGTGACCACCAAAAAGGGGAAACTGCTCTATATAGCTAACTAATGATATTTAGACAATAAGGTTGATGAGAGGAAAAGGATGGGCTACAGGTTTAGTTCCCCAGAGTACCCCTTTAAGTATCCTTAAATGTGGGGGTAACTTTAGTAAAAGTTTGAAGATAAAAATCCACCTACTAGCCCAATCTTTCCAGAAGGAAGTATATTACAGCCACAATAGGTCTCAATTGTGCAGGAAAGACTTGCTTGTGGACCTTGTGTAGTGAGTGAAAAATGGGCAATATATATGTTCAATGCATGTATGCCATTTTTCAAATATTATTTGTTCTGCCCTATTCAGATTACCAGTAGTTTCTTTAAAAGTATGTTTTAAACTAATGTTGTTGCTTGATTCCACCAAATCCTGCTCCGCCAGATTCTAAATTGTATCAATGGGGATCTAGAGGCCACTGGTAAGAAATCAGGACTGGACGTGCAGAAGGCAAGGTCAATATTGTCACAATAATTTACATATTCCATAAAGTACATAGTGAGATTATATTGTTTTGATTAATAAAATCCGTACATATATGGTTCTCTGATTTAGAAAGATCTCTCCCTTGACACATATTAGACAGTTTTTATAGGCCAAAGAAATGTCTCTGTAAAGTAAAATTGCATGTAATTCTGTAAGACCCTTCAACTGCATAATAAAGAGCCTTTAAAGGGGTATTCCAGGAAAAAACTTTATATATACAGTACAGACCAAAAGTTTGGACACACCTTCTCATTCAGAGTTTTCTTTATTTTCATGACTATGAAAATTGTAGATTCACACTGAAGTCATCAAAACTATGAATTAACACATGTGGAATTA
Source organism: Hyla sarda (assembly GCF_029499605.1). Lineage (NCBI taxonomy): Eukaryota > Metazoa > Chordata > Amphibia > Anura > Hylidae > Hyla > Hyla sarda. Next base: position 238,323,199 of record NC_079192.1, read on the forward strand.
TATACATAACAAAAAAGTGTGAAACAACTGAAAATATGTCATATTCTAGGTTTTTCAAAGTAGCCACCTTTTGCTTTGATTACTGCTTTGCACACTCTTGGCATTCTCTTGTTGAGATTCAAGGGGTAGTCACCTGAAATGGTTTTCACTTCACAGGTGTGCTGGTGTGGAGGAGGAGGTGTGATGGTGTGGGGGTGCTTTGCTGGTGACACTGTTGGGGATTTATTCAAAATTGAAGGCATACTGAACCAGCATGGCTACCACAGCATCTTGCAGCGGCATGCTATTCCATCCGGTTTGCGTTTAGTTGGACCATCATTTATTTTTCAACAGGACAATGACCCCAAACACACCTCCAGGCTGTGTAAGGGCCATTTGACCAAGAAGGAGAGTGATGGGGTGCTGCGCCAGATGACCTGGCCTTCACAGTCATCGGACATGAACTCAATCGAGATGGTTTGGGGTGAGCTGGACAGCAGAGGGAAGGCAAAAAGGGCCAACAAGTGCTAAGCATCTCTGGCAACTCCTTCAAGACTGTTGGAAGACCATTTCAGGTAACTACCTCTTGAAGCTCATCTAGAGAATGAGTGTGCAAACCAGTAATCAAAGCAAAAGGTGGCTATTTTGAAGAACCTAGAATATGACATATTTTCAGTTGTTTCACACTTTTTTGTTATGTATATAATTCCACATGTGTTAATTCATAGTTTTGATTCCTTCAGTGTGAATCTACAATTTTCATAGTCATGAAAATAAAGAAAACTCTGAATGAGAAGGTGTTTCCAACTGGCTTCAAAAAGTTAAACAGATTTGTAAATTACTTCTATTAAAATATCTTAATCCGTCCAGTAGTTAACAGCTGCTGAAGTTGAGTTGTTCTTTTCTGTCTCACAACAGTGCTCTCTGCTGACACATCTGCTTGTTTCAGGAACTGTCCAGAGTAGGAGCAAATCCCCATAGCAAACCTCTAATGCTTCAGATAGTTTCTGGGACAACAGAGGTGTCAGCAGAGAGCACTGTTGTCAGAAAGAAAAGAACAAATCAACTTCAGCAGCTGATAAGTACTGAAAGGATTAAGATTTTTTAACAGAAGTAATGTACAAATCTGTTTAACTTTCTGGAGCCAGTTGATATGAAAAAGAAAAAAAAGTTTTTTCCTGGAATACCCCTTTAAGATCCAATATATAAATGAGCGGAAGACTGCAGCATTGGTATGTATTCATTCCCATAGGCTGAATTAACACTGTATTATAATAAACAGTAGTGTTAATTAAATACAATACTTCAAATTCACAGCTACATATATACCGAGCTACAGTTCTGTTGAGTAGCAAAACATTTCTAAGGAATCTCACTTGTTATTTTGTCGTACTTTTGCAAAGCTAAGGTATGAACTTTAATGCTAAAGCATTGAGAGGAATTTACCATTAATCGACGAACAAATATTTGGTGGGATCTGCATATTATTTATACAACAGACACAATTATTGTCACCATGCACCAAGAAACCTACTGTTTGCGACAGATTTGTTTCGCCACATGCCAAGTGGGAATTCTAATGAGCTCTAGTTTTGGACATATATATTAATTGTATGAACAAAAATGATTTTTTATCTTTAGGCGCACACTTAAAAACAATTGGTATTATAATAGCCAGGTTTGTGGTGAATGAATTGTGAACAAAGTTTGGCGCACAAGGGACAATGTTTGCGCACAACAGGACAAATTTTGGTGCACAACTTGCCGTAATAAACATAACACAAAAAATGTGTACAAAATTACATCTTGTGTATCTGAAACACCACTAACTACAAATCTGACAATTTTAGTAAAATTACACCCGTTGTGTCTTCACCTACTGTAAAATAAAGGTTAACCTACAGTATGCTGTAGAGCCCTGCGCTGGACTATTTTTTTAAATTAAATTCCACTACTGTTCCCTCCTGATGAAATTTTGACCATTACCGCCCACTACTGCTACATGTGTCCCACTCCCGCTCGCTACTGCAACGTGTCTCCAATCCCGTCCATTCTTGCAAACATTCTGGGCTACTTATGGTGGCTATGTTGTTTCTCTACTAAGCAGATATGGCATTCTGGAACCTGGGAAAGCTAAGTAAGTCATTATGCACTCTCAGGTACATAAGCCATGCAGTACAATACATTGAATTATGTTTGGACAGGAAACTGTTGGGCACTGAGGACCTGAGTCAGACAGTATATGGTGGCATCCTCAAGTATTATATAGGAGTACGTATGGCACACATGGCATGCCATTATCTTTGAACAGGGCACTGGTGGACACTACATGGAGTAAAGTCAAGTAGTGTATGATGCACCCCAAAAGTGGCTGTGTAGTGTACCTGCCTGTTCCTTGAGTTAACTAAAGTCAGAAGTCCTGTTGACCTTTGGGGTGGACTTGAGCGGTTCACAGGAGCAGTACTGTCACCGCCTGGTCACCATACCACTGCACTCTAAACGCCAAGATGAAATACACTGATGCCAGGGAGGAGAGTAAGCAGAAGTGTAGCAAGGCATTGAACACTAAAGGCTGCACGCAGCATGACTCCTTGTGTCTAACTCCAAATTAGGGATAATTAAGGATTAGAGACAAATTTTATGGAAAGTGATTTCAGGTTTAGGGACGATTTTGCTGGGACATATAAAAAGCAGAGGGCTGGGGTATACTGAGTGCTCTGTGGAGCAGGAGTGTGCAGGATTTGTGGGACCAGCAGGCATAGAGTGTGATTGCCCGCTCCCGCCAGCATTATATTTGACACTGCCCGCACTTCAAAGGATAGGAGATAAGATATCTGATTGCGGGGGTTCCTCCACTGGGACCCCCACTATCCCTGTGCGGGCGGCAGGGTCGTGACATCACTGCCAAATCCCCTCTTGATGTCATGCCACGCCCCCTCAATGAAAGTCTATGGGAGGGGGCGTAGTGGCCATCACGCCCCCTCCCATAGACTTGCATAGAGGGGACGTGACGCGACATCACGAGGGGCGTGGTCCTGACATTACGACCCCACCGCCCGCTCCATACATTTGGAACATTTTGTGGCAGCGGTGTACCCCTTAAAATAAGAATATGTACAGTAATTGAATTTTCATAGTCTGTTAACTTACTGCAAAATCAATTCACTGTACCCAAAGAGAGTTCATCAAACTTTATAGCCATTTTAAATAGAATTTAATATCAGTGTGCTTAAAAAGAGCACCTAAAATAAATATTCAATAGTGTGAATGCTTCTACCAGCATTTTAATCTAAAACTCATTTTACATTTAGTCACATTAGATCACAGTTGTCTCATCTCTACAATTTATTCCATTCATATATGTGTAGGGCTCGTTGAAATATTGACATGGGAATTAAGGATTGGCATGTTAGCCACAAGCAAGCCAATGCTCCTATTTGAATGATACATACGTGCCCAATTTGACCACACAAGCTAAATTGCAGGGGTCCAGGTCATAGTACAAGAAGACAAAAGATAACTTCTGGCCAATCAGTAGACACAATGTAAATATATTATAACAAGACACAATCATAAAGCTCTAGATTTAACATGAGCAATATTGGTTTAACATGATCAGTATTAATCTAGAGATAAGTCGTGGGACACATACTGTTACTGTACCTTGCAAGATCTGCCAAATTACTTTATATTCACGAACCTGTAAGGGCATAATGTATCTGCAGTGTGTTATGAGGTTATGAAGCTATTTTATGAACCTTTGGTATAACAACATATTGGCCCTGATTTACTAAAGTCCAACTGACTATTTTTCTTGGTTATTGCGCCTAAATTTTAGTAGCAACGTCTGTGCGACTATTTCTGCGACCAAAGTTTACGCCGCACAACCGACACTTTAGAAACCACTCGGAGTGTTTTTTTTTCTCTCTGAAATGGCCGTGTTTTATGCAAAAATGGGCGTTTTACCGACAAAAAACAAAAAATGCTCGGAGTAGTTCCAAAATCACTCGAAAAAAGTGTGAGTTTGCCTCGCACAATAACTGACAGCCAAGAGGCCGAGTGAAATTCAAAAAATGGAGTGATTTCTAACAAGGGACTGTTTGCTATTGTGTGAAAGTAACTTGTTTTATAACCTGAAAACATTTAGTACTGGTAAACACTTTTATGAATAAAATATTGAATGCTTTTGTGATAGTTAAAGTTTAATTTTTATTTTTTTTAAACACATTTGCAATATTAGGTTTAAATCAATTTAACACCCAAGCTGATAAACAAGGATAATTGTTGTAATGTTTGAAAAATTATAACACATGAATACTTTTGATTCATGGAAACATTTTTAAACAAACAAATCTAAACCATTTTGACTCACACAACTAATTTCTTTAGCTCAGAGTTTGTGCGACACAATTGACTAGTGCGACACAAAAAAAAAAAAAAAACTGCGACACAAAAAAAAAAAAAATGTGTGACAGAATAGTAAATGAGCTTGAAAAAAAAAGATTAACGATATTGAAATCACTCCAGAATAAACACTCCACTCTTAGTAAATCAGGGCAAATGTGTGTATGTGTGTGTGTGTGTGTGTGTATGTGTGTGTGTGTGTGTGTGTGTGTATGTATGTGTGTGTGTGTGTGTATGTATGTGTTACGCCGAGCGCTCCGGGTCCCCGCTCCTCCCCGGAGCGCTCGCTACACTCTCCTCACTGCAGCGCTCCGGTCAGATCCACTGACCCGGGGCGCTGCGATACCGCCTCCAGCCGGGATGCGATTCGCGATGCGGGTAGCGCCCGCTCGCGATGCGCACCCCGGCTCCCGTACCTGACTCGCTCCCCGTCGGTCCTGTCCCGGCGCGCGCGGCCCCGCTCCTTAGGGCGCGCGCGCGCCGGCTCTTTGCGATTTAAAGGGCCACTGCGCCGCTGATTGGCGCAGTGGTTCCAATTAGTCTGATCACCTGTGCACTTCCCTATATCACCTCACTTCCCCTGCACTTCCTTGCCGGATCTTGTTGCCATCGTGCCAGTGAAAGCGTTTCCTTGTGTGTTCCTAGCCTGTGTTCCAGACCTCCTGCCGTTGCCCCTGACTACGATCCTTGCTGCCTGCCCCGACCTTCTGCTACGTCCGACCTTGCTTCTGTCTACTCCCTTGTACCGCGCCTATCTTCAGCAGCCAGAGAGGTGAGCCGTTGCTAGTGGATACGACCTGGTCACTACCGCCGCAGCAAGACCATCCCGCTTTGCGGCGGGCTCTGGTGAAAACCAGTAGTGACTTAGAACCGGTCCACTAGCACGGTCCTCGCCATCCCTCTCTGGCACAGAGGATCCACCTCCTGCCAGCCGGCATCGTGACAGTATGTGTGTGTGTGTGTGTGTGTGTGTGTGTGTGTGTATGTTCCAGCATCACGTCCAAACAGCTAAAGATATTATCATGAAACTTGTACACATGTTACTAATATGTCAACTATAAACATAGGATAAATAATTTAACCCTTACCTACCACCATTTGCGAAGTCCAATGCAAATCTATGGGAAATGTATGTTCCAGCATAACTTCCGTACGGCTTAAAATATTTCCATAATACTTGGTTACATGTTACTTATATGTCAAATAAAAATATTTAATAGTTAAATTAACCCTAACCTACCCCCTTATGTGAAGGTTGGGGTTTTTGTTTCAAGTCCCATGCAAGTATTTGGGACTTCTGGTACCTTACTCCACAAGCTCCGCTCTGCATCTCCTGGGAATGCGTCAGTCCGGCTGGCAAGCCACACCCTCCACGCATGCCATGCCCCATCTTGCAAATACACACCCACCCTTTAAGCAACAACCTTTTTATTTTCAGCTTACAATATCTTCATCACAACTCAGCCCCTCCTGAGGACTGGATGTGATTAGAAATGGGGATCGAAATGAGGACAGGATATTGGGACGGGATATGAGGACGGTATAAAAGGTAGGGATATGGGGACAGGATATGAGGTTGTGATATGGGTACATGATATAAAGATGAGATATGAGGTCGGAATATGAGGAGGGGATTTGGGGTCAGGATAGGATATGAGGTTGTGATGTGAGGTCGGGACATGGGAACAACATATGGGGATGGGATATATGAAGATGGGATATGGGGTTGGGATATGAGGACAGGATATGAGGTTGGGATATGAGGAGGGGATTTGGGGCCAGGATAGGATATGAGGTTGTGATGTGAGGTTGGGATATGGGGTTGGGATATGAGGACGGGATGTGAGGTTGGGATATGAGGAGGGGATTTGGGGTCAGGATAGGATATGAGGTTGTGATGTGAGGTAGGGACATGGGAACAGGATATGGGGAAGGGATATGAAGATGGGATATAAGTTTGGGATATGGGGTTGGAATATGAGGAGGGGATTTGGGATCAGGATATGAGGAGGGGATATGGGGTCATATCCTTTGTTGCTTTTCCTCCCCCACAACGATTAGGTAGGAAAAACCGTGCAGCGCCGGGTACACAGATAGCATTGATATATAGTATAATGACATAATATCTAAAGTATATTGTTATGAACTTATTATACACTGCTCAAAAAAATAAAGGAAACACTAAGATAACACATCCTACATCTGAATGAATTAATTAACTAAGAAATCATCTTTACATAGTTGAATGTGCTGACAACAAAATCACACAAACATTATCAAAGTAAATAAAATTTATCAACCCATGGAGGCCTGGATATGGAGTCACACTCAAAATCAAAGTGGAAAACCACACTACAGGCTGATCCAACTTGGATGTAATGTCCTTAAAACAAGTCAAAATGAGGCCCAGTAGTGTATGTGGCCCCCGCGTGACCATATGACCTCCCTACAACGCCTGGGCATGCTCCTGATGAGGTGGCGGATGGTCTCCTGAGGGATGTCCTCCCAGACCTGCACTAAAGCATCCGCCAACTCCTGGACATTATGTGGTGCAAAATGGCATTGGACACATGGACTAAAGCAACCGCTAACTCCTGGAAGTCTGTGGTGCAACATGGCGTTGGTGGATTGAGCGAGACATGATTTCCCGGATGTGCTCAAATGGATTCAGCTCTGGGGAATGAGCGGTCCAGTCCATAGCATCAATGCCTTCCTCTTGCAGGAACTGCTGACATACTCCAGCCACATGAGGTCTAGCATTGTCTTGCATTAGGAGGAACCCAGGGCCAACCGCACCAGCATATGGTCTCACAAGGGGTCTGAGGATCTCATCTCGGTACCTAATGGCAGTCAGGCTACCTCTGGCAAGCACATGGAGGGCGGTGTCCGGCCCCAAAAGAAATGCCACCCCACACCATTACTGACTTACCGTCAAACTGGTCATGCTGGAGGATGTTGCAGGCAGCAGAACGTTCTCCACGGCTTCTCCAGACTCTGTCATGTCTGTCACATGTGCTCAGTGTGAACCTTCTTTCATCTGCGAACAGCACAGGGCGCCAGTGTCGAATTGGCCAATCTTGGTGTTCTCTGGCAAATGTCAAATGTCCTGCATGGTGTTGTGCTGTAAGCACACCCCCACCTGTGGACGTCGGGAATTCATACCACCCTCATGAAGTCTGTTTCTGACTGTTTGAGTGGACACATGCACTTTTGTGGCCTGCTCAAGGTCATTTTGCAGGACTCTGGCAGTGCTCCTCCTGCTCCTCCTTAAACAAAGGTGGAGGTAGCTGTACTGCTGCTGGGTTGTTGCCCTCCTACAGCTCCTCCACATCTCCTGATGTACTGGCCTGTCTCCTGGTAGCGCCTCCATGCTCTGGACACTACGCTGACAGACACAGCAAACCTTCATGCCTCAGCTCGCATTGATGTGCCATCCTCAATGAGCTGCACTACTTGAGCCACTTGTATGGGTTGTAGACTCCGTCTCATGCTACCACTAAAGTGAAAGCACCGACAGCATTCAAAAGTGACCAAAACAGCCAGGAAGCATAGGAACTGAGAAGTGGTCTGTGGTCACCACCTGCAGAACCACTCTTTTATTGGGGGTGTCTTGCTAATTGCCTATAATTTCCACCTGTTGTCTGTTCCATTTGCACAACAGCATGTGAAATTGATTGTCAATCAGTGTTGCTTCCTGAGTGACCACATCCCTCATCATCAGGAGCGGTGGTCATGTGCATTGGTGGTCGCTAGGACAAGTGGGACCTGTTGTGGAGGAGAGTGTCCCTAGAGTGCAGCTGGTTGGGACTGTTTGCGGCTATCTGTTTATGCTAAAGGATTATCTCTGACTTCTGGACATAAGGCCTAGATGGTGGAACTTTTAACCAAGGAGGAGTGATAGAGTATTTGAATTGTCTTTTGCTTCTCGGGCATTTTTGTACAACTAATGATAGTCCTGCTCCCTAGTTTTGGCTCTTAGCTGGATAGCTCTACCCTTATCTATGTATAATCATACTACAACAGCGACATCTCTGGAGAACACATTGTTTTGAGTTTACCCTCCATATATCTGTGAGGTCGGCTATCTAAAGGGACATACTTGTTCATGAATATTTTGGAACAATAATGAAGGTCTGAAAACACATCACGGCAGTTTTCATCGACAATAAGCAGAGCCGAGCTCTTTCTGTGTATTAACATGTATATGTTCTATATGTAGTTATTATGTGTATGTGCATTTTTGTCCTAAAGCGACTACTTTAATTGCTTGTATACCCATGAACCGTATGTTCTTTCATTGAATTACGGGGAAACGCGCCGGGTGGGTGAGGCATGTATTACAGGGGATTGTCCCTATTACTATTGCACTTTGTGAAATAATTGATATCTACTGTTTTTTATGGGGATTTGTGTATGTTATTCTGTAATAGGAAATTTTTGTAATAAAAGGTTTACAATTTAGCTATTGTTATTCCTGATTTGGTTGCTTCCTGAGTGAACAGTGTGATTTCACAGAAGTGTGATTGACTTGGAGTTACATTGTGTTGTTTAAGTGTTCCCTTTATTTTTTTTTTTGAGCAGTGTAATTCAATCACTAGCTTAAGGATCAGTTAAAAAAATAAAAAATAGTATGGAGAGCTTTGAACCATACGCAATGTTACAATAATACAACTTCAATATATTAAAATGTATTTGCATGATACTTTATTGAGCCTATACTTGTAGTTTGTAAATTAACTAAGCTAACATTTTCAAATAACTACTGGGGAATGTATGTTAAACCCAAACCACTTAGTGTAAAGGAGCGTAACTATAGAGGGTGCAGAGGTAGCAATCATACCGGGGCCCCGGGGCCTAAGGGGGCCCCAAAGCACATCTGCCCCAAAAGAGACCAGTACTATAATTGGCACATGGTGCCCTGTTGGAGATTTTGCATCGGGGCCCGAAGACCACAAACCACTAACATTATTTCTTTGGCTTTCAAACTCCAGATGCCCAGTCTACATAATAATTTTCCTACTTTCTTTTTTAGGTTTTATATGACTAATATGTTCTACCCTGGATCTGCTAGAAACTGGTTCAAATTACAATCTGTGATGTTAATTCCCAATGAAGATATGCTGGGGAATGCCTCCTTTTCTACAACCTATGCCTCTACACCTGCAGAGTACTCCTATCATTGCCAGAAAATAGGGACAAGCTCTGCGTATGGTGAGACATTAGTTCCTTCCAATTCTCAGGCACGCTACTGGACAATATTCATTTCGGAGTTTCAGGTGAGTTCATACTCAACATCCAATGACAACTAAAAACAGCATGAACTTGCACCCTTGCTCATCATGACAATGCATTTTACAACAGTATATTCACTTTGATCAATGTGCAGTGAATCTTTATGCGGAAAAAAATGTCTAGGCGTGACTATCTGTGCAGGCAAGTGACTAATGATTGATAAAGGGACTGTAAAAGTTTACAAAAACACGGGTGCTTTCTCCTAGAGACTCCTGTCCAGACGTTATATCACATCTGGTATTCCAAACCAGCTCTATGGAAGTGGACAGGGCTGAATAGTAATATATTTTAAGAAGAAAGCATCTATTATATAATCCCATTCAAGCCCTTTAAGCAGTAAGCAAACCATATATGTGCATAAGATGTATTAACCATTCTGGCAAAGCATGAGTGCTAGATAAGTTTACATCCTTTCTCAAAGAAGTGCAAATAGATAAACAAATCACAGTGACAAGTTTAGCAGAAAGATAGATTTTTTATATTTTATCTAAAAACTTTTTTTTTTTTAAATTCAACACTTCAGAATATTTAACTCTGAAGATAATTTGTGAAGGTTCCAATAAATGCAATATGTAATTCTTCCAGCGGTGTAATATTTAAATCACATTGCGTAACGGTTGTCACTTTGTTATTCTGCTGCATCTTTGATATCTTATTAGATGACAGTTGCTAAGCCTTTTACCATGCTTTTTAATGCAGACTTGTATTAAGGATTTATTGAATACAATAAAGGTCAGTGTAAGTGCACTGATATCATACACAGGTTTTGATGGTGTACTTGGAGTGTACATGGACCAAATTTTTTAACTGGCGCAAGGCATGTACACATTTTTAGGAAATTACACTTCAAAACACCACTTTGTATGATTCAGAAGTCACACGTCTTTAATCTCTTACCACTGCAAAGTGAAAATGCAGCAGTGTGTACCTTAGTAATTTTAGTCAAAAACACTTGAGCAAAAAGTTGCATGCTTTTTGCACATGGGCAACAAATCTGCAACAAATTTGTACCAAAAAAGAGTGTAAAAAGCTTGATAAATGTCCCCCAATGTGTCATAAAGCTCCCACAAAATGAGTGTTTTTTTTTCTTTTTTTCACATTAGTACAACATATTTCCAACATAAAACATAGATGTCTGATAGGTGGGTTCCACCTCTTGGATTTCAAACTATGAAAATAAATTAAGTTTTATTGACTCCAATTTTACAAACAAACAATGTGCTCCATCAGTAACATCAAGGGGAGGAAGTTATCATTGGTTTTACTTTGTTTTTTTGGTGTATATTTTTTGTACAATTTGTCACAGTTGCTGTTTAGAGACACTTCATTGCAACTTTTAACTTTAGATGTTTTTTTTTTTCTAAAATTGTGTAGCTATGCCACTGTCTGGTTAACTTTTTGCAGTGGTCATGAATTTATCATGTGCGATTTGTCGCATTTGTAAAAAAAAGTTTTGGCACAGTGGTTTAAAAAAATTTACAGAAAAAGTGTACTAGCACCATATTTATCACATGCCAGGCAACCATTTAATATGTTTGACATATGTACACAATACCACCACACAAACTAAGGGTGCGTTCCCACATGGCGTATACGCAGCGTATTTCACGCTGCGAAAAATTTACGGCAACAGCGGGAAATACGCTGCGTATTCCTTGCTCACTATACACACAGGGCTTTCCGGCGGCAGCCCTATGTGTGTAGTGAGTTTTAGAGGCGGTGCCGTGGGCCGGTGTGACTGTGACGCGTGGCTTCGCCTCCAAAACTCACTGCACACATAGGGCTGCTGACGGAAAGCCCTGTGTGTATAGTGAGCAAGGAATACACAGCGTATTTCACGCTGCTGCCGTAAATTTTGTGCAGCGTGAAATACGCTGCGTATACGCCATGTGAGAACGCACCCTAAAGGTGTAAAATCATGCACCTACACAAATCTTGATAAATGCCCCCAATGTGTTCATATTTCCTCAAAATTTGTGCCATCAATAATGACCATATACAAGTGCCATCCATATACTGCTATTACTTACATTTTTGCTTAAATCTAAAGTCTTAACATTTAAAGCATCAAAATGAAATGCAAAAGTTTAATGAAGAAATGAAGGTGTCAGGAAAACATTTATAATCAGCTATTACAACACGTCAAACGTGACATTTTTGTGTTCTTTGATATCCGCATACACATGGCAATGTAAACACTGCAGTTGTGCTCTGTCTCCTTGTGGGTCCGTTCGTTTTTCTTTTTTGCACCGAACAGCCCAAAAACAGATCAGGAACATAACTGACTCCACCACATCCGTCGGGGATATGGTTTACCAGGGTTTAGCAGAGAAAAAAAATAGTGTATACACAATTTTTTTCTCAGCAAAACCCCTGTCATTTTGATGGAATTCTTAGACCATTTTGATGGAATTATTAGACCATTTTCCCAATTTTAGCTTCTTATTAGCTTCCTAAAGCTATTTTGCTCTCACACAGGCAGTGTGGCATAGAGCTCTGTGTGGAGTAGAGTCTGTGTGGAGTAGAGCTCTTTTTGAAAAGTTGCATTTCATAAATATGTCTAAATTGTGATCAAGTAGTAAACAATTCCTACAAAATTCAAATTCATTTATCAATAAAAGTGGGCATTAGTATTAGAGCGTATTGTCACTTTAAAGTGTTACTGCCATTAGTTGTAAAATCTCCAAAAATGCTTAAGCTAATGTAGTAATGCATATTTTTACATGTATAATGCCTTATTCACTTCTCTAAAGGGCTGCTCACTCTCCCTGCAGCTTTGCTGGAGGCTGGGGGCGTTCCTTTAGAAGCATGACAACTTGCTCCTTTTTCTCCCTCCTCTCTAGTCACATGCCCTGCACTAGAGAATACCATGTCTACAGTATAGGGTGCAACTCTACAAGAAATTCATTTATTTTGCGTCCATAGAGAAACACATAAGTGTGAAGGAGCATAACTATAGAGGGTGCAGAGGTAGCAGTCACACTGGGGCCCTGGTGCCTAAGGAGGCCTCAAAGCACATCTTCCCAAAAGAGACCAGTACTATAATTGGCACATGGTGCCCTGTTGGAGATTTTGCATCGGCGCCCAGAAGATACAAGTTATGCCTCTGTAAGTGTGCATATAAAAAAATTAATTGATGTAGTACCTTGTATGGGTGGTCAGTGTGCCTGTAAATCACTGTCCTCTGTAGATACTGCAGATATCTGTCTCCTTCTAACATGGTTTAGCTGCCACTGCTGAGTTCATTGAGGCAAGAGAGTGAGCAGTGACGGCAGATAACCCCACCCCCCATCACCAAATCCAACCATGTTTGCTGTTGTTAGGACAGATCAGGCTAGGAGACCAGGTTCTGATGACAAAATGAATGAGACAGAGACCCTAGAGGCATTTTTTAAACAAGTTTTCCACATCTTTAGCTAACAATTTTTTTATACAATATATTTAGAGATGAGCAAATCGACTCTGACGAATCCACATTCATTACGAAGTTCATGGAAAATTTGATTTGTAACAAATGTGAATATCCCCGCAATTCTATTGCGCAAATCATTTCATTAAACTCCATTTAGTGCAGTCCAGGCTCCAGGGCATCTAAAATGGCGGATCCACATGTGAGGACATGGGGCAAGGAATCCTGGGAAGGCAGGAACAAGGGTAGGCTGGATGACCCTGAATCACATGCAGGATGCAGCCTATTAGCAGCCAGTCACCCCTGTGATGTCACAGCCCTATATAATCGGTAGCCATATTGCGGCCAGTCACTTCATCCTTACACTGTAGAGAGATTCATAGGAATAGACATTCCTGTGTGTGTTACACAGAAAAGCTTTTCCCAACAGCGATTTACCTCCTAGTCAGGTCAGCGTTCTGTTGGACAGAGAGGAGTTTGCTTGTCACAGAAAAGCATGCTTACTGCAGCGATCCACGTCCCAGTCACTGTCTAAAGCGTTTTATTATAGAGAGGATCAGAGAGCAGTGTGTTGCACAGAAGAACAGCAGCAATTCAGCTCAAGCACAAATCCTGGCTAGAAGGACTGATAGGGAAGGGAGTGAGAATGAGAAAGTGCAATTTTGGCTGAAGTGCACAGCGACTCTGTGCTGCAGCACTGGTGTCAACTGTTTGTGTTATGCACAAAAACTTTTTTAAGCGTACTTTAGCACATTTTTTCTGCCCTCATAAGTGCATACCACATACCTACATTAAAGTGTTGTTCCATTTTTTTCCTGATAAAGTCTCAAGGGTCTAGATACTGTGAAAAGGCAGCCAAAAGTACTCACCAGCTGGTGTTGTACACAAAAACTTTTTTAAGCGTACTGTAGCGCATTTTTCTGCCCTTATAAGTGCATACCACATGCGTACATTAAAGTGCTGTTCCATTTTTTTTCCTGATAAAGTCTCAAGGGCCTAGATGCTGTGAAAGGCCAGACAAAAGTACACACCTGCTGCTGTTCTAGACAAATACTGCTTTAAGCGTAGTAATGCGTATTGTACTCCCCTCATATACGCACTAAGTATGTCGGGCAGAGAAGTGCCAGGGCGTGCACAGAGGAGTGGCAGAGGCTTAAATTCATCAGGCACAGGCAGAGGTCGCAGCAGGGGCGAGTGGCAGCAGGAGTGGCAGCGAGAGGCCTGATCTCCCGGTACCAGCTAGCGGTCGTGTCTCAACCAGCAACCCATCTGCCCTCATCGATTGGTTAACACAGTCATCTACTTCATCACAAATGACATCTGATACCCACAGTCAACAGTCGGTGGGTTTCTCAGACACAACCCTCAGTTGGCATGGCCTGGGAGCAGTCCCTGTCCTCCCATTGCCTTTGTCCTATGCTGTTCCCTCCCCTACAGAAGTATCTTATGTCTAATAGAGGACAGTCAGCAGCTACTGCCCAGCCAACAAGTGGAGGAGACATCCGCTGCTTCCTCTGCTAGGCGGGCAGGTAGTGATGAGTAGAGTGACTTGGGAAGGGGTGTTGCCAGTGTTCCGGGTCCTGAAGCAGACACTGTTGAGGAACCTGAGTAGGACATCAGTGACGTACAGACACTTGTTGATGATGATGAATATGATCGCAATCGGGAGCTGGGTGCAGAAGGGGCTTCATCGGTGTCAGGAGAAGAGGGTTGCAGGTTGCCCGTGAGGCAGCAGCTCAGCCAGCAAGGTGGTAGCATGGTTGGCAGTCAGCATGGTGGAAGAAGTGAAAATTTTGGACTCAAACGTGCCCGGGGGAGACCACATGCTTTGCGGCAGCCTACCTTCCTGATAGGTAGTGGAACAGGGGTTCCTGGAGACGACGGCAGTAGCAGTCCATTAGTGCAGACTGTTGGTGGGAAAATCAGCTACTCGGCGGTGTGGCAGTTTTTCATCAAGCATCCGGCGGAGGTTAACATAGCCACATGCAAGATGTGTCGGCAGAAGGTGAAGTGTGGCCAAGGTCCCAATGTTGGCACCACGGCCCTGCGTTAACATATGCTGCCACACCATAAAACAGCCTGGGAGAACCATGGCTCCGATGTGGTGGTTCAGCCTGCTCCATCACCCAGTGGCACGCCGCTCCCTCTTTCAGCCAGCCAACGCTCCACCACATAAGCCGAAGGGAGCTGTGTGTCATACCCACCTTCTGTCGATCTAGATGCTCCTGCTTCTACTTTTAGCCAGTAATTCCGCCAGCAATCCATTGGCGAAGCCATGTCCAAGAAACAGTATGCGCCCACTCATCCAATGGCGCAGAAGCTAAATGTGCTCCTGTCCAAGTTGCTGGTGCTGCAGTCCCTCCATTTCAAGTGGTGGACTCTGCACCTTTCAGAGAACTGATGGCTTGTGCGGAGCCGAGGTGGAGAGTCCCAAGCCGTCATTTCTTTGTGAAGATGGCAGTACCAGCCCTGCACAATTTTGAAGAGAAGAGAGGAAGAGAAGGTGGGCCAGTCCTTGAGCCTGTCGGTGTGTACCAAAGTGCATGGCAGCACCAACGTCTGCAGCTATAACTATGGTCAGGGACAATTCATGTCCTTTATGGCCCACTGGGTGAATGTGGTTCCTGCACAGCCACAACACCAGGTCATGCCGCTTCCTCCCTTACGCTCTCAGGTCGTTGGTGCTGTGATAGTGTGCGACTCAGCCTCCATATCCTTCACTGTGTCCTCAGCCTCCACTGCACAGACAGGGCACAGCTGTTCTTCACATGGTTTGCCTTGGCGAACGGAGTCACACAGGGGAGAAACTGCTAAAAGTCATTCATAAAGAAATCAGAGCATGACTTACTCCACGAAAACTGGAAATGTAAATCATGGTGACTGACAACAGGAAGAACATATTGTCTGTGCTGCGACAAGGAAAACTGAGCTATGCGCCCTGCATTGCACATGTCTTCAATATGGTTGTCAAGCGGTTCCTGAAGTGTTCCCCCCATTTGCAAGACATACTAACAATGGGAAGGAAACTTTGCATGCCCTTCAACCACTCGTACACCGCAAAGCACACCCTTCTTGAGCTGCAGCGTCAGAACGGTATCCCCCAACATAGTCTGATTTACGACGTTTCCACACGTTGGAATTCCACTCTAAATAGGTTGGACCGACTGTATGAACAGAGAAAAGCCATCACCAATTTCATGATGATCCAAGGGTACTCCCTTGTGTTACTTTAATGTCAACCAGTAGCAGCTCATACGTGACATCTGCCGTTTGCTCAGGCCCTTTGAGGAAGTCACATTATTAGTCAGTCAACAGGATTACGGGATGAACAACTTCATTTCCTACAACACATGTTGGAAACAATGGCTGATCAGGGCATTGGAGACATAGGGCCTACATTTCACGGCCACATGAGCCCTGTGGGGGCTGAACTGGAGGAGGAGGGGGTGGGCACAGTGGAGCACAGTTTAGTTTTCACGAAATGGGTGGTTTTTCTAGTCATCTGACAAGAAAGGAGGAGCAGGAGCAGCCAGAGGAGCTAGAGGGTTATGAGGAAGGCAAGACAGAAGACCCAGACACACTGTGGCAGTATGCAGTGGAGATGGAGGCAGGGAGTCCCTCCGAGTCACTTGCACAAATGGTACAATGCATGCTCAGTTGCTTGCATAGTGACCGCCGAATTGTGACCATTCGGCAGGGGGATGACTTCTGGCTCTTCATCTTATTGGACCCTCGCTTCCGGCACAAAAGGGGGGCCTCTTTTACACCCACTGAGAGGGAGGACAAAATGACCTACTACAGAGACATCCTACGTAGTCAGTTAGCCAATGCTTATCGGCGCCATCGTCCATCCTCTCGAGGGTCTGACTCAGGAGCCCTCTGTGCTCACCTTCCACTGCCATTGCTGCTGGGGGTGGGGGGGTGGGGGGTTGTGGCAGGAGCAGTACCAGCTCCATCAGCAGCAGACTGAGTCTACAGTCGCTGATGAGTAGCTTTCTTCACCCACATAGTGAAGCAACTTATCAGCAGCAGGTAGACCTGGAGCAAGACCTTAACCAGCAGGTGGTGGCATACCTTGATATGCCCATGCCAACACACCTTGAAGATCCGCGGGACTTCTGGGCAGCCAAACTTGATTTGTGGCCACAACTAGTAGAGTTTGCCCTAGAAAAGCTGTTTGCGCGGCCAGTAGTGTGCCATCAGAAAGGGTGTTTAGTGCACCCCAAGGAGTACTCAACACAAAAGCCAGGATTTCCACCCACCGATGCCTGATGCATCAGAGTATATTGACCATCCACAAATATGGATAGTGCCAAACAGGTTTAAGGTGCTGCTCCCCAGTTACAAACATTCCTCCGCATCAGACCTTTTTCTCCCACCTTCGTCACCGGGTACTGGTATTGCCACCCACTGCACCACTCTGTCATAGAGTCACTTTCAGGACTCCTGATGCTGCTGCCATCACCAATCTGTCTCATTCTTCCGCCATATGTTCTCCTCATGCTGCCGCCACCTCCAGGCTGTGCAATTCAGCTACTATATGGTCTCCTCATGCTGCCGCCTCCTCCAAGCTGTGTCATTCAGCCACTCTATGTTCTACTCATGCTGCCGCCAACTCCAGGCTGTGCCAATAGGCCATTATATGGTCTCCTCATGCTTCCGCCACCTCCAGGCTGTGTCATTCAGCCACTACATGGCTTACTGATGCTGCTGGGCCTGGGACATAACCTAAAAGTTTTTATGGTAGCAGTAGCTACCATTAATCTTCGATTTAAATTTAAGAATTCATCTTTTAATCTTAGGGATTGTGAAGCTCTATTGTTTCCTCATGCTGCCGCCAGCTCCAGGCTGTGTCATTCAGCCACTATATGGTTTACTGATGCTGCTGGGCCTTGGACATTACCTAAAAATGTTTATAGTAGCACTAGCTACCATAAATCTTCAATTAAAATTTGAAAATTCATCTTTTAATCTCAGGGATTGTGAGGCCCTATGGTCTCCTCATGCTGCCGCCAACTCCAGGCTGTGTCATTCAGTCACTATATGGTCTCCTCTAGTTGCCACCAATTCCAGGCTGTGTCATTCTGCCAGATTATGGTCTTCTCATGCTGCTGCCACCTCTAGGCTCTGTCATTGTGCCGCCATGTGACTCCTTGTTAGATTGGGTTTTGTGTTCATACAGTATTATTTAAAAGTAAATGCAGGGACACAGGTCCCAGCGCATACGCCCTTCAGTCGCTGCATGTCATCCAGCAATCGCTCGCTCCCCAGCGAGTGCTCACTCCCGCTACCGTCTTCCTCCTCAGTGTACCTGCGCAGTGCTAGCTGGATGACATGCAACGGCGCGCATGTTAGATTAGCTGAAGGGCGCATACGCTTGGACCTGTGTGTCAATCACACAGCTGTCCCAGCATTGCGGCGGTGAGGCATCGCTTACCTCAAGCCATGCCTATCCGAACCTTGGTGGCTCTGATTAAAAGCAATTTTTGGGGTCATTAAAGCATGCAACTATTAGGTAAAAACATTGCTATACCCCCACCTGCACACAGTACAAAAGCTGTGTGCAGGTTATTGCACCCAGATTTCATGACAGTTGCGCTTTAAACTTGGGAATCTTATATAAATCTTAAATTTAAAAGACTCCATGTAATCTAATCAAGACTGAGGCCCTATGGTTGTCGACGTCATATTACCTGTGGAATTGTCACAAGAATCCAATGAAACAGCTTGGAGCGATAACCATAACTGATTAAATGAAACATTCGCACTTTCACAGTCAGGGGCGCTGAGAGGCAGGGGCTGGAACAGGTGATATCTTGCCTGGCGGAGGACCGCCAGTTCAATGCTCCCCAGAATGGGTAATCAAAATATTTTAATAAATTCAAAGTGAATTAAATAAAAATTACATAAAAAATCTGCCACATTCAGACGCTCTGCGGCAGTGATTCTAATAGCGATGCCTGTAATCTGCATGTCATACTGAATAACAGTATTATTTCACTCCCTATACGTTTTTGGACAAGGCAAAGTGTTCTACACCCCTATTGAGCCTCTCTGTAGACCAGAAATAGCCGTTTTTAATAGCAATTCACTGCGAATAAATTCGGTCCGAACCAAATTTTCAGAAATTCGCTCATCTCTCAATATATTAAGAAAATGCTTATTTTTTTTAATAAAAATATATATATATATACATTTTTTTTCTAATGACAGTAATGCTTTGGCTTAAAAAATTATATTAAAAGCCTTAATACCAGGAATGGATCATAAAGAGAGGACAAGCATAGAGAAAATGTGGTAGTTGAAACTGAAAAAATTTCTCCAGTTCTGGTGCTTCTCCCAATACAGTGGTGTTCTCTATTTCTTCATCATTCATACATACAGTGGTACCAACCGACATCCTATGGGAATCGGGTACTCCAGGGCTGCTGACCCGCTCATATGAAATGCCATATTAGATGTTATGCTCTGAGCATAACCAACTTTGGTGAGCACAACTGAACTTCACCTTTACATTAATTTTGTTATATGGCATAATGCACTAGGATCGAGCTTCTATATTTTTCTGTCTTTTCAATTTGACCAAGCATAAAGAAAAGACTTGCTTCTCTTCCTTGTAAATCCATTCCTAGATTTGCCTTTAAAAACTACATAAAAAGATACCTGAATATGTCATTTTTTATGCAAATTAGAATTTACTTACTTCATTGTAATCTTGAAAAGTTTTTATTTACAATTAAAAATATTTACTGTATTTTTGCAGATTCAAGGATTCAACATTAAGAACAACCAATTCTCCTATGCAAGTGACTGTACTTCTTTCTTCACTCGTGCAATCTGGATGGGACTTGTGTCCTCTATTATCCTCTTGTGGATTCTTTCATATGGAGTTTTCATGATTATGCAGCTAACAACAAATGATAAATTTGATGACCCCAAAAGTCAACCGCTGTCTGTTCCTCAAGGAGAATAGGATTCTATGCTTTTATTGCAATTAATGTATTCTTTATAGCAAATAGTTTCTTCTCTAAAGTGGCTAATTACAGAGTCCAACCCACTATTGTTGGAAAACGTTTTGGAAGTATGATAAATAAATATTACATATTATTCTATTTAATTTCTATAATCTAAAAAAAAAATCTTTACAAAATGAGAATCATTTCTCCATGACAATAATTGTCCATGTGTACAAAAGCCCCAGAGAGTTCTTGTAAAAATAATTTATTAGTCCTAATTTACTAAAAATGTTGTTCATTCTTTTTTGTGTGAAATGTTGTTACAGGCTTGCTATTTTCACATTGCCATTATGGGGTACTGAGTGCAGAATGATGGGGGAAAAAGTTTTTATTTTTTATTTTCGCACCAGTTAAAAAGATAACAAAATGTGAAAAAAGTAAAAGGGTCATTCCGAATGTACTGCATAGAGGGTGTACTGACTTTGAACATTTACCAAAATATAGCTAAAATATAAATTTCTATTATAGTATAACCTTAAAATCCTAATACTAAATGTTACGCCGAGCGCTCCGGGTCCCTGCTCCTCCCCGGAGCGCTCGCGGCGTTCCTCTCTCTGCAGCGCCCCGGTCAGACCCGCTGACCGGGAGCGCTGCACTGACACTGCCGGCGGGGATGCGATTTGCATAGCGGGACGCGCCCGCTCGCGAATCGCATCCCAAGTCACTCACCTGTCCCGGCCCCCGGCTGTCATGTCCTGGCGCGCGCGGCTCCGCTCCTTAGGGCGCGCACGCGCCAGCTCTCTAAGATTTAAAGGGCCAGTGCACCAATGATTGGTGCCTGGCCCAATCAGCCTAATTAGCTTCCACCTGCTCCCTGGCTATATTACCTCACTTCCCCTGCACTTCCCTGCCGGATCTTGTTGCCTTGTGCCAGTGAAAGCGTTTAGTGTTGTCCAAAGCCTGTGTTCCAGATCTTCTGCTATCCACATTGACTACGAACCTTGCCGCCTGCCCCGACCTTCTGCTACGTCTTACCTTGCCTCTGTCTAGTCCTTCTGTCCCACGCCTTCTCAGCAGTCAGCGAGGTTGAGCCGTTGCCGGTGGATACGACCTGGTTGCTACCGCCGCAGCAAGACCATCCCGCTTTGCGGCGGGCTCTGGTGAAAACCAGTAGCAACTTAGAACCGGTCCACCGACACGGTCCACGCCAATCCCTCGCTGACACAGAGGATCCACATCCAGCCTGCCGAATCATAACACTAAATACCTAAACAATTGTGAACAAAAGATAGGTACACCTATATCAAAAAGTGAAACTCTATGAAAGAGATCCACATAGTTGTCAATCCCATATTTTCCGACGCATTTCCCCATATGTCAGATAATAATACACTTCATCAAGGGATATTATAGTGAGTAAGTGGAGAATTTAACTGTACATAAGATTATTCCATCTCATGAATACAGAGATTATATCATACATAGATAAAATGACAAAATATTATTATAGCAAATCACATAAAAAGCACAATAGCCAAACAGGCCAAAACTTGCTGATGGTAGGTATTTTCATTGGTGCAGTGTCATTAGTTGGATCAAGAAACTCTTAGCAATTACCTTCACATTGTATTCTTCATTCCTAGAAAAAGGAGAAAGGGAGACACATCACAACAATGACACCAATTTGCAACAAATAATCCAACAAATAGCAAAGGAAAATGCCACATACTACACATATAACATAGATTGGAATAATCTTATGTATGCCTTATACAGGCAAAAATATCACTTATGGTATACAATAGATGAGCACTCATGAGGACTATATATACATTATTCAAGATTGTTTACCCTCATATCGATCAGTGCGGTATTCTAGATAAATAAAGATAGATTACTACCACGAAAAGATTGGTTCATATTATATGAAGAATATTGATAAGTTACCTTCAACCGTACATCCCCCTCTCAAACGGACAGTATCACCAGATAATAACGTAAGTATAAATCCAGAGAGTATCACCTCAGAGCAGGTGCGGACACAGACAGCAGAGGGCCCCTGTGCAAAGAATGTGCCTGCCCCCCCCCCCCCAGCACTGTGCCCCCTCTTGTACATAGACCCCACCGGGGGGGCCTCCACTTACCCCGCATGTGTAGTGTCGCCACTTGCCTTGTCCACCACAGGTGGGTGGAACGGCTCCTGAGGTGGGCTCCGGGTGGCCCCTGTCCCTCTCAGTGTGCGGCCCAGGGACCGTGAGTAATCCCCCAGGTCAGCCTGACCCGTATCTAGCTGGGAGGCAGAGGGCAGTGCTCTCCTTTACATTCGCACCCCTGGACTTAGCACAACACCCCTTGGCACCCCCTGGTTCCTTGGCTTCTTATCCTTAGTGATAGAAGTGACTTACAGGCAGGGCCAGACTGGGACCAAAAATAGGCCCAGGAATTTTAAAATAAACAGCCCATTTTTATGGTGGGGGTCTGACTCATGGGACCCCCACCAATCACCTTGGTTCAAGTGGCTCCCCAGATGTTGGAAAGCTGCAACTCCCCTCATGTCTGAAGTGACTAGAGCTGATGGGACAGTCAGGAGACTACACAATGATATCAGTGACTACAGCTCTGATGGGACAGTTAGGAAAATACACAATGATATCACTGACCTGAGTGACATCTTCTCTGTTGTCTTTACTTTTCTTCTTCATCTGGTCCAGACACCAGGATTTCTTCCATCTTCTCTGCAGAGTCTGACACCTGGACATCATTGGTTACTTAATTTGTCAGTAGATCCTCATTAAAACCTTGCCAAATACTGTACCCCCTGAATATAATACTGCCAACCACTGTACCCCCTGAATACTGCCAACCACTGTACCCCCTGAATACTGCCAACCACTGTACCACTGAATATAATACTGCCAACCACTGTACCCCCTGAATACTGCCAACCACTGTACCCCTGAATATAATACTGCCAACCACTGTACCCCTGAATATAATACTGCCAAATACTGTACCCCCTGAATACTGCCAACCACTGTACCACTGAATATAATACTGCCAACCACTGTACCCCCTGAATACTGCCAACCACTGTACCCCTGAATATAATACTGCCAATCACTGTACCCCTGAATATAATATTGCCAAATACTGTACCCCTGAATATAATACTGCCAACCACTGTACCCCTGAATATAATACTGCCAAATACTGTACCCCTGAATATAATACTGCCAACCAATGTACCCCTGAATATAATACTGCCAACCACTGTACCCCCTGAATATAATACTGCCAACCACTGTACCAACCACTGACTCACCCCATACACCCGATGCAACCCATCCTCAGTCTCCTCATCTCCCCCATACACCCCATCCTCAGTCTCATCCCCCCATACACCCCACACAACCCATCCTCAGTCTAATCATTACCCCCATACACCTCACGCACCCCATCCTCAGTCTCATCACCCCACACAACCCAACCTCGGTCTTCGCATCACCCCATACACCCCACATACTCCATCCTCGGTCTCCTCATCACCCCATGCACTCCATCCTCAGTCTCCTCATCACCCCCATATACCCCATCCTCAGTCTCCTCATCACCCCATACACCCCACGCACCCCATCCTCAGTCTCATCACCCCCATACACCCCACGCACCCCATCTTCAGTCTCATCACCCCATACACCCCACACAGCCCATCCTCGGTCTCCTCATCACCCCATACACCCCATCCTCAGTCTTCTCATCACCCCATACACCCCACACACCCCATTTTCAGTCTCCTCATCACCCCATACACCCCACACAACCCATCCTCGGTCTACTCATCACCCCATACACCCCATCCTCAGTCTTCTCATCACCCCATACACCCCACACACCCCATTTTCAGTCTCCTCATCACCCCATACACCCCATCCTCAGTCTCCTCATCACCCCATACACCCCACGCACCCCATCCTCATTCTCCTCATCACCCCATCCTCAGTCTCCTCATCACCCCATCCTCAGTCTTCTCATCACCCCATACAACCCATCCTTAGTCTCCTCATCACCCCATACACCCCACGCACCCCATCCTCAGTCTCCTCATCACCCTATCCTCAGTCTTCTCATCACCCCATACACCCCATCCTCAGTTTCCTCATCCCCCCATACACCCCACGCACCCCATCCTCAGTCTCCTCATCACCCCATCCTCAGTCTTCTCATCACCCCATGCACTCCATCCTCAGTCTGCTCATCACCCTATGCACTCCATCCTCAGTCTCCTCATCACCCCATGTACTCCATCCTCAATCTCCTCATCACCCCATACACCCCACGCACCCCATCCTCAGTCTCCTCATCACCCCATCCTCAGTCTTCTCATCACCCCATGCACTGCATCCTCAGTCTCCTCATATCCCCATGCACTCCATCCTCAGTCTCCTCATCACCCCATGCACCCCATGCACTCCATCCTCAGTTTCCTCATCACCCCATACACCCCATGCACTCCATCCTCAGTCTCCTCATAACCCCATGCACTCCATCCTCAGTCTCCTACTCACCCCCCATACACCCCATGCACTCCATCCTTAGTCTCCTCATCACCCCATGCACTCCATCCTCAGTCTCCTCATCACCCCATACACCCCATGCACTCCATCCTCAGTCTCCTCATCAACCCATATACCTTAAGCACCTCATCATTATTACACAGCTGACACCCCCCCCCCGGTCCTTCTCATCAACATTAAACACCCTAATCACTACACCCCTGACCCCCCTTCTGGTCCTCCTTATCAACATTACGCTCTCCCAGACCCCCAATCCTCCTTATCATTATACCACCAACCTCTTCAACACCCCTCCTGTGTGAGGCGGGAGGGTTTGCTG
Organism: Hyla sarda; assembly: GCF_029499605.1. Classification (NCBI taxonomy): domain Eukaryota; kingdom Metazoa; phylum Chordata; class Amphibia; order Anura; family Hylidae; genus Hyla; species Hyla sarda. Next base: position 238,348,132 of record NC_079192.1, read on the forward strand.
CTCCTGTCGCTTCTGCTGGGGTCAGAGGTCATGACACGTGACGTCAGGGGCTTGGAACAGACATGCGTGCCTGCGCGGGGCACGTCTGTTCCCATCAGCCCCTGGCCTGTCCGTCTCGCCCGGCCGGTTTAAAGGTAAATGACTGCTGTCAGCGGCAGGTCCGGGACCTGTTGCTGCAGCATTTAGTATGAAGTACTGGCAGGGGGCCCTGCAGGGGCCCAGACTTTGAGGCCCAGGCTGTGACCTGGGCCACTAGGTGGGCCCCCTAACACGCTGGGCCCCTGTGCAGCCGAACCGGCTGAACAAGTGATATGTCCGCCCCTGCCTCAGAGGTAACAGAAATAAACTGTGTTCAAAGGCAAATAATATACCTAACAGATAACCTCTCCATATATGAGATCCAAACACCCGTGGTATTAATAAACAGTTACCTTAGCAACTATCAGGAAGTTATCTCAGCCCATAGATAAGATAAAGCCAGGTAATGCCAGACCTAAATATAACAGGTAGAATACTATAATAGTTGTTTTACCATTAGTGTACCATCCGCTATGTGCAGTCAACTGTCCTTACCTAGAGTTAAATAATCCAGATAAGGAACCAGATAGTTGCAGGTTTATGATTATTTCCTGCCTCAACTCATCAGCCAAGTCTACAATCAAACATACAGCATCTGAGAAACTGTCCAAAACACCATAAGCAGAGCTATAACTGGCAAATAACCATGATGATACTCTACCTCCACTGCTAATCACTCACTGTCCACGACCAATCGACCCTCCGATCCTGACTGGTGGCTTATGTGTCAGGATACAGCTCCTTTATATATCCCTCACTGTGTATGAAAGTTTGCACGTGGACCCAGACGCCACCTGCGCCACTTCCGGTCCGGCCTCCCATATGCGTGTCACTACCGCTGTGATGGGTTCCACACCTCACTCTGAATGATAATGTGTTCCGCTATAATGCATTCCACGTCTCACTTAACCCGATGTATTACTGATTGCTACAGCCAACTCCATGGAAACCAACAGACACTGATTAAATACATGGACAGCTAACGTCCAGCGCTTACAATCAGCGCTGTGCCCAGGCTGTACCAATATCTAGTGATTTAATTCCTAAATACCAAGTTAGTAGGGGGTAAGTACAGATTAATCAAAGATTCATAAATAAGTCTCCTAAAAATGAGAGATAATTATACTTAAGAGATGAGGGTATACATGGTTGTTTATTACAGAGAAAATTAACACATTTAAGACCACCACTGTAATAAAATATTACATGTATCCAAATATATAGGACACAATATAAACAAAAAAAGAAAGTGTCAATAAAGCATCTAACTAATATGATAACCCAGAAACAAAAATTTGGTATTTTGGAGGAGGAATTACCAGATGTGCACTTGATGGCAAATCTGTTAACAGAGGGAGAAAGAGAGATTGGTCGGGGACCGTTTACTGATTTGAAACTAAAAAAAGCACAAGAGCACCCCCCCCCCCAAATGGACACGACTAATTTAGATGTTTTCCTAGAGGTTGTGACTAGAGAGTTGGAAAGAGTTTCTAGGTGGAATGATCAGATTAAATCCAATATTACTGATAGTGAGATGACGGCCTTGAAAAGTCTTGAGAAAGATTTCAGCATTACAATTAAGCCCTCAGACATAGGGAGGGATTTGGTGGTCTTGGATACTATTAAATATTGTGAAATTGTTTTAGCTCTACTAAGGGATTGTGACTCCTTTTGTATTATTCCCAGGGACCCCACAGATGTATACAAGGAGGAATTAGAGCACCTACTTGTATGGGGCCTAGAACAGAGACTAATTTCACATCAGGAGTTCAAATTTATGTATCCAAATGACCCCAATTTCCACCTTCAATGCCCTCCCTAAAATCCACAAAGGGGTGTCCCCCTTAAAGGTATGCCCCATTGTGTCGGGAGTGCATTCCATTACACAAAACGTTGGTATCTATTTAGATCAATTTCTGAGAAGTTATGTTTCCTCAATGCCATCATTTATCCGTGACACCAGTGATTTATTGAAAACAATTGATGGCATCAATTGACTTCAATTGATGTAGAAGCATTATATAGTTCTATTAGACACAAAGATGGCTTAAAGGCAGTGGCTTTTTTCTTACAGCCTGGAGGTATCCAGTTCCGCACACACAACGAATACATCATCCAACTGCGTGATTTTTTGTTAAACCACAATTTGTTTTTATATTTGACTCTCAATACTACCACCAGGGGGATGGCAATGGGGAGTCCAGTGGCTCCCTCATATGCAAACCAAACCTTGGGCTGGTGGGAGAGTACCATCATTTTGGAGAGGAAGAGAGCCGTTGGAATCCCCATATCATCTATTGGGGGGGGGGGGTGGGTGGGTATATAGATGATGTATTTGTTGTGTGGTCTGGAACTGAGAACCTCTTTAGGGAGTTTGTGAATGACTTGAATCACAATCCCCTAAGTCTTAAGTTTACTTTTGACATACATTCTAATGAGTTGCCTTTTTTGGATGTGCTGATCAAAAGGTGAAATAATGGTTTCCTAGAGACATCTACTTTTAGAAAGTCCACAAAGACAAATAGTTTATTACGTTGGGAGAGTCATCATCACTATCCCCTCAAAAGGGGTATACCACCTGGGCAATATCTGAGAATCCACTGTAACTGCTCATCATTGGGGACTTTCAGGGAGCAGGCAAGGGACCTAATAGACAGATTCATCCAAAGAGGCTACCCTATGCAAATGTTTTCATCTGCCTATAAAAGAGCCACTGCCTCCGAAATAAATGATCTACTTACTCCCAAGGAAAAGACTAGTGGAGATGGTCAGGTCAGCTTTGACAATCAGGTAGGAAGAGTTCAGGCCATTTTGAGGAGACATTGGCCTATCTTGTTGAATGATAATGACCTAACGCAATTTTTACCAACTTTTCTCTCAGAGACAGATTAGTGCAGAGGCATTTTCAAGGGATCAAGAGGGAAGGTACATGGTTAGATAGGAAACCCCTTAGTACATTTCGCTGTGGCAAATGTAAAGCCTGTATTAATGTACAACAGATGAAAAGTTTTTCCAGTGTGGTGACGGGTAAGAAGTATGAAATACACAATTTTGCTAATTGTGACGCCAAGGGTTTGGTGTACCTGTGTACATGTACCTGTCCATTACAGTATGTGGGCAAGACAAAAAGAGCTTTTAGAAAAAGAATCAGAGGACACATGTGTGACATTAAGAACAGAAGAGATACCCCACTAGCACAACATGTTCTTGAGAGACATGGAGACAATAGCGACGTTATTGCCTTCTGTGTAATGGAAGTGATCCGACATTCTTCTTGAGGAGGGAAATGGGATAGGAGGATTTTGCAGAAGGAGGCTGAGGGGATTCATAGGATGGATCTGTTACACCTGAAGGTCTGAATGAACGTCTTATCTTCAGTTGTTTCATCTGGGATAGCTCATTGGTAATAAATACATTTGTGTTCGGGGCTCCATAGATGTACTAATAACAGGAAAGATTGCCTACATACCTATACAAGATCTTACCCTATCATAGCGGTCTGAGTTGTGCCATAACCGCACAATGAGGCCACGCCCTATAGTGAAGGAATAAAATAAGGGAGGGTTGGGAGGGTCCCACAAATGACACATGCTCCGCCCCTGTAGGAGAGGGGGGAGTTATATACACACGCCTCCACCTGTTCCCAATAAGCCCCACCTGGAAGTTTAGGGAGCGATAATTACTTCCGCCCCTCACACAAATACAGCGTTGCGGGCTTTATACTTGTGTTCGGGGCTCCATACATGAACTAGTGACAGGAAAGATTGCCTACACACCTATACAAGATCTTACCCTATCATAGCGGTCTGAGTTGTGCCATAACCACGCAATGAGGGCCCGCCTATAGAGGGCAAAAAGCAACCATGCTAGGATAAATACAATTCCTGAAATAACACATCCTACACCCAGCATCAATCTTCACATACCCGAAGTAGACTATACCTAGTGTGCTGAAAGAGTAGCCCCGACCAACTAGTGACTACTAGAGGTGGTAATCATACCTTGGAAACTGTGGTAGTAACGTTCATCTGTAAAGAAACGACCTGAAAATGATAACATTCCCTGCCAAATATACTAACTGAACTGTACCTATTACCATCCCTACTTGTGACATTACTTCAAATGGACACGGAAAGGCTAACTTCATGCTATTTAAGAGGCAAAAACTAAACTGACAGGTAAATGACAAGAAATACCTATCTACCTGATAGACCGTGTGGGTCATGTCGTCTGACAAGGTTCACGAAGGCACCTTACCTGATTGAGACTGTAACAACAGACATACCTAACTAGCCAATGTACTGAGCCAACTGGACTTGGTAGTGATGACCCGTTGCCGATGACAGCTCCCTGCGTGAGCAACGTACCTGTAGATGTGACCAGTGTTTAGGTGAACCATCATTCCTGTAGACCTGAGAGGTCTTTGTGACACTGTCGTGCCTGAACCGTCACAGGTCCCCGCGAAACCATCGAACCTATAGACATTACAGGTCTTTGTGAAATCATCGTGCCTGTAAACGTAACAGGTCTTTGGAAACCACTTTTTAATTTTTTTTATAAATAATACGTAAGTGTGAAATGACATAGTGAGATTGTATGCGATCTGAAACATGTCAGATTACCTACACAACCATGTCAAAATCAATTGCTCTGAAATGAGACAGCAGCAACCCCGATTCAATCCCCGATCCTAAAGAAATGAGTCATGTTACTGTGTATTAAATACACAATATCTCTGCAACTAAATGCCGGCCCTCCTTAAAAGAGAACATGCAACTATGCCGGATAGTTGAATCTGTGTACTATAATGAAATGATAACATAATCGTGAAATACAAGAGACGAGGTTGTATCTGACCTGAAAACGTGTCAGGTCATAACAAATATAACAAACGACAAAATTGCTCTGAAAACGAGTCAGTAGCAACAGGGTCAGGCAAGGAGTCAGGAGGAGGAGTCAGGCAACAGGGTAACATCATGGAGTATTCCTGACAAGAAATCTGTATGAAGATGGCATGTTGTTGTGAAGGCGTGTCAGTAACAAAAATGACCAATTGTGTCCAATACCCTAACCAAATGACCTACATCCACTGTATGCACCGCATGAAACATGTTAACCGTATGTATGGCATAACCTGCTAACAGTATACCCAACTACAAATCGCTACTCAATATGTTATTGCTCTGAGACATGTCTGTAACAATAACCTATGTGGTGCATCCCCCCTGCAGACGTGGGAGGTTTAAGAATATGTGCTCGATATATCTGCTATGAATGAAAGCACAATATGAATACTGTAATAGTGTATTGTAAATATATGTACAACCAAAGGTGCAACTGCTATTCAACACTAGGAACGAATGCACATAATAACCTACCCGCATACAACTATGGTAGTATGCAACAAATGCTGTGTACTGGTGCATGTATCATACACAAGCTGGGAGCGTAAGTACCGTGAAAATGTAAGGAATGTTATGAATTTATGATCTAACACCATTATGAGTACAGCATACACTCCTAGAAAATAAAGTGTAAACAATATATATCTAAAAAGATAAAAGACAACATGCAACTATGCCGTATAGTTGAATATGTCTGCTATAAGTAACTTATAACGTGGTCGTGAAATACCATGGAGGAGGCTGTATCTGTCCTGAGAACGTGTCAGGTCATGACAATTAACCACAATGTAATTGCTCTGAAAATTTGTCGGTAGCAACCGACATTAACCCCTTAAGCTGAAGGAGTCAGGCAAATAGGGCAACATCCTAACAAAGCTGTATAAGCTTTCCGTATAAACACTATGCACGAATATGCAGTATGAAAGCTACGAGCATGAGTACAGTAAAGCTACGGTAGCATATGTGTAGTGTAGACTCTAAGGATGGAAATGCAGAAAAACTATTACCCATGTGCAGCACCACAAAATAAAGCTATGAACGTAACCAGACTATGAGCGTAATGTTCAACTATGCCGGATAGTTGAATCTGTGTACTATAACGAAATGATAACGTAATCAAGAAATACAACAGACGAGGTTGTATCTGACCTGAAAACGTGTCAGGTCATAACAAATACACAAACGACAAAATTGCTCTGAAAACGAGTCAGTAGCAACCGACATTACCCCTTAACCTGAAGAGGAGTCAGGCAACAGGGTAACATTGTGAGTATTCCTGAAATTGGTTGCTCTGAATGTGAGTCAGTAACAACCGCGATTCAACCCCTAATCCTGAAGGAACGAGTCAGGTGACCGGGTATTGAACAGCTTATTAGTGCCACTAAAATGATGACCACCCTTTGAACGAGCACCTGTGCTGGATAGTTGAATATGTGTACTATAACTGACTGATAACGTAGTTGTGAAATACAACAGAGAAGGTTGTATCTGACCTGAGAACATGTCATGACAATAAACAACATTGCGATTGCTCTGAACGAGTCAGTAGCAACCGACATTGACCACTTAACCTGAAGAGGAGTCAGGCAATAGGGCAACATCCTGACAAACCTGAGTGAAACTTTCCGTATAAAGACTGTGCTTGCTATGAACATACGTACAGTAAAAGCTACGGGAGCATGTGTATAGTGTAGACGCTATGGATGAACATGCAGAATAAATACCATTACCCATGTGCAGTAAACGCTATGGATGTTAATGCAGAGAACATAACAGAATGAATGCTACATGTACGCAGAATAAGTACTACAACGTGTCAGCATAATAATTACTACCATCATATGTACAATATACATGACGTGAGCATGTCTGTGGTATGAATACAATGAGCGTATATGTGGTATAAATGCTATGAGCATATAGTGGTATGATCCTATCAGCAGCATAATGCTGTGAGTATACTTGCGGTATCAATGCTAAGAGCGTATGTGCATGATGTAGGCCATGTGTATGTGCAGTATAAACGCTACAAGTACATGTGCAGTATAACCGTCGAGCATATGTGTGGCATGAGTGCTATGAATTAATATGTGGTATGACGCTATGAGGTATGAGTACTATAAGCAGTATAATGCTGTAAACATGCTATGAGCGCGTGGCCACAACTGCACGAAACAGCATGACACTATGTGTGAGAACCGTATGAAATCTGCGTGTATGAATGCGGTGAACGTGTGAACAACAAAACCATGACCGTGTGACCAATATATCTTCCATGAGCGTATGAACCCTGTGTGTATGAATGCGGTGAACATGTGAACAACTTAAGAACCGTGAGCGTGTGACCACTATAACTACCATGAGTGTATGAACCGTATAATTGCCATAGGCAGTATACTGCCATAACCAGTATGAAATACCATTAACATATGAACCGAATGACACTTTGAGCATATGAACCAGTGATAAGTACGAGGTGTTTGACTGCCATGAACGTAACATGGATAGAAAGAATGTAAGAACATGAACATGCCCAGAATATATGAACAGCATAAATTCCAAGTAAAACAGCAGCGAGTGAGAGAATAACCATGAGGTGAACAGCATAAACGAGTTTGCACAGTATAAATGCTGTGAATATATCGTCAGTGAGTATATGTACCGTATAATGATATTAGTACATGAAACTGTATACATACTATGCGCGTACGAGCAGTGGGCCATAAGCGTACAAAAACTATGGAGAAAAAAACTGTTCCAGGTTAAACCCCCCCAAAGCATAAGGGGGCACTCCCTCCGTCTGGAGAAGAAAAGGTTTAGTCTAAAGGGGCGACACGCCTTCTTTACCATGAGAACTTATGGAACAGTCTACCTCAGGAACTGGTCACAGCAGGAAAAATTTACAGCTTTAAAGGGTACCTTTCATCAAAAAAACTTTTGATATATTATAGATTAATGTATGCAGAATAACTTTCCAATTGCATGTTATTAAAAAATATGCTTCTTTCTATTTAATATTCCACTTTGAAAAAATGACCACTAGGGGTCTCCCTACCAGTCCTTTTTTATAGATTTCAGACTCATGCTGGAGTCCTAAATCTAAGACTACAGCCGGAACACAGACAAACTCAGCACTGCTCCCTGCCAGTCTGAAGTCTGAAATCTATAAAAAAAAAAAAAAAAGGACTGGTAGGGAGACCCCTAGTGGTCATTTTTTCAAAGTGGAAAATTAAATAGAAAGAAGCATATTTTTTAATAACATGCAATTGGAAAGTAATTCTGCATACATTAATCTATAATATATCAAAAGTTTTTTTTTTATGAAAGGTACCCTTTAAAACAGGATTAGATACATTCCTGGAACAAAATAACATTAATGCTTATGAAGAAATATAAAATACCATCCCTTCCCCAATATCGCGCCACACCCCTACCCTTCAATTCCCTGGTTGAACTTGATGGACGTATGTCTTTTTTCAACCGTACTAACTATGTATGAATTAACCATGAGAGTACGGATGATAAGAAACTCATGGAGTTATCAAACCGTGAAGATGCTCTAATCGTGTGCATCTTGTACCAGTAATGTGTGTATGCCCATTATACGTTCAATAGTTTTTTATTGAATTTTACAAGGAAAAACAAACACAAACATTTACAATGGAAAAAGAGAAAGATAGAGAGTGGGCGCAGCCACTTCAGCCATATTTGTACAGCATAACAAGCTCAAGAGATGTATGAGAAGTGCACTGGAATTTGCGGTATAGCGAGGAGGTCCCTCTTCGGCATGTACTTATGGGGGGGGGGGGGGTATGGCCGAGTCGAAGCTATACTCAAAGCATAGAGAAAGTGGGCTAGAAACCATCAACAAAACTAAGAGTAACTCATCCCTATAGAGATAACAACACAACTGGGTGTACCCTTGACTATAACTGTGAATAATTGAGGGGAGAGGAGGGAGATGAAAGAAGACCTGAAAATAGTATACGTCCAGACAGAGTGAAGGGGTTGTTATGAGACTAGTGTCATCTTGCTATATAGAGGTAGTATGGCTGCCGCTAGGGGCGGCATTTAATATGTAAATATGCGGATGGTCTGACACGTCAGGAGATAACAGCAGGGAGATGGAAGCCTGGTACAGTAAGCTTCGGGAAAGTAAGGGTTCTGAATGGAAAGTTAAATATTATCTAGTGGGAGGAAGTGGGGGGAAATCACCCAAGGGGGCCATTTCTCAGAGAATTTGAGCATTGAGCTTGATCCTCTGGCAATAATATATTCAAAGGCATACGTGGTATGAAGCTTCTGTAGGACCATATCAAGTGTAGGTATAGTAGCGGTTTTTCAATGGGCTGTCAAGGCAATTTTTGCTTTAATAGAAACAATACAAAACATATATCTGTGTGTATGTGGGATGTCAGAGAGGTGAAGAAAGAGGAGTAAAGAGTGAGGCGGCCAGGAGAAAAAGTGTGGCATATGGGAGTTCAGCAAGCCAACAACTTCCGACCAGTAGCGAGTAACCAGTGGACATGACCATAAGATATGTATCAATGTGCCTTTTTGTCCACAGCCCCTCCAGCATCTATCGGAAGACCCAGGGTACATTTTGGAAAGCCTATCTGGGGTAAGATACCATCTCATGACTGTTTTATATGCAGATTCCAGATGCGTCGCACAGAGTAAGGCCCTTTTAGTATGCTGAAAAGCCTTTTGCCAATCAGAGTCCAGAAAGGAAATATCAAGATCTCTCTCCCAGTGCTTTAAGGGGTACGATTTGGTGAAGTTGTCAGAGTTAGTATAGGCTGTATATAATGGTTTCAAGCCTCGTTGAAAGGAGGAGAAACAATGGGCTGTGTATCTATCGATAGAAAGGGAGGAAGGAGTAAGCGTTTGTAAGAAGTGTCTGACTTGCAAGTAAATATAGAATTCCCTGTTTGGGAGTAGGAATTCTGTAGCTAGGTCAGCATAATACCTGACGCCATCCTTGCCAGCTATTTGGCCGATCGTAGCGACTCCACATCTTTGCCAGTGTTTTAGAACTAAACCTGGAATAGAGGATTGGACAATAGAAAGGGGCATGTCAATCGTTGTTGGCACGCCACGGGGTGGAGCGGTCGACAGATACCGCTTCCAGGCTCGATAGGAAGTTTTAATCAGGGGGTGACGGAGTGGGGGGTCCGGAAGTCGCAATAGTGGAATGAGCATGAGATCCTTTAATGAAAGCGGGAGGATAGAAGAGGATTCCATATGTACCCACGTGGAGTGTAGAGGAGGGGACCACCATTGTTTAATAAAGGAGACCAGAGTTGCTACATAATAACCTCTGATGTCCGGACTGCCCAGTCCACCCGCCCCCTGGGATTTTGCCAGTAGGGAGCTATTTAGTCTAGGGTGTTTATTGGACCAAATAAAAGCAGAAAGTAGTTTTTGGGCAGAGTGGAAAAAGGAGTCAGGTAGGGAGATGGGGAGGGAACAAAACATAAATAGAACTTTGGGGAGGATAAACATCTTAAAGGTGGCAATACGACCTGTCCAGGAGATCTCAGACCTAGATAGGCGTGAAACGTCCGCTTTGAGGGTTTGCAATAGGGGCTCATAATTCAGTGCATATAGGGACGAATGAGGGTAGGAAAGACGTACCCCTAAATATGAAATATCTTGGGTTCTCCAATCAAAGGAGTATTCTAATTTTAAGGAGTCGACCAGGGGGGAAGGCAAATTTAGAGGGAGGGCCTGTGTTTTAGAATCATTCATGGAGTAGTAGGAGAGACGCCAAATACGGAGATTACGTTCAACACTTCCCGGAGAAATCTCTGGGGGTCAGATAGCATCAGTATCACGTCGTCTGCATAAAGGGAGACTACATGTTGCCGGTCTCCCACCACCACTCCACGAATGTCGCTATTTATTCTAAGTGCCTGTGCTAGGGGTTCGATGGAAAGGATGTAAATCAGAGGGTAGAGGGGACAGCCCTGCCTGGATCCATTGGTAATCTGGAACTCCCGAGACAGGGTACCATTAACCAGCACTCGGGCTGAGGGGAGGGTGTAAAGAGCTCGAATGGCCACGAGTATCGGGCCATCAAAACCCATCGTCCGTAGAACCGAGAAGGCGAATGACCAGCTAAGCCGATCAAATGCCTTCTCGGCGTCGAGAGCAAGGCGCAGCGCGGAGGAGTTTTCCACGTGGTGGAGGATGTCTAATAGGCGGCGGGTATTGTCCGCCATCTGACGTCCAGCTACAAACCCGGATTGATCTGGACTGACCAAATCAGGGAGAATAGGTGCAAGTCGTAGGGCTATAATTTTGGCATAGATCTTTATGTCCTGGTTTAATAATGAGATTGGGCGAAAGTTTTGTGGGAGGGTAGTGGGCTTGCCTGGTTTGGATATTGTCGTGATTAAGGCTTGTAGATTTTCGCTAGGGGGGGGTACCAGTTGACATAAGTTCATTACAGAAGTTAGTTAAGTGGGGAGAGATAAGGGGAGAAAGGAATTTATAATAGGAACTGGTGAATCCGTCAGGGCCTGGTGCTTTATGTAAAGGAAGGGATCTTATTACATCTTGGACCTCCGACACCGAAAAGGGGGCATTAAGAGTCAGGCATTGTTGCTCAGTTAGGGTAGGTAAGTGGAGGGCGTTCAAGTATTGGGTTATCATGGACTGGTGGTCAGGTAGAGGTTCGAGAGAGTCTTTTAAATTATAGAGGGAAGCATAAAAGCTGGAAAATCCATTAGCTATGTCAAGGGGGGTGAATAGTTTGGTTCCTGTGTTGGGATGGAGAAGCAAAGGGATACGAGATCTCAACTGTTTGGCTTTCAATCTCTGTGCGAGCAACTTACCCGCCTTATTGGCCTGAGAGTAGTAGCGAGCCTGGGTCTTCCGATAACTGAAAAGAAAAGGAAAAAAGAGGCGCGCTCCTAGTGTGATACCGTCTGTGTATAGCGGGCACGTGCGGGTTAATGCACCTTACCGTAGCTGGTTGTGCTGCGGGCACAACACCTTTGTCTGCCTTCAGAATCGCATGAAGCCGTTGATATCCAGAGTCTGATATCCTAGCGTACGGCGGTGTTAGGTAGGTGGCTGCCTCTGCATCCTTAACCGTGACTGGCAGGTCCGGTTTAGACGTGTAGAAATTGGGAGAAAAAAGCTGGGATGAGATACGGCGCCTCCTCCGGTCTGGTTGGTATGGTGATTTGGAAATAAAGATTTTAAAAACTGCCTTTTGGAGTCTCTTCACCAGGTCCCAGCAGCACAGATTTACTACTTCTTCACAGCTCCTCTTTGGCCAAAGAGGAGCTGTGAAGAAGTAGTAAATCTGTGCTGCCGGGACCTGGTGAAGAGACTCCAAAAGGCAGTTTTTAAAATCTTTATTTCCGAATCCCCATACCAACCACACCGGAGGAGGCGCCGTATCTCATCCCAGTTTTTTTCTGGGTCTTCCGATATGCCTTTTTGTATGATGTAAGCATAAGTAGCCTCAGATCATTGCGAAGAGTGCTGAAAGTGGCCACAGAGTCAGAGGATGGATTATCTCTATTAGCTTGTTCTGCAGTTTGGAGCTGAGAGAGAAGTGAAGTTAGATTCTGGTCTCTTAATTTTTTGAGATGTGAGCTATATTTTATACAGAGTCCTCGCATGACCGCCTTATGGCAGTTCCAAAGCGAGACAGCACTATTTACTGAACCCAAATTAGAAGATAAATATTCCTTAACATCCTCCTTAAAGGGTTTTTTTTTTTTGCTAGCCCGTCCCCCCCCCCCCCGCAACGGCACTAGCATGTTCCCTCTTCCCCCGCCCCCCCCCCCCCCCGCCCCGCATACCCCGTTCCCTCATTACACTTGCAGTTACTGCAGAGTCCGGCAGCGGGCGTGCAGGGACAGCGGCGGCAACGAGGCGGCGGCGGTGATGTGCGGGAGGAGTGGCCTCCCAGCCAGTGGCCGGGGAGCCAATGCGCTCGCTCCCGCCTGTCTGATTGACAGGCAGGGAGCGAGTGCAGCCTAACTGAAAAAGGACTGATTGCCACTCCAAAATCAGTCCTTTTTCAGTAGCCGGTTTTTAAATGTAAATTAAACCTTTTTAATGAAAAAAAAAAAAAGTATATTAGAGATATGTTGTAGTACATAAGTACTACAACATATCAAAAAATAAAGTTGGTGACAGTGCCCATTTAAGCTTCTGGGAGTATTCCTGGTGGGACAGCAAGAAGGGGCTAATGCACCATAAATAAGTATTAGGTGAGGACACTTTATCATGTAGAGAAAGAGTGATGGGAGCGTGGTCAGACCACGTTATAGGTGCAATGGCCGTATCTGCAAGGGAAGACAATAGGGACCTATCAACAAGTAGCATGTCCAACCGGGAATACGTGTTATGGCTTTGAGATAAAAAGGTGAAAGCCCTCTCCTCGCTATGGCTAGATGCTAAGCGTCATATAACTCCTGTTTCCAAGCCCAATCCGATAGGGACATAGACTGGGTTCGAGAGGGAGCAGTAGAGTCAATCTTGGGATCCATTAATAAATTAAAGTCGCCTCCCATGATTAGGGCACCCCAGTTGCATTGTCGTGCCAAACGAATGACCTTATTTAGGAACCTAAGCTGATTGCGATTAGGGGCATACACTGAAATAATAGTCAACCTAGGAGAATTTACTGTACAACAAAGGATCAGATAACCCCCATGGGGGACAGGGATAACCTTTTCCAATGTGAAGGAGAATTGTTAATGGTTATAAAGGTGCCTCTCGTCTTGGAGATATTATGGGAGTGGAAAATAGAGGGGAAGGAGGGGAGTTTAAGTCGAAAGGCATCTTTTTCTAACAGATGTGTCTCCTGCACACACAAGATAACAACGGAGAGAACTGGCTTCCTTCCAAATATGGGAGCGTTTGTGGGGGGAATTCAGACCATTTGCATTGATGCGACTCACTGAGCGAGCGTGGAGATGAAGTGAGGGCCGTCGTCTCGGCGCTATCTTGCCTTCCGCGGCTGGCCCGGGTGAAGCTGAACTTCTGCAGAGTCCCTTGCTTCGGGAACCGTTTTCTGTGGCCAGCCATGGTCTTGAGGGATATAGCAGTTGGCAGAAGCAAAAATTCTGGTGGTAGTTGAAGGGGAAAGTCGCTGATCACGGTCTCAGACACGGAGCTCTCTCACCGTGCGGCCAGTGTCCTCGGCAGCCAGGCCACACCCCTGTATGCCCATTATAAACCAAGCGTATGAACCGTATGGATACCATGATCGTGCAAATTATGTGTATTACACTGTGTATACTATGATTTAATTAGATGTAGCCTATGTTATATCTCTACAGAGCACTGCACCCTACTGTATACCGTATGCTTTATTGAAACAAGACACTCTGCAGAGCATTTGTACCACCACACACAGCATATGCTACCCTGCAACGAGATCCTCTGCAGAGTATTGCACCCCACTAAACACAGTACTTGCCACCCTGTGTTACAACGAGACCCTTCGCAGAGCACTGCACCACACACATGCTAACTGTAACGACCCTCTGCAGAGCATTGCACTATACCCTATATAATATGTTATATTGAAACCATCCCACTGCAGAGCATTGCACTAACTGTATAAAGTTTATTTGTAATGAGACCATCTGAGAATATTGCACTATACTGTATATAGTATATATTATTTTGCAACGAGACCATCTGCAGAGCATGGCACCATAGCTGTATATCATGTATACGGTATTGTAACAAGACCATCTGCAGAGCATTGCACATTAACTGTATATCATGCACACTATATAGTAACAAGACCATCTGCAGAGCATTGAACCATAACTGTATATCATACAGTATGCGGCTGCACTAGATGCTGAGGCTGCGCCACCCCAGCACCGATTTAACTCACCTGCTTGCCACTCCTGGACCCCACTACTGCTGCGGGCAGAGCCAGCCAAAACCATACCTGCCCTATATTACCTTATAATCAGAGTGAGACACAGCATCCCCAGATAAGACAACCAGCGGAGCTGCCAGGGATGCCGCGCCTGCACCCCCCAAGCCAGACTCATGATCAGCGAGGCCTCGGCACCGTGAGCAGCAGCTCTGAAGATTTTTGCTGGAGATTCAAACACCAGACTGCCACAGGAAGCAGAGGCTTCCACAAACAACATGTGCTCCGCCCCTGTAGGAGAGGAGGGAGTTATATACACACGCCCCCACCTGTTCCCAATAAGCCCCACCTGGAAGTTTAGGGAGCGATAATTACTGTCATATACCGGCGGTAGGCGAGTAGGCGGTAGCAACGGGTTCGGCAACAGGCAAGGCAATACACACTATAGGAATGCTTTCTCAGAGGCACTAGGGCACAAAGATATGGCACAAGCAGGAAGGGGCAGGTGCCTTTTATAGGGAAGGCAGGAGAAGTGAGGAACCAGCGCACCAATTACCGGTGGGCTGGCCCTTTAAATTTACTGAAGGTGGTGCGCGCGCGCCCTAGAGAGCAGGGCCGCGCGTGCCAAGAGGCAGAGAAGAATGGCGCAAGGAGCGGGGAGCCAGGTGAGTGGAGCTGGGACGCGGTGCGTGAACGGGGGCCAGCCGTCACGGCAGCCGCGTCCCTGACATAAGGGAACCCGGGCTCCCGGTCAGTCACACTGATGCCGGGATCAGAGATCACTGATAAGAGATGCCGGGATCCCGGGGCAAAGGGTCGAGGGAGCGGGCGCTCCGGTCCGGGGACGGGGACCGGAGCGCACGCCTCAACAATTACTTCCGCCCCTTGCACAAATACAGCCCTGCGGGCTTTATACATATGCAGCTACAAGCCCTTGGGGTTACCCATTGTCGGACATATATTGTGTCTGACTGGCAGTACTTCCATACATGTCTGTATGTGACCCTTAACGATGTAGGAGGTTAACCATGTAATTTATTAGCTCTAATGAGCATTGTTCGTTTTTTGTTTCTGGGTTATCATATTTAGTGATGAGCTAATTTTTCAAAAATTCGATTCAGACGATTTGCCAAATTCTGCAAAAAAATTTGGTTCGGTTCAATTTTTTTCGTGGCAAATAGCTATTAAAAACCACTATTTCTGGCATGCAGAGAGTCTCAATAGGGGTGTAACACGCAGGAACATGCATAGGGTGTGTGCTGGGTTACTGAAATAATACTGACATGCAGATTGGAGGTGTCGCTATTAAAATCACTGTCACAGAGCGGCACAATGACAGAGCCTGGAGGTGGCATCAGTATGAGGCGACCATATAGTGGTTGACTGACAAAGCGTGGTGGTGGCGGCAGCATGAGGAGAACATATAGTGGCTGAATGACACAGCCTGGAGTTGGCGGCAGCATGAGGAGAACATATAGTGGCTGATTGACACACCGTGGAGGTGGCATCAGTATGAGTAGAACATGTAGTGGCTGAATGACACAGCGTGGAGGTGGCGGCAGCATGAGGAGAACATATAGCGGCCGAATGACACAGCGTGGAGGTGGCAGCAGCATGATATAAGATATACAGCAAAGTTGGTATCACTTACGTTTGCCCATTATTTAAAAAGTTTTCTGGGTTTGAAAGGATTTAAATGTGGTGACACTATTTTTAATCCATTGACAACACAAACAGCGACTCTTCATACAAGAGGAACAATCAGATTCCCCTGAATTCAGGATGGCTATAGGGTTCTCATTTTAAAATCTACTGGGTGTAATTAGATTACAGAGATTTTTTGAACGCCTATAAGTTACATGTGGTGTTTTTGGAATTATCTATTTTAATCTCTTAAGGACGCAGGGCATACCTGCACGCTCTGCGCTCGGTCCTGGTGTTTAAAACGGGGTCACGCCGTGACCCCGCATCACACCGGGTCGGTCCCGGCTGCTATTCATAGCCGGGACCTTGGGCTAATAGCGAACGGCACCGATCGTTGTGCCGTGCGCTATTAACCATTCAGACGCGCCAATCAAAGTTGATCGCCGCATCAAAAATGAAAGTAAACGCTTTCCGGCAGCTCAGTTGGGCTGATCGGGACTATCTAGATAAAATTGCGATGTCCCGATCAGCTAGGACGCAATCGGAGGCCCCCTTACCTGGAGACAGCCTGGAGTATGTGGCAACATAAGGAGAACATATAGTGGCTGAATGACACAGTGTGGATGTGGCAGCAGCATGAGGAGACCAAATAGTGCCTGAATAACACACCGTGGAGTTGGCGGCAGCATATAGTGGCTAAATGACACAGCCTGGAGTTGGCGGCAGCATGAGGAGACGATGTAGTGGCTTAATGACACAGCCTGGAGTAGGCGGCAGCATGAGGAGAACATATGGTGGCAGAATGAGACAACCTGGAGCTGGCATCAGCATGAGGAGAACATATGGTGTCAGAATGAGACAGCCTGGAGGTGACAGCAGCATCAGGAGTCCTGAAAGTCACCCGGTGACAGAGTGGTGCGGTGGGTGGCAATACCAGTACCCGATGATGAAGGGGGATGAAAAAAGGAGAACTTGGCATCAGATGAGTGGCATCAGGCAGGTGGCAGGAACAGAATAGTAGCTGAGGCAGGGAGGCAGAAGGAAACCGTTTCTTTTGTAAAAGTGTTGGTGTGCACAAGTAAGTATTGAGGATATGCGTTACATAAAACTTTTAATAATATGCTTAGGATAAAATATATGGACACAATTTTTTTTTTAAATCAAACAATAGGAAAGGTGTGCAAAAAACACCATTTGCCACCTACACCACCAAGTATTGATGTGATGCAAAGACCTCTAAAAGGGGGAAGGGAACAACATATGGTCCATTGTAACCGGTGGGGGTAAAAACTTCCCCTGTAAGGCCCTACTCTTTCCCTAATAATTCCCTTCTTGGCAAGTGTTACTCACTCTAAAAAGGGTGGCCCCACACAGGAAAATCTCTCCACCTCTATTTCCACCTAAAAACCCTGGGAAATGGTACTGTTTGTAAGGAGAAATAGGGAGAGGTTCCTGTGGCAGGCCGCCCTTTTTAGGGTGAGTAACACTTGTAAAGAAGGGAATTAATGTGAAAGTAGGGCCTTACTGGGTAAGTTTTTACCCCCACCAGTTACAATGGACCACACATTGTTCCCTTCAACCTTTTAGAGGTCTTTGCATCACATCAATACTTGGTGGTATAGGTGGCGCATGATGTTTATTGCACACCTTTCCTTTTGTTTGATTTCAAAAAAACTTTTGGGTACATATATTTTATCCTAAGAAAAGTAAAGTTTTAGCAAACTCAAATACTCAATACTTACTTGTAGTCTGATGGCGAGGAATGTCTGTAACTGGGGAGCAGCACCTTAAACATGCTTTGCACTATCCATATTTGTGACGTGTTGATGTGGCACCATGGTCAATCTACTCTGATGCCTAAGGCATTGGTGGGTGGAAATCCTGGCTGATCCATGCCTGATTCATCATCACAAAGGTCAGTCTCTCCACATTTTTCATGGACAGATGAGTTCTCCTTGGGGTTACTATGGCCCCCGCAGCACTAAACAGAAGTCCAGCGGATCTTCAAAGTGTGTTGGCATGGTCCTGTTAAGGTATGCCATCACCTGCTGGTTCAGGTCCTGCTCCAGGTCTACCTGCTGCTGATGAGTGGCTTCAGTATGCTGGTGAAGAAAGCTACTCATCAGTGACTGTAGACTCAGGCTGTTGATGATGGAGCTGGTACTGCTCCTACCACCCCACCCCTCCCCAGCAGCCATGGCAGTGGAAGGTGAGCGCAGAGGGCCCCTTGAGTCAGACCTGCGAAAGGATGGACGATGGCGCAGATAGGCATTGGCCAACTGACTACGTAGGATGTCTCTGTAGTAGGTCAGTTTGTCCTTCCTCTAAGTGGGTGTGAAAAAGGCCCCCATTTTGTGCCGGTAGCGAGGGTCTTCCTGCCCCCATCGCCAATTCATACTGCCACGGTGTGTCTGGGTATTCTGTCTTGCCTTCCTCATAACCCTCTAGCTCCTCTAGCTGCTCCTCCTCTCCTATCAGATGACTAGAAAAACCACCCATCTTGCAAAACCTAAACTGTGTTCCACTGTGCCCCCCCTCCTTCTCCTCCTCCAGTTCAGCCCCCACAGGACTCATGTGGCCGTGAGATGTAGGCGCCACCTCTCCAGTGCCCTGGCCAGCCATAGTTTTCAACACGTGTTGTAGTAGATGAAGCAGTGGAATGATGTCGTTCATCCCGTAATCCTGGCAGTGATGGCTTTTCTCTGTTCATATAGGTGCTGAAAGAGCTTTATTCATCATTCAGTCATCATTACAAGTCAAACAATAAATTACAATCACACAAAGCATGGCAGTCCAATATACAGCACAGGTTTCCTACGCTATACACGGTACCACATGCTATACTAACACTCCGCTCCATTACTCGATATCGAAGAAACAAAGTTGAAAAACAACAACATATTACAGTCTGTGATCAGGGAGGGGCGTGGGATCAATGGGGGTAGGGCAGATCACAGGGTCAATCTACTGGGTAAACTTATGGGGAGGTAGGGGAAGCAGAGGGGCATTTTCTCTGTTTGCATAGTCTGTCCAACATATGAGGGTGGAATTCCAACGCGTGGAAACGTCGCAAATCAGACTATGTTGGGGGATGCCGTTCTGATACTGCAGCTCAAGGAGGGTGTGCTTTGCAGTGTACGAGTGGCTGAAGTGCATGCAAAGTTTCCTTGCCATTGTTAGGATGTCTTGCAAATGGGGGAACACTTCAGGAAAAGCTTAACAACCATATTGAACACATGTGCCATGAAGGGTGCATAGCTCAGGTTTCCTTGTCGCAGCGCAGACAAGATGTTCTTGCCATTGTCGGTCACAATTGTTCGCATTACCACTTTTCGTGAAGTAAGCCATGATTCGATTTCTTTATGAATGACTTTTAGAGTTCTCCCGTGTGACCCTGTTCGCCAAGGCAAACCATGTGAAGAACAGCGTGATACTGCTATGCCCTGCACACATGGGTTGCCGGAGGGGCACTTGAGACTTGCAGTGGAGGCTGAGGACACGGTGGAGGATGAGGAGGTGGATTCGCACACTGTCACAGGACCAACAGCCTGAGAGCGTGGAGGCGGAAGTTGCTGTTGTGGCTGTGCAGGAACCACATTCACCCAGTGGGCCGTAAAGGGCATGTATTATCCCTGACCGTAGTTACAGCTTCACATGTCACTGCTGCCGTGCACTTTGGTACACACCAACAGGCTCAAGGACTGGCCCACCTTCTCTTTCACAAAATTGTGCAGGGCTGGTACGGCCTTCTTTGTAAAGAAATGACAGCTTGGGACTCTCCACCTCGGCTCGGCACAAGCCATCAGTTCTCTGAAAGGTGTCAACCACTTGAAAAGGGAGGGACTGCAGCACCAAGCAACTTGGACAGGAGCACATTCAGCTTCTGCGCCGTTGGATGAGTGAGCATATACTGTTGTCTCTTGGACATGGCTTTGCTGATGATTGCTAGCAGAATGACTGACTGAGGAGCAGGAGCATCTGGAGTGACAGAAGGTGGGTATGACACACAGCTCCCTTAGGCTGAGGTGGTGGAGCCTTGGCTGGCTGAAACAGGGAGCGGTGTGCCACTGGGTGATGCAGCAGGCTGGACCACCACATCAAAGCCACGGTTCTCCAGGGCCACTTCATGGTGATGCTGCATATGTTGATGCAGGGCCGTGGCCACGCTTCACCTTCTGCCGACATATCTTGCATGTGGCCACGCTAACCTCCTCCGGATGCTTGATGAAAAACTGCCACATCGCCAAGTAGCTGATTTTCCCACCAACAGTCCACACTGATTGATTGCTACTGACTCCACCGACTCCAGGAACCCCTGTTCCACTACCTCTGGGGAAGGAAGGCTGCTGCGAGCAGGTGATCTACCTCAGGAACGTTTGGCTCCAGACATTCCACTTCTGCCACCATGCTGACTGCCAACAATGCTACCACCTTGTTGGCTCAGCTGCCTCAAGGGCAGCCTGCAACCCTCTTCTCCTGTTGATGATGAAGCTCCTTCTGCACCCGACTCCCAAGTGCGATCGGCTTCATCATCATCAAGTTGTGTCTGCACATCATTGATGTCATGCTCAGGTTCCTCAACAGTGTCTGCTTCAGGAGCCTGAACACTCGCAACACCACCTCCCACGCCACTCTCCTCATCACTACTTGCCCGCCTAGTGGAGGAAGCGGCGGATGTCTCCTCCACTTCTTGCCTGGGCAGTAGCTGCTGACTGTCCTCTAGATCGTCCTCACTAAATAGTGGAGCTGAACCCACAGCATAACATACTTCAGTGGAGGAGGGGCATAGGACAGAGGCAATGGGAGGACATTGACTGCTCCCGGGCCATACCAACTGAGGGTTGGGTCTGAGGAAACAACCAACTGTTTACTTGCGGTGTCAGATATCACTTGTGATGAAATGGATGACTTCAGTCGATGACGGCAGATGGATTGCTGGTCGAGACATGACCACTAGCTGATACCAGGAGCTCCAGTACGCTTAAAAAAAAGTATTTTTGTACAACACCAGCAGTACACACCAGTGCTACAGCACACTGTCACTGTGTACTACACCCAAAATTGCACTTTCTCTCTCAATCTCACTTGCTTTCCTATCACTGCTTCTAGGCAGGATTTGTGCTTGAGCTGAATCGCTGCTTTTTAGTGCAACACACCGCTCTCTGTCCCTCTCTGTAATAGAACGCTGTAGTGACTGGGAGGTGAATAGCTGCAGTAAGAATGCTTTTCTGTGCAACACACAATGAAGGAGATTTATCATTATTTTCAAACGAATGGCTTTTATATGACAATTTTTCTTAACTTACTTTTGCTTACATGCGACCTATTTATCAAATAGTCACACAACCTTGATAAATAAATTGCACGTAAGCAAAACCCAGGAAACCCGCTTACAAATGCATTTTTTAAAGCAAAATGTTTTCCCTTATGTTAATAGCCAAAGTTCTTTATCTACCCTTTATTACCAGTTGTGTTGCTAGAGAGTGATGGGGAGGGGGGGCGTACCGCATTGGGTGACACCCTGACTGGCCTGCCTGGCACTAAATAGCTGCACTCCAACTATCCCGCAACAACCCATCCACCCTCATCACAAATGAAAAAAGATTGAAAACATATTATTCTGCAACATGAATATCGTTACTCTGGAGGCTTTTTTGTTTAATTTTGAGCCCGCATTTTGTGATGTTGGTGGGCGGAGTCTTGGGTCGCTGCACTGAGGCCGGAGTTTAGGTCAGGAAGGAAGACAGCGCTGCACCAACAGGCACATAAACAATAGTGAAGCAACAACAACAACAACAAAAAACGGCTCGGTACTTTACCCACCCCAAAATGTGCATGAAGCTGTATTACTACCGTATATACTCGAGTATAAGCCGACCCGAGTATAAGCCGAGACCCCTAATTTTAACCCAAAATCCCAGGAAAAGTTATTGACTCGAGTATAAGCCTAGGGTGGGAAATACCTCATCCCCCCCTGTCATCATCATCCCCTTGTCATCATCCCACACATCCCCCCTTCATCATCCCCTTATCATCCCACACATCCCCCCTTCATCATCCCCTTATCATCCCACACATCCCCCCTTCATCATCCCCTTATCATCCCACACATCCCCCCTTCATCATCCCCTTATCATCCCACACATCCCCCCTTCATCATCCCCTTATCATCCCACCCCCCCCCCCCTTCATCATCCCCACACCCCCCCTTCATCATCCTCTTCTCATCATTCGCCCTCAGTGGTCTTCAACCTGCGGACCTCCAGAGGTTTCAAAACTACAACTCCCAGCAAGCCCGGGCAGCCATCGGCTGTCCGGGCTTGCTGGGAGTTGTAGTTTTGAAACCTCCGGAGGTCCGCAGGTTGAAGACCACTGCGGCCTTCAACATCATCCAGCCCCCCTCTCACCCCCTTTAGTTCTGAGTACTCACCTCCGCTCGGCGCTGGTCCGGTCCTGCAGGACTGTCCGGTGAGGAGGTGGTCCGGTGAGGAGGTGGTCCGGTGGGGAGGTGGTCCGGGCTGCTATCTTCACCGGGGGCGCCTCTTCTCCGCGCTTCCGGCCCGGAATAGAGCCGTTGCCTTGGCAATGACGCAGAATTACGTTCGCAATGAACGCACCTCTGCGTCGTTGTCACGGCAACGTGACTATTCTGAGGCCGGGCCCGAAGCGCTTAGAAGAGGCCTCCCCGGTGAAGATAGCAGCCCGGAACTACTATCCCACCGGACCACCTCCTCACCGGACAGTCCTGCAGGACCGGACCAGCGCCGAGCGGAGGTGAGTACTCAGAACTAAAGGGGGTGAGAGGGGGCTGGATGATGTTGAAGGCCGCAGTGGTCTTCAACCTGCGGACCTCCGGAGGTTTCAAAACTACAACTCCCAGCAAGCCCGGACAGCCAATGGCTGCCCGGGCTTGCTGTGAGTTGTAGTTTTGAAACCTCTGGAGGTCCGCAGGTTGAAGACCACTGCGGGTGGGGGAGTTCACTCGAGTATAAGCCGAGGGGGGTGTTTTCAGCACGAAAAATCGTGCTGAAAAACTCGCCTATACTCGAGTATATACGGTATGTTTTTTTTTTTTTTAAACATTTTAGTGCCATATATGGGTTATTTACGCAGTCTGTAAAAATTCTTACACAATTATTTTGTGCCTTATTCTATTTTAACACAACATTACTTTTTAAATGTAGTGGGTACGGCAGCAGCATGTACGTGTCCTAAAATTAACAAGGTGTGCAATGTGTATTTTAACCTTAAAATTTATAGTTATTAGATATATAATTAATTTTCTCTATAATTAACATTAGCATTAATGTAGTAGCTTTGTTTCATGATGCAGAACAAGAACAGTTTTTAAAGTGGGTGTTAATGTCCTTTTCTGCAGACGAATGCACTTTCTGTAAGCCAGGTTGGACCTGGAATACATATGCGTCTTTTAAATGGAGATGTGACTTTTTTTTCATAAATAACGACTATCGCATTTGATAAATACATGACCACAGCAAAGTAAAAAAAAATTACTGTGTGAGCAGATTTCAGAAAGGTGCTTTGGAATAAGCAAAAATCAAAAAGTCGCAGCATGTATAGAAAAGTGTGTGCAACTTTTTTACGCAAAAAAATCTACTACGGAGATTGATAAATCTCCCTCACTGTTGTCTGTCCCTCTATGCAACAGAACGCTGATGTGACTAGGAGGTGAATCGCTGCTCGAAAAAAGCTTTTCTGGCCAACACACAGCACTGTCTGTCCCTCTCTATCTCTCTGCAGTGGAATGAATGAAATGACTGGCCGCAATATGGCTGCCGATTATATAGGGCTGGGACATCACAGGGGTGACTGGCTGCTGATAGGCTGCATGCTGCATGTGATTCAGGGTCATCCCACCTACCTTGTTCCTGCCTTCCCAGGATTGCTTGCACCATGTCCTCACATGTGGATCCACCATTTTAGATGTCCTGGAGCCTGGACAGCACTAAATGGAGTTGCAATCGAATTGTGCCAATATTCACATTCATTGCGAATCAAATTTTTATGATATTCGTAACGAATTCGGATTTGTCAGATTTAATTTGCTCATCCCTAATCATATTAGTTAGATGATTTATTGACACTTTCTTTTTATGTTTATATTGTGTCATATATATCCGGATACATGTAATATTTTATTACAGTGGTGGTCTTAAATGTGTTAATTTTCTCTGTAATAAACAACCATGTCTAATTATAATAATCTTTAATTTTTAGGAGACTTATCTATGAATCTTTGATTAATAAAGATGTTGTTACTTCATCTGTACTTACCCCCTACTAACTTGCTATTTAGGAATTAAATCACTAGATATTGGTACAGCCTTCTTAGAGTAACGCTGGGCACAGCGCTGATTGTAATCATAAACCTGCAACTATCTGGTTCCTTATCTGGATTATTTAACTCTAGGTAAGGACAGTTGACTGCATATAGTGGATGGTACACTAATGGTAAAACAACTATTATAGTATTCTACCTGGCGTTATCTTATCTATGGGCTGAGGTAACTTCCTGTTAATTGCTAAGGTAACTGTTTATTACTACCACGGGTGTTTGGATTTCATATAATTCTATTTATCTAGAATACCGCACTGATCGAGATGAGGGTAAACATTCCTGAATAATGTATGTATATAGTCCTCATGAGTGCTCATCTACTGTATACCATAAGTGATATTTATGGCTGCTTAATGCCTGTATAAGGCATACATAAGATTATTCCAATCTATGTTATATGTGTAGTCTCATTTTTGCTTTGCTATTTGTTGGTTTGTTTATTTTGGCAAAATTGTGTCATTGTTATGTGTCTCCCTCTCTCTTTTTTCTTTTTTATTCTAGGAATAAAGAGTACAACGTGAAGCTAATTGCTAAGATTTGCTTGATCCAACTAATGACACTGCACCAATGAAAATATATACCATCAGCAAGCTTTGGCCTGTTTGTCTAGTGTGCTTTTTATGTGGCGTGCTATAATAATATTTTGTCAGTTTATCTATGTATGATATAATCTCTGTGTTTGTGAGATGGAATCATCTTATGTACAGTTAAATTCTCCACTTATTCTCTATAATATCCCCTGACAAATCGTATTATTATCTGACATTTGGGGAAACGTGTCAGGAAAATGTGGGATTGACCACTATGTAGGTGTTTCGATCTTTTGTTCACAATTGTTTAGGTATTTTGTATTAGTATTTTAAGGTTATACTATAATTAGAGATGAGTGAACTTTTCAAAAATTCAATACGGCCGATTCGCCGAATTTTCCCGAAAAGTTTGTTTCGATCCGAATTTGTTCGCGGCGAATCAATATTAAAAAAGGCTATTTCTAGCCTACATACAGCCTCTATAGGGGTATAGAACACTTTGTTGTGTCCTAAAACGCATATGGAGTGTGCTGGGGTAGTGAAATAATACTGTTATTCAGAATAGCATGCAGATTACCGGCATCGCTCTTAGAATCACTGCCGCACAGCAGCACAATGACAGAGCCTGTTGGGGGCATCAGTGTCAGGAGACCATATAGTGACTGAATGACATAGCGTGGAGGTGTTGGCAGCATGAGGACATCATATAGTGGCTCAATGGCACAGCGTGGAGATGTTGGCAGCATGAGGACACCATATAGTGGCTGAATGACCCGGCGTGGAGGTGTTGGCAGCATGAGGACACCATATAGTGGCTGAATGGCACAGCGTAGGGGTGTTGGCAGCATGAGGACACCATATAGTGGCTGAATGGCACAGCGTGGAGGTGTTGGCAGCAGGAGGACACCATATAGTGGCTGAATGGCACAGCGTGGACATGTTGGCAGCAAGAGGAGACCATTTAGTGGCTGAATGGCACAGCGTGGAGTTGGCTGATGCACTAGTACACTATACACCAGGGCTTCACAATCCCCCCCAAAAAACAACACAATATATGACATTTTTTACAAAGATTTCTCATAGGTAGCACCCGCTATCCAAAAATTAGAAATTTCCAGACCCAGGCCCCACCTCTGCGGCATCAGGAACCCATATATTGCCTGAAGGACACAGCCTGGAGTTGACTGATGCACCAGCACACACCCGGGCTTCACAATCCCCTCCAAAAAACAACAACATTTTAGAAATTTTTTCAAGAAATACCTTTGTGTAAGAACAAGCGCATATCCAACAGTTCACAAGACTCTATAATGCAAGACAGTGGACCACCCAAAGACATTCTTCTCAAAAATAATAAACCACACAATGTTTGAAATTTGGTTAAAAAAATTATTACATGTGTGTAAGCGCATCTGTCTCCAAAAGATCAGCTCACAAAAGGATTCTAATCGACAAAAATGATTAAGCAGAGTTAATCCCTCTCCATATATATATATATATATTTTTTTTCATTAAAAAATCACACGCAACAAGCGTTCCGTTCTGTAATGATTAGCATTCTGCAAAATTCAAATTTATTACTGATAAAATTAACAATAATTAACAATAACACTACAAATTTAACAATAACACTACCCAAGAGTGTTTAATTACCCCATACATTACACCAGGAGCAGTCAGGAGTAGGCCTCAGCAGTACCCAAGAGGCTTTAATAACCCCTTACCTTGCCCGATCAATTGCGAGATCGAGCAATAACAGGTGTGTTATGGCCTCAGATGTCCTGGGCCGCACTAGCGCTCCACTGAACGGATTAGCGTGTCTCTATCTTTCAAGGACAGGTGCGTGTTGCACGCTGAAACCAGTTTGTGATAAGGATCTGGGATTGCAATTATTTAACCTTAAAACGAGGAATTACCAGTAAGTGAGGGTCATCAGCTGGTGTTGATTAAGTCCCTGCCCTTTGTACACACCGCCCGTTGCTATAAGCGATTGGATTAATTAGTGAGTTTGTTAGTGGGTCCTCAGATCGGCCCAGGCGGGGTAGGAGAAGGCCCTGGCAGAACGCCGAGAATTTAACGATCATTGTTGAAATTTGCATTAAGCATGTATTTAGCTACTGCTAAACTTAAAACAATTATAGGCCCAAGACCTGAGGCACCAGGGAGGCAAGTAGTTTGTGAAAGACACAGAATGAGTCTGGAGCAGTCATTCGCAGTACCGAAGAGGGTTTCGTAACCCCTTACATTTAAAGATCAATGTTGACATTTGCATTAAGCATGTATTTAGTTACTGCTAAACTTCAAAAAATTATAGGCCCAAGGTCTGAAGCATCAGTTTTCCCCATATTAGGAGCATAGTTGTCCCCCAGATTAGGCAGCATAGATGTCACCCAGATTAGGCAGCATACATGTCCCCCAGATTAGGAGCATATTTGTTCCCCAGATAAGGAGCATTGTTGTCCCCCAGATTAGGCAGCATAGATGTCCCCCAGATTAGGCAGCATAGATGTGCCTCGGATTAGGAGCATACTTGTCCCCCAGATTAGGCAGCATAGATGTCCCCCAGATTAGGCAGCATAGATGTCCCCCAGATTAGGAGCATACTTGTCCCCCAGAGTAGGCAGCATAGATGTCCCCCGGATTAGGAGCATACTTGTCCCCCAGATTAGGCAGCATAGATGTCCCCCAGAATAGGCAGCATAGATGTCACCCAGATTAGGCAGCATAGATGTCCCCCAGATTAGGCAGCATAGATGTTCCCCAGATTAGGAGCATAGTTGTCCCTCAGATTAGGCAGCATAGATGTCACCCAGATTAGGCAGTGTCACGATCACACCCTATCGGTCCAGCCAAGACGCTAGAGAGAGTGTGATGGTGCAAGGGTTAAAGCCGCCAGACCTCTGGGTATCCACTACTAGTCCCAGCAAGTCACCAAATTAACCCTTAGATAAACGTGTTTCACCCGAGCTGCCTTCAGAAAGGTGAGCTCATATATTTAGAGATCAAAGACAAGAGCTGATTAATTAAACATTTAATCTGATAAAAGGTATCACAGGGCTATGCATACAAATTAACAAATGACATACAGGTATAAGAATATATATAAGAGTTTAGCAATCAAGTTCAGAAAAGTAAAAATGAAGTTCTTACAGCATTGATATTATAGCAGTCCATGAGAGAGGGTCTCCAGCTGTTCTTAGGATGGTCTTGTCAGCTTGGGGCACAGATCTTAACAACCGACTCTAGCATTGTTACATATTATATATCTCCTTTTTGGAGGGACTCCATTCCCCCCTCCCCTCTGGTCCCACCAGGGGGCATCTCTCTTCCTGGCCCTCTTATCTGGTTGATCATATGCAGGACTTCAAAAGACTATGTAAACACACAGCCAGACCCCCCCCCCCCCCCCAATAAACTTCAATATACAAAAGACACAGGATACACCGTCTGAATGACCCCTCACCCCCCCAGGTCTTAGTTTATACACAGATGCAATAATAAAACACAGGTATGTTTCCATAATCAGGCCTTGGGCCTGACACCTCCCCCTTTAGATGGGGACAGGGAGATCTCGCCTCTTCCAGGCTGATAGATCTGTCTCCATTAACCATCTATTTCTCCCTGACGCGATAATCCATCTGCATTTTGATGCAGGCTTCCTTTTCTGTGTTGGACAGTGAAATTATATTGTTGGAGGATAAGACTCCAGCGAAGCAGTTTGCCATTGTTACCTGACACTCTGTCCAACCAATGTAGAGAGTTGTGATCAGTTATGACAGTAAAATCCCTGCCGTACAGGTATGGCTGTAATTTTTGCAAAGCCCAGACCACAGCTAGACATTCCTTCTCTATGACTGCATAGGCCACTTCTCTAGGCAATAGCTTCCTACTCAGGTAGAGAATGGGGTGTTCTTCTCCATTGGAGTTTACTTGGCTAAGAACAGCCCCCAGACCAAAATTGGAAGCATCTGTTTGTACCACAAACCTCCTACTGAAATCTGGGGCCTGGAGGACCGGAGAGTTGGACAGTGCAGTCTTGAGGGCAATGAAGGACTTATCACAATCCTCAGTCCAGGTAATTTGCTTGGAAACCTTCTTTTTTGTCAAGTCTGTGAGAGGTTTTGCTATCTTACTATAATCTGGGACAAATCTACGATAATACCCTGCAGTCCCCAAAAAGGACATGACCTGTTTTTTGGTCTTAGGAATTGGCCAGGCCATAATAGACTCCACCTTACTGGGCTCAGGGCGTAGGGACCCTCCTCCTACTCTATGCCCCAGATACTGCACTTCTGTCATGCCAACTTGACACTTTTCTGGTTTTATGGTAAGCCCTGCCTCAGCTATTTGCTTTACCACCTTGCCCAGGTGACTCAGGTGCTCCTCCCAGGTGTTACTGAATATGGCAATATCATCTAAGTATGCCACGGCGTATTCCCTGTGGCCCTCTAGCAGCTGATCAACAAGTCGTTGGAAAGTGGCTGGGGCATTTTTCATCCCAAAAGGCATGACACAGCACTCATACAAACCAAAGGGAGTGATAAAGGCTGACCGCTCCTGGGCCTCTGGGGTCATAGCGATCTGCCAGTACCCTCGGCTTAAATCCATGATAGTCACATATTGGGAACCTGCTAGCTGATCAAGTAGTTCATCTATTCTGGGCATAGGGTAAGCATCAAAGGTAGTGACAGCATTTAACCTTCGGTAGTCCACACAGAACCTAGTGGATTTGTCTTTTTTGGGCACCAGCACCACTGGGGAGGCCCAGGGGCTTTTTGACTTCTTAATTACCCCTAGCTCTAACATGTCCTCGATCTCCTTCTGTATATGGGCTTTTACTTCAGGGGATACCCGGTAGGCTACCTGTCTTAGTGGTGGCTGGGCCCCCGTATCAACATGGTGGGTGGCTAGAGTAGTTCGCCCGGGCCTCCCAGTAAAGGTGGCACTGAAGGGGCCTAGTACCTGATTAAGCTGCCTCCTCCTTTCATCTGAGAGCTGTGGATTGATCTCCACATCCTGAAGGGATCCCTGGCTCTTAGCTTCCTCCACTAGGTCCAGTAGGGGATCACTACCCAGCCCTTCCTCTGGTGCACTGCATACACTGAGTACCACCTCCTCAGGGTCGTAGTATGCCTTCAGCATATTAATGTGGTACTGTCTCTGCCTCTGACCTTTCTCATCAAGGGCTACTACATATGTGGTGGGTTCTAGGCACCGTAAAATGGTAAAGGGACCCTCCCAGGCCGCCTGCAACTTATTCTGCCTAATGGGGTTCAGAACCATTACCTTCTGTCCCACTTCATAGACCCGGTCCCTGGCATTGCGATCATACTAGTACTTCTGCCTGGACTGTGCTGCTGTGAGGTTGTCATGTACCAGCCCAGTCAGTGTCTGCATCCTGTCCCTGAATCTCAGAACATACTCCACCACAGAAGTCTCAGGGGCATGTAGCCCCCCTTCCCATTCTCCCCTAACTAAATCTAGGGGTCCCCGCACTTTGCGACCATACAATAACTCAAAGGGCGAGAAACCTATAGATTCTTGGGGTACCTCCCTGTAAGCAAATAACAGATGGGGTAAATACTTTTCCCAGTTTCTGCCCTCCGATTCTACAAATGTTTTTAGCATTTGTTTCAAGGTGCCATTGAACCTCTCGCAGAGACCATTTGTTTGGGGGTGGTATGGGCTTGCTACCAAGTGCTGTACATTCACCTTTTTACAGAGGCTTTGCATGAGATTGGACATGAACTGGGTGCCCTGATCAGTGAGCATTTCTTTGGGGAACCCTACCCTGCAGAAAATACTGATCAGTGCATCTGCCACCTTATCTGCTCGGACAGAGGATAAGGCAACAGCTTCAGGGTACCTAGTTGCATAATCTACAACAGTGAGAATAAATTGTTTCCCTGTGCTGCTGGGTATAGTTAGAGGTCCCACAATATCCACTGCCACTCGTTCAAAGGGTACAGATATGACTGGTAGGGGCACTAGGGGAACACGAGTAACATCCCCGGACTTACCCACCCTCTGGCAGACCCGACAAGATCTACAATAATTGGCAACAGCAGTACCCATACCCGGCCAGTAGAAATTGTGTGCCAACCTGGACTTTGTCTTGGCCACTCCCAAATGTCCTGCCAGGGGGGTCTCATGGGCCAACCTCAGCAGCTCTTTCCTGTACTGCCTAGGAACCACTAACTGCCTTTCTCTCTCCTGGGCCCCTAGCATGCCTTTGGAAAGGGATTCCCAGTACAAGATATCATTTTCCCAATATACCCTATGCCCCTCTGGGTCAACACCTGTATGTTCAGCACGTTGTCTCAGCCCTTCAAGGGAAGGGTCACTGCGCAGAGCTTCCCGGAAATGCTCATTTCCCTCCCCCCATCTCGTGGTATCAGGGAGCACATTTCCCCCAGGTGAACTAGCATCTCCACCTTCCTCTGCTGGGGCTTGCAAGTCACACAGCTTGCCCCTTGCATCACCATCCTCCCTTTCTTTTAAAGCTGCAGCCCTGGCATGCTGCTGACGCGTTACCACTGCCACCATTGGTATGCCTCCATGGGGTTTACCTTCCTCCCCCTCAGTTCCAGACATAACAATACAGGCATCATACACAGGGTTATCACTCCTTTCCTCCTCCTCCTTAGGCTCACAGGATTGGGACATATCACTGACTGCTGGTCCCTCATCCTTACATGTCACCAGGGGCACACCAACCCCTCCCCCTAGCCCATCTCCACTAGGTTTTGGCATTGGCAATGCATTGTCACCACATTTCACAATACACCCCATTCCACTTTTGGAAAACATAACTGGTTCAGTCACAGGTAAACAATTATCAATCCCCTGCACCACCTCCCAGTTACCACATTTCACAGTGTCTCCCAAAGTCTCGCACAGTACCTCAGAATGAACAGGGCTCTCTCCTAGCCCATCCGGTGTGCAGGTAATGTCCTCTGGAGCATAATGACAGAGCATCCGACCCAAATCATTCCCCAGCAGAACATTAACAGGGATGTCCTCAGAGACCCCCACCTCCCGCAAACCTTTGCCTGTACCCCAATCCAGGTACACACGGGCCATGGGCACAGCAGGCCGCACACCTCCAATTCCTTTTAAAGCCATGGTTCTTCCAGGGATGATGTCCTCTGTATCCACCACTTCAGGCCGCACTAAGGTAAAGGAGGCTCCAGAATCTCGCAAACCCACTGTCACCCGGTCACCCACAGTTACACTCTGCAGGTTATCAGCTCTTTTCTCCACCGCTGCGGACACCAGAAGAACGGCTGTGTGTCCTCCAGCTACTGGTGGAGAATTCTTTTTGTTGGGGCAAGTGGCACTCAGGTGCCCAATATTGTTGCATCTGTAACATCGGCGGGTGTCCTTTTCTTGGCACATTAGCTCCAGTGCAGGCTTGGACTGCTTGCGATATGCCTCCATATTTCCGAGATGAGACAGAGGAGGTAAAACAGGAGATGGGGAGGACAGAACGGTCTTGCACTCTTTTTGTATGTCTTTTAAATCAGCACTGAGCTCTGTCTTTGGAATTTACACACAAGAAGATATATGCAATTTCTTTTTAGTGCTAAGATTTCCCTACAGGTAAAATCCAGCAAGCACTAAAAATCTCTAAATATATCCCGACGCTGCCACCAGTTGTCACGATCACACCCTATCGGTCCAGCCAAGACGCTAGAGAGAGTGTGATGGTGCAAGGGTTAAAGCCGCCAGACCTCTGGGTATCCACTACTAGTCCCAGCAAGCCACCAAATTAACCCTTAGATAAACGTGTTTCACCCGAGCTGCCTTCAGAAAGGTGAGCTCATATATTTAGAGATCAAAGACAAGAGCTGATTAATTAAACATTTAATCTGATAAAAGGTATCACAGGGCTATGCATACAAATTAACAAATGACATACAGGTATAAGAATATATATAAGAGTTTAGCAATCAAGTTCAGAAAAGTAAAAATGAAGTTCTTACAGCATTGATATTATAGCAGTCCATGAGAGAGGGTCTCCAGCTGTTCTTAGGATGGTCTTGTCAGCTTGGGGCACAGATCTTAACAACCGACTCTAGCATTGTTACATATTATATATCTCCTTTTTGGAGGGACTCCATTCCCCCCTCCCCTCTGGTCCCACCAGGGGGCATCTCTCTTCCTGGCCCTCTTATCTGGTTGATTATATGCAGGACTTCAAAAGACTATGTAAACACACAGCCAGACCCCCCCCCCCCAATAAACTTCAATATACAAAAGACACAGGATACACCGTCTGAATGACCCCTCACCCCCCCAGGTCTTAGTTTATACACAGATGCAATAATAAAACACAGGTATGTTTCCATAATCAGGCCTTGGGCCTGACAGGCAGCATAGATGTCACCCAGATTAGGCAGCATAGATGTCACCCAGATTAGGCAGCATAGATGTCCCCAAGATTAGGCAGCATAGATGTCCCCCGGATTAGGAGCATACTTGTCCCCCAGATTAGGCAGCATAGATGTCACCCAGATTAGGCAGCATAGATGTCCCCCAGATTAGGAGCATACTTGTCCCCCAGAGTAGGCAGCATAGATGTCCCCCAGATTAGGAGCATACTTGTCCCCCAGAGTAGGCAACATAGATGTCCCCCGGATTAGGAGCATACTTGTCCCCCAGATTAGGCAGCATAGATGTCCCCCAGATTAGGCAGCATAGATGTCACCCAGATTAGGCAGCATAGATGTCCCCCAGATTAGGCAGCATAGATGTCACCCAGATTAGGCAGCATAGATGTCCCCCAGAGTAGGCAGCACAGATGTTCCCCAGATTAGGAGCATACTTGTCCCCCCAGAGTAGGCAGCATAGATGTCCCCCAGATTAGGAGCATACTTGTCCCCCAGATTAGGCAGCATAGATGTCCCCCAGATTAGGCAGCATAGATGTCACCCAGATTAGGCAGCATAGATGTCCCCCAGATTAGGCTGCATAGATGTCCCCCAGATTTGGAGCATACTTGTCCCCCAGAGTAGGCAGCATAGATGTCCCCACATTAGGAGCATGCTTGTCCCCCAGATTAGGCAGCATAGATGTCCACCAGATTAGGAGCTTAGTTGTCCCCCAGATTAGGATCATAGTTGTCCCCCAGATAAGTAGCATAGTTGTCCCCCAGATTAGGCAGCATAGATGTCCCCCAGAGTAGGCAGCACAGATGTTCCCCAGATTAGGAGCATACTTGTCCCCCCAGAGTAGGCAGCATAGATGTCCCCCAGATTAGGAGCATACTTGTCCCCCAGATTAGGCAGCATAGATGTCCCCCAGATTAGGCAGCATAGATGTCACCCAGATTAGGCAGCATAGATGTCCCCCAGATTAGGCTGCATAGATGTCCCCCAGATTAGACAGCATAGATGTCCACCAGAATAGGAGTTTAGTTGTCACCCAGATTAGGAGCATAGTTGTCCCCCAGATTAGGAGCATAGTTGTCCCCCAGATAAGGAGCATAGTTGTCCACCAGATTAGGCAGCATAGATGTCCCCCAGATTAGGCAGCATAGATGTCCCCCAGATTAGGCAGCATAGATGTCCCCCAGATTAGGAGCAGAGTTATCCCCCAGATTAGGCAGCATAGTTGTCCCCCAATCAGCGCGGGTCGGTCAGAGCCAATCAAAGAGTGTGGCAAGCGGGCCATACAATGCCCAGGATTGCCCCAGAGGGTTTCATAACCAACCACAATAGAGAAAATGTTGTTGTAGGAGCATGGTCAATCTACTCAGACCCATCTGTCATTGGTGGCTGGAAATCCTGGCTGATCCATCCCTGATTCATCTTGACAAACGTCAGTCTCTCCACATTTTTAGTGGACAGACGAGTTCGCCTTGGGGTGACTATGGCCCCGGCCGCACTAAACACCCACTCTGATGGCACACTACTGGCCGTGCAGGACAGCTTTTCCAGGGCAAACTCCGCTAGTTGCGGCCATAAATCGAGTTTGGCTGCCCAGAAGTCCAGCGGATCTTCAACGGTTGTTGGCAGGGTCATGTCGAGCTAAGCCACCACCTGCTGGTTCAGGTCCTGCTCCATGTCCACCTTCTGCTGATGAGTAGCTTCACTACGAGGCTGAAGGAAGCTACTCATCAGTGACTGTAGACTCAGGCTGCTGCTGATTGAGCCGGTACTGCTCCTGCCACCCCTCCCCTCCCCAGCAGCCGTGGCAGTGGAAGGTGAGCGCAGAGGGCCCCCCGAGTCAGACCTGTGAGTGGATGGACCATGTGGCCAATAGGCATCGGCCAACCGACTATGTAGAAGCTCCCTGAAGTAGGTCAGTTTGTCCTCCCTCTCAGTGGGTGTAAAAAAGGCCCCCATTCTGGGCTGGTAGCGAGGGTCTAATAAGGTGGAGATCCAGAAGTCATTGCGCTGATGAATTTTGACAATTCGGGGGTCACTACGCAAGCAACTCAGCATGCATCGTGCCATTTGTGACAGTGACTCGCTGGGACTACCTGCCTCCATCTCCACTGCATACTGCCACGGTGTGTCTGGTTCCTCTGTCTCGCCTCCCTCGTAATAACTCTCCAGCTCCTCTGGCTGCTCCTGCTCCTCCTCTCCTGTCCAATGACCAGAAACACCGGCCATCTCATCCACCGTAAACTGTGCTCCGCTCTGCCCCTCATCATCCTCCTCCAGTTCATCCCCCACAGGACTCATGTAGCCTTCTGATGTAGGCGCAACGTCTCCATTGCCGTGACCAGCCATGTTTTCAATCATTTTTTGGAGTAAATGTAGGAGTGGAATTACGTCGTTCATGGCGTAATTCGAGCGACTAACAAAAAATGTGGCTTCCTCAAAGGACCTCAGCAAACGGCAGGTGTCACGTATGAGCTGCCACTTGTTCACATTGAAGTTACACAGGGGAGTACTCCTATCTGTTTGTATCATCAAAAAATCTGTGATGGCTTTTCTTTGTTCGTATAGTCTGTCCAACATATGGAGGGTGGAATTCCAACGTGTAGCAACGTCACAAATGAGACTATGTTGTGGGATACCGTTCTGACGCTGCAGCTCAAGCAAAGTGTGCTTGGCGGTGTAGGAGTGGCTGAAGTGCATGCACAGTTTCCATGCCATTGTCAGGACGTCTTGCAAATGGGGTGAAGACTTGATGAACTTCTTGACAACCAGATTCAACACGTGTGCCATGCAGGGCGAATGGTTCACACTTCCTTGTCGCAGCGCGGCCACAATGTTCTTCCCATTGTCGGTCACCATGGTTCCCATTTCCAGATTTCGTGGAGTAAGCCATACTCGGATTTCTTCCCTAATGAACTTTAGCAGTTCCTCCCCTGTGGTACTCCGTTCGCCAAGGCAAACCATGTGAAGGACGGCTTGACACTGCTGTGCCCTACACACGTGGTACGATGAAGGGCAACCGAGATTTGGTCGTGCAGTGGAGGCCGAGGACACGGGGGAGGAGGAGGCGCACACTGTAAAAGGACCAACTGCCTGGGAGCGAGAGCGTGGAGGAGAAAGCGGTGTGGCCTGTCCAAGTTGCTGTTGTGGCTGTGCAGGAACAACATTTACCCAGTGCGCCGTAAAAGACATGTATTTTCCCTGCCCGTAGTTACAGCTCCACACGTCGGCGCTGCCGTGCACTTTTGAACACACCGACAGGCTCAAGGACTGGCCCACCTTCTCTTGTACAAACTCATGCAGGGCTGGTACTGCCTTCTTCGCAAAGAAATGACGGCTTGGGACTCTCCACCTCGGCTCGGCACAAGCCATCAATTCCCTGAAAGCTGCAGAGTCCACCAGTTGGAAAGGGAGGGACTGCAACACCAGCAAATTGGACAGGGGCACATTCAACTTCTGCGCCGTTGGATGAGTGGGCGCATACTTTTGTCTCTTGGACATGGCTTCGCCGATCGATTGTTGGCGGAATGGCTGACAAAAAGCGGAAGAAGCAGGAGCGCCAGAAGGAGGGTTTGACACAATGCTCCCTTCGGCTGAGGTGGTGGAGCCTTGGCTGGATGACGGAGGGAGCGGATGGCCACTGGGTGATGCGGCAGGCTGGACCACTACATCGGAGCCACGGTTATCCCAGGCCGCTTTATGGTGGCGAATCATGTGTTGACGCAGGGCCGTGGTGCCGAGATTGGGACCCTGGCCACGCTTCACTTTCTGCCGACAGATTTTGCATGTGACTACGCTAAGGTCCTCCGGATTCTTTATGAAGAACAACCACACCGCAGAGTAGCTGATTTTCCCAACCGCAGTACGCACTATTTCACTGCTATTGGCGACGTCTCCAGGAACCCCTGCTCCACTACCTCCCTGAATGGTAGCTTGCCGCGAAGCAGGTGGTCTCCCCCTGGCACGTTTGGCTCCTGAATTTCCACTACTGCCACCACCACGCTGATTGCCAACCATGCTACCGCCTTGCTGCCTCATAGACAAAGAGCAAATCTCTTCTCCTGATGATGATGAAGCCCCAGTTTCTGCACTCGGCTCCCAATTGCGATCGGCTTCATCATCATCAAAAGATGTGTGCACGTCACTGATGTCCTCCTCGTGTTCCACAACAGTGTCTGCCTCAGGACTCTGAACAATTGAAACACCGCCTCCCACGTCACTCTCCGCATCACTACTTGCCCACCTTGGGGAGCAAGCGACGCATGTCTCCTCACATTCTTGGCTGCCCATTAGCTGCTGACTGTCCTCTATTACATCGTCCTCACTAAATAGTGGAGCTGAACCCAAAGCATGAGATACTTCTTTGGGAGAGGGAACAGCATAGGACAAAGGCAATGGGATTACGGGTACTGCTTCCGGGCCATGCCAACTGAGGGTTGTGTCGGAGGAACCACCGACTCTTGACTGGGGTTGTGAGATGTCGCTTGTGATGATGGGGATTAGTGTGCAAACCAATTGACGAGGAGAGATGGGTCGACGACACAACCGCAGGGTGTTAACAGGAGCTCAGGCCTATTGCTACGACTCCTGCTGCCACTCGCCCCAAGTCTGCTGCCAACTCTGCCTGACGTATGTAGGCCTCTGCCCCTTCTCTGTGCACATCCTGGCACTTCCCTGCCTGACATACTTAGTGTGTTTATGAGGGTATAGAACAGCAGCAGGCTATTATTTACGGCTGTCCTTTCAAAGTATATAGACCCTAGACAGAATAACAGTTACTAAATAGTACACTCCTTTGTTGTATGTATGCCCTTTGCAATGATGAGCGCACTGGTATGCGTATTTCTACGCAGAAAAAACACTTTTTTTTTTTTTGTATACACCAGCCGGTGTATACTAATGTGTGGAATAGCACTGCATTTAGCACAGGGACAGAAATACAGGTACTAAATAGTGCACTACTTGGTTGTATGTATGCCCTTTGCAATGATGAGCGCACTGTTAAGCATATTTGTACGCAGGAAAAACTTTTTTTTTTCTTTAATGCACTGGCAGGTGTATAACGTGTGGTATAACATTGAATTTAGCACAGAGACAGAAAAAAAGGTAGTATATGGTACGCTATTTGCTTGTATTTAGGCCCTTTTCAATGATAAGGCCACTGTTAAGCGTATTTGTACGCAAGAAAAACTTTTTTTTTCTTTAATACACCGACATGTGTATAACGTGTGGTATAACACTGAATTTAGCACAGAGACAGAAAAAAAGGTAGTATATGGTACGCTATTTGCTTGTATGTAGGCCCTTTGCAATGATAAGGACACTGTTAAGCGTATTTGTACGCAGGAAAAACTTTTTTTTTTCTTTCATACACCGGCAGGGGTATAACGTGTTGTATAACACTGAATTTAGCACAGAGACAGAGTCACAGGTGAAAAATGGTAAAAAGGCACTAAAGTTCACACTAATATGACATTTCTGAACAGCAGCAGGACGCAACTGGGCAGCACCACAGAATTTTTTTTTTTTACAGGGATTAAACCCTAAATTGCACTCTGTCACACAATTGTGAGTATCAGATTTGTGGAGCAACAGAACAAACTCAATTGGGCTGAAAAAAGAGGAGTTTAGATGCTCCATACAGGTAAAACAGCTGTGAGATCTATGACGCAGGTGACTGCTATGCAGCACCTCTATGCCTGCTATATTGAGTAAGGAGAATACGAGGTTTTGCTAGAATCGTTCTCGGTCAGAACTGCAGCAACACTGTGCCCTGTGTCTTTCCTTAATGCTGATGTCACCGCTGCATATATGCTGTTTAACGCCGTTGTATGCGATCAGCACACAGATGTGCAGTCACTTCCTTTCCCTATCTCATGCATAGGAGAAATGACCAGAGGGAAGATGGCCACCGATAGGCTGCATCTCACATGTGATTCAGGGTCAGCCCGCCTACCTTCATTCCCGCCGCTGTTTCCCGTCCTCCCATAATCCCCTGCCCCATGTACTCACAAGTGGATCCGACATCTTAGGTCTGCAATAGCCTGGAACAGTGTAAAATGGAGTTTAATGAAGCGATTCGCGCGATAGAATCGTGGCGATATTCGTATTCGTTGCAAATCAAATTTTTCATGAAATTCGTAACGAATTTGGGTTCGTCAACTTCGATTCGCTCATCTCTAACTATAATAAAGATGTATATTTTAGCTATATTTTGATAAATGATTTTGGTTTGGAAATAGCTAATGTGGACCTGTTGGTCCAATAGTTTCAGTGATAGTTGTACTAACTTTGAACAACTTTTTGTTCGCTAAACTGGATCACTACTGCCAAGAGTGGTTCCTGCTCACTAAGCATAACCAATAGTTGAGCCAGTGCAACCATTTGTTCATTTGAATGGGAACAGTAACATTTTACATTTTACCTACAGTTTCGAAAGCCAAACCTGCAGAGATCAGTTTGAGGAGGAGCCTTAGAATTATGAAGCATTGCTATGCTTTTAACAAATTATGACATCTAACAAAGTTAGTTATTCAAACTATTATTTGTTTTAAGGCTTTAGATTATATGTCAAAAATGTCCTACAAAGGTCATGTTTTTGCGAAAGATTTAAAAGTGAATTAAATAATTAACTGTATTTTTGGGAGGATACTATCACATTTAAATCCCTCTCCTGCATCACATGAGCATCATTTACAGTACTCAAGTTGTCATTCAGACTTCTGGGTCTGCTCCGGCTCATTTCTAAGTCACATGAACAGCAGTACAGCACTGTCCCACACCTACTCCCACCACTACTCGTCAGTCTCAACCCTGATCATGATGTGTCCTGCTTATATGATAAGTACACAGTTGGAGAACCATGTTTTTCGTTATTTTCAATTAAAGCACGCGGTGAGTAAAATAAAAGATAAAGAATTATAAGAGGAACCATTAATGAAAGAAATTATGGGGAAAGAAATTAGGAGAAAGGTGATATCTAAGGTTTATAAAGAATTTAAGGGGTTTTCCAGGCAAAACCATTTTTTTATATATATCAACTGGCTCCGGAAAGTTAAACAGATTTGTAAATTACTTCTATTAAAAAATCTTAATCCTTCCAATAGTTATTAGCTTCTGAAGTTTTCTGTCTAACTGCTCAATGATGATGTCACATCCCGGGAGCTGTGCATGATGGGAGAATATCCCCATAGGAACTGCACAGCTCCCGGGACGTGAGTCATCAGAGAGCAGTTAGGCAGAAAACAACAACTCAACTTCAGAAGCTAATAACTATTGGAAGGATTAAGATTTTTTTAATAGAAATAATTTTCCGGAGCCAGTTGATATATAAAAAAAAGTTTTGGCCTGGAATACCCCTTTAAGGAAGGTACAAAACGAAAAGGGAGTTCACGGGAGTCGGAGATTGTGGGATAGTGAATTAGGGGAAACGAGCGACTATTTGGGACTGGGGAAAAAGGAATATGTAATAGAAATCACAGGGTGACACAATTTTTTATAAGTATGAGACTTTACTATACACCTAAACAATTATGTAAGATGTCAAAAAACAAACAATAAAGCTGTCCTAAATGCGGTGAGGTGGAGGCAGATTTTGTCCATATGTACTATAAATGCCCACAGGTTCAAATAGTTTGGCAACAAGGGATAAGTGAAATTGAGAAAAGAATGAAAATCAAACTTATGCAGAACCCCAAAGTATGGCTGTTAGGTATGATGGCTGGAAATAAAAATAAAATACTGCTGTTCAAGCTGATGTTTATATTAAGACTGATTATAACTAGAAAAAGAATGAGCACACAGAATGCAGGTATTAGCGAGGTTTGAAAAATTCCATTCAACATGGGATAGTTGGATAAAATGTATGCCAGAAGAAGAAGTAATAAGATTGGTGGATGTATTGAAATAGTTAAGCTTTTTTTCCTTTGTTTTTGTTGTTCCTTTTCTCCAGTGCCATCAAGGGGAGGTGAGAGGTTGGAGGGTAGAGGAAAGAAAATTGTAATGCTTGTAGGCCTGTAGCCCTTCTGATGCACTTTTTTTTCTCTTCCTCTTTTCTTCTTCCTTTTTTTTTTCCTTGGCCATGAGGGATGGGGAATGTGGAGGAGGGGGGGGGGGGGGGGGGGGAGATAACTGATATAGCGCTATGAAGGAGAGTGAGGTGAGAGGGAAAGGAGATTTTTATTATCAGGGAACAAATTGCCAATTTGCTCCCCCTTTTATTTATTTTTTGTATGTGTTGTGGTGGGTTTTATACTCAGCTATAAGAGATACAGCGCTCATTTGAATTACTTGGAAAACCTTGCAATCTGAACAGTCTGGGATGGGTTAAAAAGTACCCTAGAAGGCTGGGGTGTAGTATGCCAAAGCTTGTGACCTTATAAATGTTCAGTCTGGGGCCGGCAATTCGGGGAGAAAAAGGAGCACTAAATATGAATGTAAAAAGAAGAACTGAGTGTATGGAAAAAGAAAAAAAAGGATTTTTTTGTGGTCTTCATTGAAGGAGGGGGAAGATAGGAATACCGAACAAATATAATAAGGGGGGTGTGGGGGTGTGGGAGATGAGATGAGAGGAAGAAGATGGCAGGGGAGGGGCTGCAGGCCTCAAGTAAAAAGTTCTTTTTATATGTAAAAGGGAAATTGGTTGTGGGGGAACTAAAATATGGATTCTATGAAGGGATTTTAAGGCATAAGGAATACAATTGATGGTGTTTTCTTGGTTTTTCACTTTTTGATTATTTCTTTACTTAAAAAAAAAAATTATGTTTTCAAAAAGATAAATAAATTTAAAAAAAAAGGAAAAAAAAAAAAGTACATAGTTATTTTCCCACTTGCCCTAATTGCATTAGTCACAGTTAGGGTAGTTTGTACACTTGGTATTGTGTCAAAGTACTTACCTCGTATACAGACAAATGGTTTATGCAGCTCGGCTATGTTAGACAGCCGGAGGCACACCTATGCATGCGAGCACTGTATCCTCCTCTCTGTATAGTCAATGTTGCAGGGATAAGATGCTAGTATATTTGAAGGCATCGTACACGCCTCAGGCTACAATGATGGCCATGCTCCTCAGGCCATAACACATAATCTTTGGACATGCACAGACATTTTGGGAGGCAGGGGCCGAAGTGAAGAAAATGGCACTCATAATTATTTATCTAAATGCGTACATAATGACGACCCAAAGCCCAGCACTGCCCAGTAGCCCCTCGTAAACTACTGCCCCAGTAAAACAATACATCCACACAAGGACATCATATAACTTGCAGTAACTAAAAAGAGCATCATACTGTTAGGAAATAAAAAAACACCATACACAAACCAATATCACTAATGAAACCACTATACCCAACCCAATATCCCATATAACACCCATTATACAAGGGATATATAACTGCACTAAACCATGACCACTAATATTACCACTACACAGTGACTGGATTATAATTACCTCATACTGATACAGGATAAGAACCAGTATACACAGAACAATGTTTCTAATAACACCACTATACAAGAGACAAATAATTCTGCCACACCATGACCACTTCTATTACACCATGGGATAATATTTTCATACTGATACTGAATAAAAAACATTGTACACAGACCAATATCTCCCCATACAGTGACCATATAGTGGTAAACCTGGCTCATTTAGTGGTGACCCCAGCTCTACACAGGCTATACAGACTGTATAAGAGGTTATATAAAGGGTAATAAAT
This sequence comes from Hyla sarda, assembly GCF_029499605.1. NCBI lineage: Eukaryota > Metazoa > Chordata > Amphibia > Anura > Hylidae > Hyla > Hyla sarda. Next base: position 238,391,621 of record NC_079192.1, read on the forward strand.
AACACCCCAAAAAAAACCTTCCTTACCTTCCCTCTCTTCCTGCACTGAGACCTAGACCTGACATTCTCCCCTCAGAGCCATCGCCTGCAGGCTGCACGTGACAAAATTATGCCATTGCACGTGGCCTGAAGCATAAGCCTGCACTGTGCTACAGTACAGAAGCAGGAAGTCCCTGCTCCTGTACAATACTGTATGCATCGCCAATCATTATACTGATGTGCTCCTCGCAGCTGCACTCGAGGCCAGTGCCTTACTCACCACACTCCAGCTACGGGCCTGCCCTGATGACTTACATGAATGCACTAAATGCATTTACCACCTACCTAGATCACAGATGCAGACTGTGACCACTCACATAGACACACATATGCATCTTTATGACACATGGACACACTTATGCACACATACAACACAAAATCACTACATAGTCACATATACAACACACAATCACCACAGTCACACATACAACACACAATCACAACATAGTCACACATGCAGCACACAGTTATCACAAAGTCACGCATACAACACACAATCACCACATAGTCACACACACACACAACACGCATACACTAGATATCTATAACATGCATATTAACTTAGTCACATAAATATAAATACATTTCATGAATTGCTACTTACTGTGCTGCTGGTGAGGCCTGAAAACCACATTAGATGACATGACAGGGGGGAGGTCATAAAGCGCAGATTTGTGGAGAGCTGCAAAGATGGTTGACCTTTTGGAAGTTTCTACGATCTACACACAGGATCTTTGGATCTCAGCCAGAGTGACTATTGGGTCACCTCCCATAACAAGGCCCTTTTCCCTCCTGATTAGTGTGGTGGGGCAGCCAGCTCTAGGAAGTGCCCTGGTTGTTCCAAACTTCTTTAATTTACGATTAAAGAGGCCACTGTGCTCTTGGGAACTTTCAGATACAATACCATCTCTGAGCTATACAGGTAGTTATTTCCCACACATGGCTTGATTTTTGCTCTGACATTCATTGTCAGTTGTTAGACCTTATATAGTCAGAGGTGTGTCTTTGCAAATTATGTTAACCACTTAACTGAATTTACCACAGGGGTCTCCAATCAAGGTGAAGAAATATCTCAAAGATGTTCAGGAAAAAGGGGAGGGGCCAGAACTAAATTTTAAATGACATAGCAAAGTACTTGCGTCCCTACAAAATAATAAAGTGTTTTGTTTATTTTACTTTAGCACAAGGTTTCAACACAACAAAATGTAAAATAAAATTAAAGGGTCTGAAAACCTAAATGCATTGTACAGGTTTTACCTTTCATTGTAATCCTGCCTATAAGAATAATATGGAGAATACTAAAAAGTCATCTCTACAGAACAAGAAATGTTAGTCCACTATTCAGCCAATTGGACAGTTTTGTTTTTTTTAATATGTATGATGTGAAAAATAAAAAATAAGAATACAGCAAAAATTATGTAGGTTTAAAATAAAAAGTAGATTTAAACAATAAGGGGGAGATTTATCAAAACCTGTCCAGAGAAAAAGTTGCTGAGTTGCCCATAGCAACCAATGAGATCGCTTCTTTCAGTTCTGAAAAGGCCTGTGAAAAATGAAAGAAGCGATCTGATTGGTTGCTGTGGGCAATTCAGCAATGTTTACTCTGGACAGGCTTTGATAAATCTCCCCCTATGTCATTTCATGACTATGACTGATCTGCTTTACTATACAGGGCTTCAAGGAATCTGAAACTCAATAAAGATTCACTGAAGGCCTAATATCAGATTAACAACACCCTGCAATCCACCTTTTTGTATTTCTACTGATGGGTATACAGGACAAATGTTATTGAAGAACATAACTTTAGGGAGATGCAGATGGTGCAGTTTCATCTAGTCTCTGATGCCCGATATGGTATAAGGCTAACCCACTACACGAGAAAAGCCAAATTCTAAAAGGGTATGAACTGTAGAGGTGTTATGGTGTTTAATGATATTAACATAACAAAGGTCTTTTTGGCTCTTCCCTGGCTCTTGGACAACTCTTCTGATTATTCTTCTCACTCCTCTGTCAGAAATCTTGTGAGGAGCACCTGGTTGAGGCAAATTTATGGTAAAATGATTGTGTTTCCACTTCAGTATTATGGCCCCAACAGTTCTCACACTAACAGTCAGAATCTTAGAAATATACCTGTAACTAACACCATTATTATGTTTTGCAACAACTAGGTTGTGAAAGGCTTCAGACAGCTCTTTGCTTTTACCCATCCTGAGATGTGTCTTGTGTGACACCTTGGCAATAATACCTTTTTGTAGGCCATCAGTTGGGACTGAACCAGCTGATGTTAATTTTCACCAAGGGGCTTGGTTGCTTTTTAATTATAAAATTTTTTTGCTGTTGTCTTGGATTTTCATGCCTTTTTGCACCTCCCTTTCTCCATGTGTTCAATACTTTCTTCCTGTGTTATTTCACATCATTACACATAACTTAATTTCTGAACTTATTTGTTTAGAGGTCTTTGTATGTATGGATTACTTGGGTTGTTACCAACAGTTAGTGAAAATTTCAGGTCAAGTGCACCTTTGTAAATGTACGTAGTGAGAAAAATGGAGACATTTTCAATACTTATTTCACCCGCTGTAGCTGTGTAGCTGTACAAATGAACACTTAGAAAACTATATTTCGATAGATCAATGCATACAATGGTACACAGTCTACAATGGTGGTTAGGAGATGAGCACTGATAAAGTAATATTGTAGTGGGGAATAGTCATGTATGTTTTTACCTAAAAGTATTTTACATGACCGCACAGACGGAAATTCAGTTAAAATGGAAAATGTACAAAGAAGACATGAGGTAGTTTTATAAAGATCATTTTATCAAAATGGAAACAACGCAACATTAATACTGTGAAAACAGGCAGTAGACAGAGACCCACGCTTGTTCTCAAGCCATTGCTGTCTTCTAATGTGTGAAATATACAATAGCAGACATCTGTATAATGTATTTATGTCATGATGTGAAGATGAAAAATATGTTTTTTAGTTCTGTTGAGTTGACAGGAGGAATCCAGCAATTACCGTATTTTTCGCCATATAAGACGCTCCGGCATATAAGACGCACCTAATTTTAAAGGATAAAAATCTAGAAAATAAAGATTCTGAACCAAATACAATGTAAAGTATAGGACAGTGATCTTCAACCTTCAGACCTTCAGATGTTGCAAAACTACAACTCCCAGCATGCCCGGACAGCCGTTGGCTGTCCGGGCATGCTGGGAGTTGTAGTTTTGCAACATCTGGAGGTCCGCAGGTTGAAGACCATTGGTATAGGAGGTAATACTCACGTGTCCCCGCCGCTCCAGACCCGTTACCGCTCGTCACCGCTGCCCTGGATGTCGCCCTTCATCACTGTCGCCGCGTCCCAGGGGTGTCCCCGTCGCTTCGGAAAGTCTCTGCTGCCCGGTATCCTCGCTCTCCGTCGCCGCTACGCCGCTACGCACGCCGCTCCTATTGGATGAATGGACGGCGTGCGTGATGACGAGATGACGACGAAGGAGAGCGCCAGCCATGCAGGGGATCCCAGCACGGAGCAGACACCAAGGAGGCAGGTAAGGTCCCTCCCAGTGTCCTGTAAGCTGTTCGGGACGCCGCAATTTCACCGCCGCGGTCCCGAACAGCCCAACTGAACAGCCGGGTTAGTGTTATTTTTGCTTAAGATGTGGCGATCAGCTTTGATCACCACGTCTGAAGGGTTAATACAGGGCATCACCGCGATCGGTGATGTCCTGTATTATCCGCGGGTCCCAGCCGTTGATGGCCACAGGGACCGCCGCGATAGGACAGGGTTTTGCCGTATAAGATGCACCAACTTTTCCCCCCCAGTTTTGGGGAAGAAAAAGTGCGTCTTATTCGGTGAAAAATACAGTACACCTTTGGTTGCTGACAGTGAAATTGTCTCACTTTTATTTTAGATGAAACACTGGTAGAGAATGGAAATTATACTGGTGCTATAATGTTTCATTTAGTTGTCCTTTTCTGTACCTCAAATATTTGTCAGCATGAAAGCTTTCATTGTTGGAAGATTATAGGCAGGGTATTTGAAGATTAAATCTCAAAACAATGCAACATAGGCATTCAGGAATCAACATGGCTTTTATAAGAGAGCTGCTGGATTCACTCTTCTTTATCTTTCATAGTTACAAGTAAGTACTCTTTTATTCTTGAGAATTTATATGTACGTTTTATTCTTGAAGAATTGTGGTCCAATGTAAAATCAGCATGTTCTCTTATTTTCTGCAACTTTAAGTCGGGACATTGTTTTATTTTCTTAGCAGATTTAATGAATTTAGAAAGTTGGTCATTATTTTACTACATGATGTCTACGGCTATGTTTACGAGTGGTAGACTCGAAAATAAAAATCTGCTACATATGTGTGCATATCTTGATGCAGATTTTGGTACAGATTTCCATGTGGATTTTGCCCTTAGCATCCTAATTTATTGTTTCTGTAACGTGGGGTTTCCAACATGCCATTCACTTGCTCACTCACTACATTGCATTTAACATATGAGGGGCATTTAGGAAGGAATTAGGACCACTGAATGATTTCAGGTGGCACCATATCTGAAGAACCTTAATACCATCTTAATTAGCAGTAATTATAGACTGATTCAAATGAAAATTATATATCATATTTATTATTCACCCAAAAACTTATAAATGTTTGGATACTGGAAAGATGTTAGATGCCCTAGATGGGATGATTCTGATGCACACTTTCTACATATAATTTGGAACTACCCGATAATTCATAATTATTGGAATGGAATTATTTAGAAAATAAACAATAATTTGGAAACAGAACAGGAGTTTTCAATTCAGCAGGTAGTTCTTGGTGATGGTGGAGAATTTGGGACACACAGGATTGAGGATTTTTTTCTGTGCCAAACTTCTTATTATGAGGGTATGGTTGTCACAGAAAACTCTATAGAGTAGAAGAATGCTTGAAATGAGGGGAATGTGAAAAGATATAAATATTTATTGGTGAGAGGTAAAAGAAGACACAGGAGCTACTAATACGTATGATCTGAGTAAAATAGGTGAATTGATAAGGTGCAAAGTGGAGTTTTTTGCTTTTTGCTCATTTTCCAGTTTTTTTTTTCTCTTTTCCCTTTTTCCTTTGTTTTTACAGCATTATAGGATTTGGCTATATGATTATGTGATTTATACTGAAAGGAAATGATAATTGACTATTGTATAAGATGTGTATTATTATGTACTAACTGTTTTATATTTCAAATAAAATAAAAATACTGGGATTATAGTGTTTAGGCAGTTCAATTATGGTCGGCATCTACTTCTTTTATAGTATAGGGATTACTCTAAATGAGCAGCATTTCATAAAAAAATTTGCTTTTATTTACTTTTTTATTTTAAACTAATGCCATTCTATCTGGGATAAAAACACCATTATATTTTTATAATGGTTCATAATATATGTTTTAGTAGTTTGGTACATAAGAAACACTTAAATTTTTTTTTACTACATTCCAACTCCCATAACTTTTTAATATTTTGTCTTGATGAAACTTTCTTTTGAGGGTAACATATGCAAGACAGCAGCCCAGCCCATGGTCCATTAGTGTCTGCAGTAAAAAAAAAAAAACGCATTGGCGGTCACATAGAGGATAATAAATCCTTGAACATTTCAGATATTCACTTTGCAGCCTTGTGTCGGTATATCTTTTTATTCCCATGAGTTCTGTACAGTGGTCTATCACCTAGCAAACCACAATGGGCTCATGAAGAGTTTGCAGCAAGACTCCATGTAAAATTTTAAAGTTTAGAAAAGAGGATAACTGCATGGCACTAACTCCTTTAAGGGAGGTTTAAGAGAAAAATACCCCTGCAGTTTTTGAACCAAAGCCAGGACAGGATGGGAAACATAAAAGAAGGACCTATAACTCTCCTTTTTGCTCGATCCAATTTTGCCTTTAGCTAAAAAATGAAATCTGCATCAAAAACTAGTCACATCTCATTTGGGGTTCCTTTTTTTAAGTTAACTGCTACATTATTATGCAGCTATTGCAAAGTATATGCGGTACTCTTAGTGATATGCATTGATCTAAGTTTCTTATGCAAGCTTAAATAATGCATAGATTTACTAAGGTCAAGCTAATTCTTATTTGTAGCTCCTGATTCCCTAAAAACTTGGACTGAATATACCCTATTAGGTTGATTTCACAAGGGTCAGAATTTTTTATGCAGATCTGCGCAAAACTAGAACTTTTAGGCAAACTCTATTATAAGGTAATGTTGGTAGGAGAATTATAAATAATCCTAATCAGGAGTAGAAGTACACTGCTCAAAAAAAAATTAAGGGAACACTGAGATAACACATCCTAGATCTGAATGAATGAACTAATCGTATGAAATACTTTAGTCTTTACATAGTTTAATGTGCTGATTATAAAATAACACCAAAATTATCAAAGGGAATCAAATTTATCAACCCATGGAGGTGTGGGTATGGATTCACACTCAAAATCAAAGGGGAAAACCCCACTACAGGCTGATCCAACTTTGATGTAATGTTCTTAAAACAAGTCGAAATGAGGCTCAGTAGTGTATGTGGCCTCCACGTGCCTGTATGACCTCCCTACAATGCCTGGGCATGCTCCTGATGAGGTGAGATGGTCTCCTGAGGGATGTCCTCCCAGACTAAAACATCCACCAACTTCTGGACAGTCTGTGGTGCAACTTGGCATTGGTGGATGGAGTGAGACATGATGTCCCAGATGTGCTCAGTTGGATTCAGGTCTGGGGAATGGGCGGGCCAGTCCATAGCATCAATTCCTTCCTCTTGCAGGAACTGCTGACACACTCCAGCCACATGGGGTCTAGCAATGTCTTGCATTTGGAGGAACCCAGGGCCAACCGCACCAATATATGGTCTCACAAGGGGTCTGAGGATCTCATCTCGGTACCTAATGGCAGTCAGGCTATCTCTGATAAGCACATGAAGGGCTGTGCGGCCCCCCAAAGAAATGCCACCCAACACCATTACTGACCCATCGCCAAATCGGTCATGCTGGAGGATGTTGCAGACAGCAGAACTTTCTCCACAGCATCTCCAGCCTCTTTCACGTCTGTCACATGTGCTCAGTGTGAACCTGCGCCAGTGGAGAATTTGCCAATCTTGGTGTTCTCTAGCAAATGCCAAACGTCCTGCTCTGTGTTGGTCTGTAAGCACAACCCCCTCCTGTGGATGTCGGGCCCTCATACCACCCTCATGGAGTCTGTTTCTGTTTGTATCAGTTGACACATGCATATTTGTGGCCTGCTGGAGGTCATTTTGCAGGGCTCTGGCAGTGCTCCTCCTGCTCCTCCTTGCACAAAGGCAGAGGTAGCAGTCCTGCTGCTGGGTTGTTGCCCTCCTATGGCCTCCTTCTCGTCTCCTGATGTACTGGCCAGTCTCTTGGTAGCGCCTCCATGCTCTGGAAACTACGCTGACAGACACAGCAAACCTTCTTGCCACAGCTCTCATTGATGCGCCATCCTGGATGAGCTGCACTACCTGCACTTTGTGTGGGTTGTAGACTCCATCTCATGCTACCACTAGAGTGAAAGCACTGCCAGCATTCAAAAGTGACCAAAACATCAGCCAAGAAGCATAGGAACTGAGAAGTGGTCTGTAGTCACCACCTGCAGAACCACTCCTTTATTGGTGGTGTCTTGCTAATTGCCTATAATTTCCACCTGTTTTCTGTTCCATTTGAACAACAGCATGTGAAATTGATTGTCAATCAGTGTTGCTTCCTGAGTGGACAGTGTGATTTCACAGAAGTGTGATTGACTTGGAGTTACATTGTATTGTTTACGTATTCCCTTAATTTTTTTGAGCAGTGTATATCTGCATATGTAAAGATAAAAGGGAATGGAAAATAATAAAATAACATGAAACATAGGTTCATAATAAGTAGTGTTGCTCGCGAATATTCGCAATTCGAATATTATTCGCGAATATCGCATATTCGTGAATTCGCGAATTTCGCGAATATAGCGCTATATATTCGTAATTACGAATATTGTTTTTTTTTGGTTTTTTTCACAGTACACATCACAGTGATCATCCCTCTCTGCTTCCAGCTTGTGTGGTATAAAGAAGGCTCTAATACTACTGTGTGAGACTGGCATGCGAATTTTCGCATATGCGAACATTCGCTTATGCTAATTTTCCCATATGCGAATTTTTGTTTGTACTAATTTTTGTATATGCTAATTTTCGCATATGTACATTTTCGCATACGCGAATTTTTCGCATTTGCGAAAGTAAAACGAGAATATTACGAATATGCGAATATATGACGAATATTCGTCCATATATTCACGAATATTCGCGAATTCGAATATGGCCTATGCCGCTCAACACTAATAATAAGGTGCATTTGGTTTAAAAATTGACTTTCAGCTTTATAAGTATTAATATCTATTGTAACAGGGCCCTTGTGGTATCCTGCTACCGTATTACATACCATACCTAGTGTAGAGGTCCCCAAAGTCAGAGTAACTAAGCACAGGAAGGGTCCCTCAGGTGGGACAACCCCTAGTCGCCTCTTCTCAAGTCTAATTGTCTAATGTTAATATATGTATATATTTAACCCCTTAAGGACTTGGGGTTTTTCCGTTTTTGCATTTTCGTTTTTTCCTCATTACTTTTAAAAAATCATAACTCTTTCAATTTTGCACCTAAATTATTTTTTGCACCACCAATTCTACTTTGTAATGACATCAGTCATTTTACCCAAAAATCTACGGCGAAACGGGAAAAAAAATCATTGTGAGACAAAATTGGAAAAAAAACGCCATTTTGTAAATTTTGGGGGCTTCCGTTTCTACACAGTACATTTTTTGGTAAAAATTACACCTTATCTTTATTCTGTAGGTACATACGATTAAAATGATACCCTACTTATATAGATTTGATTTTGTTGTACTTCTGAAAAAAATCATAACTACATGCAGGAAAATTTATATGTTCAAAATTGTCATCTTCTGACCCCTATAACTTTTTTATTTTTCTGGGTATGGGGCGGTATGAGGGCTCATTTTTTGCGATGTGATCTGAAGTTTTAGCGGTACCATTTTTGCATTGATAGGACTTATTGATCGCTTTTTATTCCTTTTTTCATGATATAAAAAGTGACCAAAAATGCACTATTTTTGACTTTGGTATTTTTGGGCCAAACGCTATTTACCGTGCGGTTTAATTAAAGATATATTTTTATAATTCGGACATTTCCGCACGTGGCGATACCACATATGTTTATTTTTATTTACACTGTTTTTGTTTTTTATGGGAAAAGGGGGGTGATTCAAACTTTTATTAGGGGAGGGGTTGAATGATCTTTATTCACTTTTTTTTTCACTTTTTTTTTGCAATTTTATAGCTCCCATAGGGACCTATAACACTGCACACACTGATCTTTTACATTGATCACTGGTTTCTCATAGGAAACCAGTGATTGATGATTCTGCCGCTTGACTGCTCATGCCTGGATCTCAGTCACTGAGCAGTCATTTCGACGACCGGACACCCGGAGGCCAGGTAGGAGACCCTCCTCGTGTCCAGCAGCGGTTCGGGACACCGCGGCTAACCGGCATGGTTTCGCTTTCACTTTAGACGCGGCGATCAACTTTGAACGCTGCGTCTAAAGGGTTAATAGCGTGCCGCACTGCGATCAGTGCCGCGCGCTATTAGCCACGGGTCCCGGCCATTGTTAGAGGCTGGGCCCGATCCTCTATGATGCGGGGCCACGGCGTGGCCCCGCGTAATAGATCGGGAGCGGACTCATGACATACCGGTACATCATGAGTCCTTAAGGGGTTAATAATAGTATATATCTAGGATAATGTATAGTACTTACCTTGTTTAGCGTCGCAGGACCTTCGGTCATGTGACCATGTTAATCTCCTCTATGGTATGTTGGAGGACCTTAGGAGGTCCTTCGGTCATGTGTTACCCACAAGTCTTTGTAATGGTGATTGACATCAGTATGGACCAATTAGCATTAGTCCAGCTCCTGCCCATATAAGGGAGCTGTAGCCAATTATCGCTCTCTTGGGTTGCTGCTCTCGTGGATGCCGGACTATCAGGACGGTTCTGCGCAACTTTCAAAGACACGCTAGGCCTGAAAAACCTACCGGCCTCAGCAGATCTAAAACCGTGAGTTCTAAACTACCCCCGTTAATGCTAGCATGACTACTGAACTGCAACTAATCCCCTAAATCCAGTGGAACAGGGCATAATACTTAAAGACTCTAACTTGCTAAAGTCCCAACCTTTGTCAATCTCCAAAGAAAGCAGTTGTATGCATAAGAGACTGTTCCGTGATTGAAGCTGGCAGAAAATCTTCAGCAAAAGTTATACCTGTTTCAGAAAACTCTCCGGTTGTGGACATTCTATTATTATCTACCTCCCTATCGCTCTTGGGAAGGGTGGCAGTAGGACAAGTATTACTGAGGACCCCTCACCCTGGCGTCACGAATAGCAAGGGTTAACAAGCACCCTTTAATAACCGTACAGCTACACTCCCCATACCCTACATTCCCAGGCTGTCACAACTATAATTATGAACACAATTAAAATATCATCCTAATTTTTTTTAACTACCTGTAAAAAAAAAAAAAAATTATAATAAATAAAAAAAAATTTGACCTTACAAATGGAAATATTGCAGTAAAAAATGACTGTTGCGGTATGGAGTAACACTAGAGTATGGTTTGAAATAGTGTGAAACAGTGGTATGAAATATGGTTTGAAACAGTAACGTTAGTGTTGACACATCAATGTTGATGCAAAAGTAAAGTTGTGTCTAGTCTCCTTCTAGCGTTCCTTTAAAGGCTAGGTTCACATGGCCATTCTCTCCTGTCCCGCTATTCTCCCGTCATTGCTACTAAACGGACCATATTAACAAGCAGATCCAAACAGATGCAAAGGGATGCCATTAGTGGCATCCTGTTGCATCAGTTTTGAATCCATTTGTATTCTTTATTGGTTGCTTACACCTCTTCTGAGCATGCTCAAAAATAATAATGGATCAAAAACGGATTGAAAAAAACGGATTAAAATGGATGACATTACAGGCTCATCCATTTGCCATAGACTTCAATGTTAAATATCATATATTCGCTTCTAATCTGTTATTTTTGAGAAAAAAATACTGCATGCAACATCTTTTCTCTGGTACAAATAATGGAATAGGAACCAAACAAGTGCACATGGGTGACAAAGGACTGTAAAGAAATCTCATTGACATCGATAAGATCTATTTACAACCATTTGCAAAAGGCTTGAACAGATTTGAGAACAGGCATGAATTTAAGGGGACTGACGTTAATATGAACGAGCCCTAAAGTGTCAACACCAGCGTTTTAAATTGTTTCTATCCACACAGTTTGTTTGTACCACTTGCTTACAGGGAACATCACCTTAAATCTTGTGTTTATGATTAATGTGTATACCAAGGATACCACAAGGACCCTGTTGCAAACTTTAGTTGGAGTAGTTGTTGATACTAATAAATGTGAGAGTCATTCTGAACCAAAGGCACCTTATTTGATTTCATTTGGCATTTAGAGGATCAGGAATCTCTACATCTGCTACTGGACCTGGTGCCTAAAGAGGAAAATGCCACAATAGAATTATGACCACTAGGAATGCAACGATTAATCGGGATTCCTTGTCAATGAATCCCATTATCGAGGAATCGAGCTCCAATTCATTGTTATGCAAAAAACGAGTTACAAATGTCACAACCCCGGCAATATGACATTTGTAACACATTCTTTGGGTCAGCGTTGCACTTCTGCAGGTGGCACTGCACTCCACCAGCTCCCCTGCAGGCTCCCAGCACTGGAATATGAAGTTACAGTGCTGTGATTTCATATACCCCACCGGGAGCTCTGATTGGTCGGCACGGATTAATCAATCCGAGCTCCCGATGGGAAATATGAAATCACTGCACAGTAACTTCATATTCTCTGCAGGGAGCTGGTTGGCCAGGGGTTGGAGCACAATGCCACCAATACTGGATACAGAGGTGCAGGCACTATCAGTTAGGACATAATGCAATCTAAGAGAAGGTCCTTTCACTTAGATAGTATTATGCCCTAACTGATGGTACCTGCACCTCCGTACCTCGCATGGAGGTGACAGTTTTGCTTTAGATGTTAAGACAGTGTTTCCCAACCAGGATGCCTCCAGCTGTTGCAAAACTACAACCCCCAGCATGCCTAGACAGCCAAAGGCTGTCCAGGCATGCTGGTAGTTGTAGTTTTGCAAAATCTGAAGGCACCCTGGTTGGGAAGCACTGTGCTAAGTAATAGTAGGGGTGCAGGGAAAACATAAAAACTATAAAAAGTATATTCCTTACTTTGAGGTAAAGCCCCCCCAAAAAATCGATTATTAGATTAATTTATCAGCAATGAATCGATTGTGTGATTACTCACTCGTTTGTTTCCCAACCAGGGTGCCTCCAGCTGTTGCAAAACTACAAACTGATCACTAGGGCTGCAATAAACGAGTGAGGAATCACACAATCGATTCATTGCTGATAAATTAATCTAATAATCGATGAATTGGGGGAAAATGGCAAAATGACCAAAAAAGGTTTTTTGGGGGGCTTTACCTCAAAGTAAGGAATATACTTTTTCTAGTTTTTATGTTTTCCCCGCACCCCTACTATTACTTGGCACGGTGTTTCCCAACCAGGGTGCCTCCAGCTGTTGCAAAACTACAAACTGATCACTAGGGCTGCAACACTGTGCCAAGTAATAGTAGGGGCACGGAGAAAACATAAAATCTATAGAAAGTATATTCCTTACTTTAAGGTAAAGCCCCCCCCAAAAAAAACCTTTTTTGGTCATTTTGACATTTTTCCCCAATTCATCGATTATTGGATTAATTCATCGGCAACGAATCGATTGTGTGATTACTCATTTGTTGAAGCCCTAGTGACCACCATTATGGTAAGGTTTTGTTTATTTAACATATTACATATCCACCCACCCTATTTCCCAAGACCCTGGATGGATAGGTAATATGCTGAATGAACAAAAACTTTATTATGACCATTTTTTTTTAGATACTGTTGACATCTTATCTTTTATTTTTACATTTTTATTTTTAATACCGACGATAGTTTTAAATTTCAGTATCTACACCCTGTTCCAAATTATTATGCAAAATCTATTTGTGTCATAAAGATTAAATGTTTTGTTTTTCAGTTTAACTCATGGATGGCATTGTGGTTCTTTTGATCACTGAAAACAATCTTGGACACCTGTGATAATTAGATTGCCAGGTGAGCCCAATTTAAGGAAAAACTACTAATGGTGGATGTTCCACATTACTAAGCAGAGCACCATTTTCAAACAATATGGGGAAGAAAAAGGATCTCTCTGCTGCCTAAAAGAGGGGAATAGTTCAATGCCTTGGATTAGATATTTCACGAAAACTTAAGCGTGATCATCACACTATTAAGAGATTTGTGGCTTATTTAGAGCACAGACGGGTTTGTGCAGATGAAGGCGCATTGAGGAAGTTTTCTGCCACATCCATGCATCGGATCAAGAAATCAGCTGCTAAAATACCATTACATAGCAGCAAACAGATATATGAAGCTGCTGGTGCCTCTGGAGTCCCACAGACATCAAAGAGTAGAGTCCTCCATAGTCTTGCAACTGTGCATAAACCTTCTATTCGGCCACCACTAACCAATGCACACACAAGCAGAAACGGCTGCATTGAGCAGAAAAATACATGAAGACTAATTTTCAAACAGTTCTGTACATGGATGAGTGCCAAGCAACCCTGGATGGTCCAGATGGATGGAGTAGTGGATGGTTGGTGGACGGCTAACCTGTTCCAACAAGGCTGCAATGTCAGCAAGGCAGTGGGGGAGTCATTTTTTGGACTGGAATCATGAGAAGAGAGCTGGTCGGCCCCTTTAGGGTTCCCATCTTTGTAAACATGACCTCTGCAAAGTATGTGGAGTTTCTGACTGACCACTATCTTCCCTGGTACAGAAGGAAGAACTATGCTTTCCATAATAAAATCATCTTCATGCATGACAATGCACCATCTCATGCTGCAAAGAATACCTCTGCATCAATGGCTGGTATGGGGTTAAAAGGAGAGAAAGTCATGGTGTGGCCTCCATCCTCCCCTGACCTCAATCCTATTGAGAACCTTTGTAGCATCCTCAAGCAAAAGATCTGTGAGGGTGGGAGGCAGCTTACATCCAAACAGCAGCTCTGGGAGGCTATTCTGACATCTTGCAAACACATTCAAGCAGAAACTGTCCAAAAACTAACAAGTTCAATGGATGCAAGACTTGTGAAGCTGCTATCAAATAAGGGGTCCTATGTTAAAATGTAACGTGACCTATTCAAATGTTTAAAAAGTAAAAAATTTTGTTACAAATTTGATTGAAATTGCTTTTGATTTCAGTAAATATGCTGCAAACACAACAAATGATGATTTTCAGTACTTTACAACCTATAAAGAGTTTTGAAACTTACTGACCCTGATTTACTAAGAGTGGAGTTTTCTTTTGTGGGTTTTAATTCTCAACAATTTTTTCCACGGTATTTACTAAGGTTTTTCCACATTTTGCACTTTCCCTACATTTTACTTTGTTTACACATGCTCTGATCTGTCGGGTTTTCCTCAGCTCAAATCCACTGTATTTTCTGTGGAAACCTTAGTAAATTTGTTGGGTTTTTGTGAAACTTTTCTGGTTTCCTCAGTAAAATGGAGAGTTAATCATTTTTTTTTCAATTCTGGCGCAAATTCTGGCGCAGACAGAATTTCTGGCGCACAACCAGACATGTTGGGTTTACAATACTAAATCAGGGCCACTGTACGTAATAATTTGGAACAATGCATTGTAAGTTTTTTATGTTTAAAAAAAAAAATACTGTTATCATTAGGAGTTTTTTTCAATAACATTTGAATTGTACTCTTAATAGTTTATAACATGAGAGTTATGCTGACTGTTATTTACATCAATTATTTAGGTAAATGAGAAAAATATAATTTGCATAATAATTTGAAACAGGGTGTAGTATGTTTGATCGGTCTGGGAGACTTGAGAAATTTCTTCCCAACTCCAATATGGAAATCAAAATTAACCCCTGGATCAATATTCTGTCCCAATTAATCTAATGTCCATAACATGTTATTACTCTCTAGAAATGCATCCAGGCCCTTTTTGAACTCTTTAATTGAGTTTATTATGACCAATTCCTCTGGTAGAGAGTTCAATACTCTCACTGCTCTTACATTAAAGAATCCCCATCTGTGCTGGTGTAGAAACCTTCTTTCCTCTAGACGTAGAGGATACCCCCTTGTTATAGATAGTCCTGGGTATAGTCCTGTACTGCCCCTAATATTTTAATGTAGTTACTAGGTCAACCCTGTGCATTGGGGCCTAGTACGGTACAACGTATTCCATGTGTGGTCTGACTAATAGATATTTCTGCTTTGCTTCTCTTTATACAATAGAAATATCATGCCATTGTGATATTTTCACTAATCTTTCTGCAATATTTGATTATTGGAAAAGTTTATTTTTTCCTGTGATCAATAGTCAAATACTTACAGTAAAACAATAAAACTTTATTGGTTACTAGGTGTGAGAACCACCTGCTAGTGGTTAAAGGTGATTCCTTAGAGAAACATTAATGAAGTTCATCTATTTAAGAGTCATTCTAGATTTTGTTTTCATGTAGGCAAGCAGAACCAGCACACCAGCACAATGCGGTTTTTTCTCAGTTACATATGGATGTACCGGAGGCTTTTACTGATTGTGGTTTCACCGCTACTTCTTTTACCTTTGCCTCTCATCATAAAAACACAAGTAAGTAGTGTTATCTTTCCTTATTCCTGCCATTTCTCTATGCCCTCTTATTTACATTAGTAAGTCGGAAAGAACCCTTACATTACTCAGTTGTCAGATACAATGCATGTTGTTACTCTGGCACTTTAAATTAATGTCATTATTGCATCTGCTCTCAGTAGTGAGATTTTATATTGCCAATTCTTTTTCAGTACCCATCCTGATCGGTTTGCAGGGCAAGTGAGGAATTTATTGAAATGTCACGTTCATCTAAATGAGTTTTCAGAAATCCTTGTACTTTCCACCAAAACCAAGCCCTCCAGATGAATAGAATTTTATTTTCAGAAATTCTTGCACCAAATCAGCCCAGTGTGAACATACCTTTAGGCCACTATTACAAGGAAGTATATTTGTCAGTATTTTGGCATTATCTTCATTTGTATCCAAAAACAAGGAGTGTATGGAAAAGATAGGGAAGGTGCACATTTTTTATAACACTTTTAAGTACCTCTTCTGCTTTTTGCTTACAAACACTTAAGCAAAATACAGATCAAAATACACCCAAGTGTGAAAGTCCAAAGATAACATTGGATCATGATTTGTTATTTCTGCTATTTCCGTCCACTTTAGGTTTGTTCACACTGTGCTTTAGTGGATGAATTATTTTCTCTTTAGGATCTGCATATGGTTTTGAAGAAAAATGGCAACCAAAACAGGATTGCAATGGCCTGTTTTACCCAGGTGTATTGTATAATACGGATCTGAAAAGAATATTACGGACGAAGGGCATCAGTATGACAATATTTCATCAGCACTGCATCCATATTTATGCATGGTAAATTTGAACTACAATTTTAAAATTAGATGCAATACAGATGATAATACTGATGAAATATGAATGCAATGTGGATCAAATACGGATGCTTCCATATTTAATCCCTCTCCATAGGCTTTAATGTGCATTTTCCATGTGCAAGATGTATGAAAATAACACATGCTATCGTTTTTAAAATAATCATGTATTTTATGAGACCATGTGATTAGATTAACATTAGCCCCTAGACTAACATTAGCCCCCTATTAAGATCCACAAACAGACATAATACAAGGGCAAAGCACATTCATGTAAAAGCTCCCGAAGAGCTTCAAGAGGAGAATACCTCCATGATATAGCATTTAGTCAAACAAAACAGTTTTTTTGAGGATTCCCAGATTCAGCAAAATAAGAACTTTCATGTGCTTTTGTGTAAAATTATATGTACAATTGGGGCTCAACATGGGCCCAAAGTATGCTATGGGCATCCTATTCTGTATTTGTACTTTATGGATAACGACAAGCTTTAAGTAAACAGTATTTGTATTTAAAGTGTTCCTGTCATTTAAAAAAAACTTTTGACAAGTCTTTGGACCCTGTCTCATGCAAAATAAGGAGAACAAGGAGCGGTGTGAGAAGCACCCAGCGTGTTCTAACGATTGGTGGGAATCTGACCAACTAGACCCTGACTGGTCAAAACATTTGACACTTCAATTTGTTTGACAATGAAAGGGACACATGAACTGATGACTAATATAAGGAGCTGTTCTTGAAACTTCCTGACGGTGGTCAAAGGTTCATCTCAGTAAGATCTTGAGAACTTGTAAAGAATAATGCCAAACAACAGTAAACTTTATTAAGTAACCAAGGCTGCATTTATTAATACAGTAAATGACGTGAAAAGGAGAAGGAAAATTCCCCACCCCACAATACATAAAGAGGAACTATGAGTGCAGTTATTCCTATAATGTAATACAGTAAATAAGATATTATATACAAGGCAAAATAAACAAAAGAATATATGGATGTTGTTCTACGGGGGGGGGGGGGGATATAATAGTCCACCTGTAAGTCCTACCTGGTCCTTTAAAGCTCTCTATTAGACAAAGTGTGATGTAAACAAGTGCTGATCCGACAACTCAGTTTTGCCCCCATTTCAGTTGCGTTGTCTACATACAGTTAATGCAACACCCCCCCCCCTCCAATCGCCTCTCTACTGATGAGCAGAGCAGTTCAGACAATAAGCACCTTCCTGTCTATGGTCTGCACTGTACGCAGCACAGAGCTGATGGCTCCTTGTTATACCATAGTTTTCATCTGCATTTGAACAAATGTCATGCACACAGTACAGATATTTTCAATGCAGATACTGACCTACCTTCTCCATGTTTATCTACTGCATTTATTTTAGGAAGAGAAAGGGTAAAGGTTAATGGGGGTATGGCTGCAAGATCAGCCTACACAGAATTTGTTTGTACTTTGTTACCATGGAGACACATAAGTCTGTATAAGAGCTGTTGGTACAGAACACTTACATCTTTCCTAAATTTTTCATTAACATTAGAGCAATGAAAAAAGTAGTGAAAGCATCGGAATAAACCTATTGATATGTCCCTGTTAATTGTGTTGTGTTTCTGAATGTCTTTTGTATGACATTTCTTCTGTACCTTATACGCACTGTGTGCTCTCACTTATTCCCTATAGTAATATAACAATAAGGAAACCAATGTTTAAGTACTGCAAAGTATCTATACGTTGTGCAACTACCAGTCATAATAGTATATGGTGGTATCACTGACATTGTCCATAGACACTTTTTTATGTACTTTTCTGGGACTTTCCATCCCAAACCATTGAATATTAATCCTAAATAAACCCGGTTAACTGAGTGCACAAAACATTTGCTCACATATTGCTTATCAGTTCAACATTTTTAAGGCAAATAGAAGTAAACAAAAAAAACTTAGTCTCATGTTTCTGTTCTCATTGTACAAGTTCTAACTTTATTAGCCTTATTGTTGCCAGGGGACTAGACACAATGGAGTGTTAGCGCCAACATACAGTTCAGCTTCGCAAAGTGTCAGGTTCCCTCTCAGCATCTCACGGGAAGCTACTTAAAATGAAATTTTGATTGTAGCCTTTTCTAAAATCATGAAAGCCCAAGCAAGATTAACTGCCTAATGAAAATGTTAATCTCTTAATCTCTAAAATAAACAAGTATTTAATACAGGTAGACATTTGGCTGTTAGCAGTCCATCTCTATGAAGTCCCTTGCAGTGCAAATTTCCTCTCTGGAATATGAGATATAGGTTATATCCTTCCTATTTGTAAAGTAAACCTGCCAGCCAAGCTTAAGCCGTGCCTGTAGAATTAAAGGAATATATTGTCTACTTAGATAATGTGTTGTGAGCCATGAGCTCTTGAAGGCCACCAGCATCTAATCCTCTCCACATCATTGTATTGTAGCTCTTGTGCTCCGTCTGCATATATTTTGTATAATGATAATGTAACTGAACTCATACAGGTATAGTTATCTGAATTCAGCCTTCATTTTTTTTTTTATCCTCTACTCTATATTCTGACGTTTTTCAAGAGAAACTGGGAAAAATGTATACATTGCTTCATATATTCAATCAAGTTGGTGCATTTTATGCGTCATCGCAACCATGTCCCTTTTTCTATCCACTTTTTAAAACTGTCGAGAAGTGTAAAAATGACTATATAGGGGGCAGATTTATAAAAACTATCTGAGACAAATAATGTCTTATTTGCCTATAAGCAACCAATCAGAACTCAGCTTTCCATTTACCAGAGAACTTTAAAAAATGAAAGCTGTCGTAGTGTTCCCGTACAGCTGCCAACCTCAAGAAACTTGCAAGGCGACTGAGTGTATAAAAGATTTGCTGGATATATAATGGGGAGATTTCTCAAAACCTGTCGAAAGGAAAAGTTGCCCATAGCAACCAATCAGATCACTTCTTTCATTTTGCAGGGGCCTTGTTAAATACGGGAAAGAAGCAAGCTGATTGGTTGCTATGGGCAACTGGGCAACTTTTCCTCTGGACAAGTTTTGATAAATTTCCCCCATTGTATTTATTAGGTACTGGAGAATCTTACAGATGTATTTGTGACAAGAAAAGTGGCTGTAGGCCCCATATCATCTGTCTATTCCACAAGTTACGGTTCCTGATCCCTGTTCTAGTCCACACTGCGAGGATACATTCTACTACATTTCATCCTCCAGGAGGGAGAGTACAAAGGTGTCTCTGTCTTAGAGTGGTTTCACACCACGTTTTGTACTTATGGTTCCCGTATATGGCTGGGAGGAGGGGGGGGGGGCTTAATCGCGGCGCCCGCACTCAGCCGTATAGGGGAACCGTATTTAATGCCTGTCTATGAGCCGACCGGAGTGAACCGCAGCCTCCGGTCGGCTGCGTTTTCGGCCGTATGCGGTTTCCCGACCGTAGGCAAAAACGCGGTTGACCACGTTTTTGCCTGCGGTCGGGAAACCGCATACGGCCGAAAACGCAGCCGACCGGAGGCTGTGGTTCACTCCGGTCGGCTCATAGACATGCATTAAATACGGTTCCCCTATACAGCTGAGTGCGAGCGCCGCGATTAAGCCCCGCCCCCCTCCTCCCAGCCATATACGGGAACCATAAGTACAAAAGGTGGTGTGAAACCACTCTTACACCAATCTATTGTGGCCATATGGTCCAGTTAGTGCTGTCTGTACCATTGTAGCTGTCCCATTTCAAGCTGTATTCAAATATCTTTATTTCCCTGTAATTGCAAAGGGAGTTCAGTAACTTTTACAAGTGATTTCATGGAATTCTAGTGTAAGAACTCTCATTCCTTCACTTTGCACAAGGAAACAGCTTCACTGACAAAAATGTATGGGCCCCAGAGGAACATTGGTATAGTACCACTCTGACACATGATGCAAACATCAGGGGCTACTACATCCAGAAGAATCCTCATCATCTCTCCTAGTGACTTCCACACTCTAATTAGTTGTTATGGGCAGTTCTGACAAATCTGCCCCATAATAGGTTTGGTGTACTCCACATTTTAGATGTACTCTCACCTTTCTGTGACGTGAGATTCTTGCTTCATGACTTTTTTGTGTGGTGGTGATGGGGAGTCAGGTGATCGATACAACAAAGAAGCTAACAATACTAATTTAGAACAGTCTTATGAGAGTATTATGCCAAATTGCAATTATTTTTCCTGGCCTAACCATGCATTGAAAGGGGTACTCTGGTGGAAAACAATTTCTTTCTAATCAACGGGTGCTAGAAAGTTAAAGAGATTAGTAAATTACTTCTATTAAAAAATCTTAATCCTTTCAGTACTTATCGGCTGCTGTATGCTACTGAAGAAGTTGAGTTCTGTCTGACCACAGTGCTCTATGCTGACACCTCTGTCCATGTCAGGAACTGTCAGGAACAGGAGAGGTTTGCTATGGATATTTGCTTCTACTCTGGACAGTTCCTGACATGGACAGGTGTCAGCAGAGAGCACTGTGGTCAGACAGAAAAAGAACAACTCAACTTCCTCTGTAGTATACAGCATCTGATAAGTACTGGATGGATTAAGATTTTTTTATATAATAAATTTACAAATCTCTTTAACTTTCTGGAACCAGTTGATATGAAAAAATAAAAATAAAATGTTTTCCACCAGAGTACCCCTTTAAGTATCCACATTTACAGCTCTATAAAGATGACTGTAATATGCTTATAAGAAACGTGCCGCAACCTAATTTATTTTTAGGGAGCTTCTAAATACATGTTCTGTATAAGCATTGAGAAAATTTGCAACTTTAGGCTTTGGGTGTAGCTATAGGTGGTACAGAGGTGAGAGTTGTGGTACATGAGTAGTGTTGAGCGGCATAGGCCATATTCGAATTCGCGAATATTCGCGAATATATGGACGAATATTCGTCATATATTCGCGAATATTCGCATATTCGTAATATTCTCGTTTTATTTTCGCATATGCGAACATTCGCATATGCGAAAATTACCATATTCAAAATTAGCGTATGCGAATGTTCGCATATGCGAAAATTAGCATATGCTAATCTTCGCATATGCGAAATTTCGCCCGGCAGTCTCACACAGTAGTATTAGAGCCTTCTTTACACCACACAAGCTGGAAGCAGAGAGGGGTGATCACTGTGATGTGTGCTGTGAAAAAAATAAAATAAATAAACGAATATTCGTAATTACGAATATATAGCGCTATATTCGCGAAATTTGCGAATTCGCGAATATGCGATATTCGCGAATAATATTCGAATTGCGAATATTCGCGAGCAACACTATACATGAGGGTGTCAAAGCTCCTGTGCTACATAGGAAGACATCTATATTACTATATAAGACTGTTAAAACTTATTGAACAGAAGAAGTAGCCTGAGGTAGTAACTGAACCGTAACATGCATATTTCATTGTTTAACTTTTATTTTGTGTTTTGCTGGTTGCAGGAAGCAGAATGTGCATATGTACTCTTTGTAGTAGCTCTGTTCTGGCTATCAGAAGCTCTGCCACTTTCAGTGACTGCCTTTATACCTGCTTTAATGTTTCCCTTATTCGGGATCTTACCATCTAAAACAGTAAGTTTAGACCTTCTTGTGTTAATCATAGTACCTCTGTAATAACTTTTATAGTGGTTGGGATCAGTGTTGGATAGTACTGTGGACCCACTTATAAAAATGCAACAAAACCAACAAAATTCAAGCAGCCGCACCATATATGTCAGCCAAAGAAACAACATAGAACCTACTAATACTGACACTCCACTATTGTAAACCACAAAAAAAATATCCTTACAAAAAAAATGGAGACCCATCCACTTAAACCTCAAAAATGTTTTCAATGGCACAATAACTATGCACTGGTAACTTGCATGTAAATACATAAGTGGTCAATTACCCGAATGGGACAAGCTAGTGAGTAGGTGTGATGCACCCCACCATGTGTTTCGTCACTCTTCGTCAGGAGGCAGATAATGGTGTACTCACTTATGTACATAACCTGTATCCTATCTTACTGATAAGTTAACAGATTCCCTTGGGATTTTATATCATGATGACACTGTGATGGACAAATGTGCTCAGTTGAAAGGTGCCATAGGTTTTAATAGCCAAAAATATATGCCTAAACATGTCCTTTGCAAAGAATTCCCACTCCCAAAAAATGAACTGAACCCACAAAGAAAACACAAAAAATGGTGACCATATTTATAAATAGAACACACTATGAAGCCATTTCTGTACGTGAGCTGCAATGATTTTGAAAACTTTTAGAAAGTGTCATTATTGTGTAGATCTATAAAAGATACATTATCGTGTACATCTGAAACAGTCAAGTCTGCGTACTTTTTGTCTTCAGATTGCATCTACATATTTTAAAGATTTTCATCTCTTGCTGACGGGGGTGATTTGTTTGGCAACTTCAATAGAAAAATGGAATCTACACAAAAGAATTGCCTTAAGGATGGTGATGCTAGTGGGAGTAAATCCTGCATGGTACGTTATACACATATACTATATAAATAAATAAAAAACAACCAAACCCATAATATATATATATATATATATATATATATATATATATATATATTCTTTCGTACTGTAACATTTTTACGAATATATATATATATATGTATATAAACACACACACACACATATATATATATATATATATACACACACATATATATATATATATATATATATATTCTATATTCATATTTCATTATTTTACACTGGAAAGCTTTTACTATCTTACTAATCCTGTGTAGGGCTGGGTTAGCTCACCAATCACACTACAACATATTTTCTGTATAACAGCATATATATATATATATATATATATATATATATATTACTGTAAATTATTTTTATTTTTAACTTGTGTTCTTGTCTTTAGGTTAATGCTGGGATTTATGTTCAGTACTGGATTTCTTTCCATGTGGCTTAGCAACACCTCTACAGCTGCTATGGTGATGCCAATAGTGGAAGCTGTAGCTCAGCAAATCATTAATGCTGAGGCTGAGGTTGATGCCATGCAAATTAACTCATCAGAAGGCATTTACAATGAAATATTTGAACTTGACGGTACATATTTCCAAATTAAATAAGTCTGTGCATTTATTGCTATGTGTTGCATCGTAATAAGTCTATTTATTATTTTCTCACAAGCTAAGACATTGTGTATTGTTCCATTCCTTCAATGGCTCTATATCACAGGTGTAGGATTATGTAAAGAGTATGATGAATATATGATACTGTGTATCAGCTCTCTATTGATGACACTTTTTGAGTGAAAAAAAAACTCACGGTAACCAACCAATTAATATGGGGAGTGACTATATTAAAACATAGCTTTTACTAAGTATTCTTAAAATATCAGTGCTGCATCCAGTGTGGATGACTAAGTGCAATAACGGGACAAAACATGAAAATAATGATCTCAATACTCATCAAGGGTTCATGGATCGATTATACCCAGAATATAGAGTCAAGAGATAATAAAATCGTATAAAATATTGTCACACTCAATATGATTTTGCTTAATGAGGTTTCTCTAGAAAAAGGTTTCTCAACGCGTTTCTGCCGAAGTGTCTCGGCGTCCTCAGGGGAAACCTTTATAGAGTGTTTTTACACAAATAAAATGCCAAACAGAACCCTAACAGCCTGATATAAGTCCGATGCTTATAATGTCAAGCAATCATGGAACAAAATAGCTGTAGAGGTTGCCTCAGGACATCAGGTACCTAGAAAGAAAGAGAGAGGACACAATAAAGTATAGAGTGGGGGAC
The DNA here is from genome assembly GCF_029499605.1 of Hyla sarda. Taxonomy (NCBI): domain Eukaryota; kingdom Metazoa; phylum Chordata; class Amphibia; order Anura; family Hylidae; genus Hyla; species Hyla sarda. The sequence continues at coordinate 238,416,150 of NC_079192.1, forward strand.
ATCCATATTTCCTTTTTCAATGATTCCCCCTCAGCCTCTACTCACATGCAGACAATGCTGCCTAGGTATACCTGAAAAAAGCACAAAAGGAAAAAAAAACCTATTCACTCATTGTCCTGTGAAGAGAACCAAGGTGACAGTGTCTGCTCCATATGTTGGTTACTCACGGTTACGATGTCCCGGCTGCAGGAGAAGTGGTGATGCGCAAACCTGCTTCAGCAGGGAGCTGCGATCCCCGGCTTCACTGCACACACCACATGTCAGCGGCGTCTCGTCAGTAGACGCAACAAGCGCAATAGAGTAAAAAGAAAAAGGTAAGTCTATGAGGTCATACAAGGAGGGGCATGTGGTCATATTACCTGTGTATGTAATAGGTTTTTGTTCTTAAAATAGAAACAGCAAGTCTGGACTCTCACCAACATTGGACCAACTCAAAACATACAATGATATATAACTATGTTCTGTAGAACATAGTATATTTATCAGGTAACAGTTTTAAATTTTTCAGGGGTATAGTGTCAATAGATATAAATTATTTATTCCAAAAGAGAAAACCCACGGAATCATGGAAACCACCAATGTGCCCAACTAATGAAAAGGGCACTATTGCCACTGATGGTAGTGGTGGGATTCAAAGGATCCGTGGGTGTCTCATAATAATGGAAATGTGCTAGAGCTAGGTGTACTCAGGGACACGATCTCCTGGGGGTGGGGAGCCCTACAAGGGGAGTATGACAGGAGTATAGTATGGGCCTAAGGGTCCTACCAATCCCTACACTAACTAGTCAGCCCTACTCCTAGGCAGCATGATCAGCCCTAAAAAGGGCGGTCCCGCACTCCAAACTCCTATGAGGCCCTGTGTTCCCTAGCTTGGTATGGTGAAACTAACTCGGAGAGCCTACTAAGGCCCTCACTCACTACCTGTCAGTCACCAGAACAGGAGACTGTGTCAAAGGAAACAGGCAAAATTAAGTTGTTCATTTAAACCTGTTGGGTAGGTAGTATTGAGTCGATGGATCCACCTGCTCTCCTTCTGAAGAAGTAAATGATCAAGGTCCCCTCCTCTAACTGATGGTGTCATTTTTTCAATGCCGATAAACTTGAGATTTTGGTAATTCCCTTTATGTGCAATATTAATATGCCTTGCTAGGGGGGTATCATGATTGTGTTTGATATCCCCCAGATGTTCCAACATGCGCTTCTTAAACTCCCTGATAGTTTTGCCAATATATCTAAGGCCACATTCACACGTGGCCATGTAGACTAGGTAACGGGAATTACAATTAATAAACTGTCTGATGTTCATCCTAGTGTTACCCGGTGAGAAGAAGTGATTTGTCCTGGAGATATGGGGGCATGCTTTGTACCGACCACAGGAAAACGTTCCTAGGGGTTTGGGGGCTCTATCTAGCCATGTTTCTCGTGATCTAACATCAGGGGCTAGATGGCTATGTGTGAGAATATCGACCAGATTGCGACTGATTTGTACTGAGCCTATGCAAACACTTAGCCATTTTAGCGACCGGGATCGCCGTTATTCTGCGCATGCGCATAGAATATCCTCTCTGACGCATGTGTCCGGGCGACCGGATATAACGTCAGACGCCGCTGACATGTGGTGTGTGCAGTGAAGCCAGGGATCGCGGCTCCCTGCTGAAGCAGGTTTGCACATCACCACTTTTCCTGAAGCCCGGACATCGTAACCATGAGTAACCAACATATAGAGCAGACACTGTCTCCTTGGTTCTCTTCACAGGACAATGAGTGAATAGGTTTCTTCCTTTTGTGCTTTTTTTCAGGTATACCTAGGCAGCATTGCCTGCATGTGAGTAGAGGCTGAGGGGGAATCATTGAAAAAGGAAATATGGATGTCCCTCACTCTATACTATATTGTGTCCTCTCTCTTTCTTTCTAGGTACCTGATGTCCTGAGGCTACCTCTACGGCTATTTTGTTGCATGATTGCTTAACATTATAAGCATCGGACTTATATCAGGCTGTTTGCATTTTATTTGTGTAAAAACACTCTATAAAGGTTTCCCCTGAGGACGCCGAGACACTTCGGCAGAAACACGTCGAGAAACCTTTTTCTAGAGAAACCTCATTAAGCAAAATCATATTGAGTGTGACAATATTTAATATGATTTTATTATCTCTTGACTCTATATTCTGGGTATAATCGATCCATGAACCCTTGATGAATATTGAGATCATTATTTTCATGTTTTGTCCGGTTATTGCACTTAGTCATCCACACTGGATGCAGCACTGATATTTTAAGAATACTTAGTAAAAGCTATGTTTTAATATAGTCACTCCCCATATTCATTGGTTGGTTACCGTGAGTTTTTTTTCATTTTCTGATAAGTTTGACTGGGAGCATTGGGTCACCTGTTGGGCCCTTATAACTTGAGCAGTTATCTCTTTCATTGACACTTTTTGAGATAATACTGATAAAGGTTCATTTGACACTAACAAAGCACAGCTTGCTTGCAGCTACACGTATGTGTTAAAAAACTAAAGAAACACCACTTTCTATGCAATTCACAAATATTATCCTTTGTGTTAATGACTTGCAGAAAACAGCATTGAAACAAGTAAAAAATGTGATCCAGAGAAACATGTTAATGGGTAAGGGTCAGAATTTTACAACTCCTAGTACCGGTCAGCTACCCTTTATTGTTGTCTAGTACAGTGTATATTTATAGTGAATATTTCTTACAGGTACACTAATGGGACAGTGACAGTGTTGAACAATGGAAAATGCTTGGTAAGTTTATATTTACATAATAACCATGTTGTGGAAAACATTTGGCAAGTAGTGTGTGCATGTGATTCTTAGACTTGGTTTACACACAGGAGGGAATTTATTATTTGTTTTTACACTGGTTTTTTGGTCATAAAAAGTCACAAAATGTTGTGAAATGGGTTAAAAAGTCACAGTGGATAAACCATAGAAAATGGTGTACTGAAGGGAAATTTCAGGAAATGTGTACCAGAGCAAAACTTATCACATGATCATTCAATAAATTTGGCGCACATGCACAGCATAAAATAAGGGCAGGCAATTGTTTACCTACACCAACGGTGATAAATTTGCCTAACAGCAATTTGGTCAGTATTTCTAACTAGAGATGAGCAAACTTACAGTAAATTAGATTCGTCATGAACTTCTTGGCTCGGCAGTTGATGACTTTTCCTGCGTAAATTAGTTCAGCCTTCAGGTGCTCCGGTGGGCTGGAAAAGGTGGATACATTCCTAGGAAAGAGTCTCCTAGGACTGTATCCACCTTTTCCAGCCCACCGGAGCACCTGAAAGCTGAACTAATTTATGCAGGAAAAGTCATCAACTGCCGAGCCGAGAAGTTCATGACGAATCGAATTTACTGTAAGTTCGCTCATCTCTATTTCTAACCAAAACCAGGAATGGGTACATAAGAGAAAAATGTGCAAATCTTTCCATTCCAGTTTTTCTTTGTGTTGGGTCTACTAAAATTCTACTATATGTGTGAACCTAGTCATAGAGTTTTATTACTGATGGAAAATTCTGTAAAATCCTGACCCAGCACCACTTTTCATGTATAGGGTGTATAGGCAAACTCATTCTATACTTCCTAAGACCAATAGGAAAATTGTACTGAGTACAATTATGAGTTAAAGTGTACATGTAAAGTTTATTATATATAGAGACTGAATATAACTAACTTTGCAATATATTATAATTACCTAAATTGAACTGTAGGAGAGAAATGTCTCCAGGTTTACCCCTTTATTATAGTGTATCTGTGTTTGTTACTTTGGCGGTAGAGGATCCCTACTCCTATGAAACCGTAGCCCATGGAGTCAATGATGTGCTGCAGCATTATTATGAGCATTATTTTATTTGTCTACAAGTAGGGAATCTTATGTTTAGTATATTTGCTATAAAGAAAACACTCCATGTTGCTATAGTAATAGATATGAATCCATTGCACTGATCTTTTTGAAGCTTCATTTCAACATCTGATATAATATATAGTCCATCTTAAATTTTCAATAATAGTAAGATGTGATCCAATTAAGTGAACAGTATACAGCACTGTGGAATCTGTGTGCGCTATATAATAAAAAAATAATAATTGATGGGTAAAATATTGTTATAATGTATAAAGCACATGATAACTGACCTCTAGAAATTTTATTAATACCCTGGCACATTAATCCACTTTAATGGTGCTCTCCCACTATAGAAAGTACTGGAATATATCTAGAATATCCATTGTTCTTAAGATTGTTTCCAGTCCCAGACAACTTGATGATAATGTTATAACATAAATCCTAGTGATATGCTATCACATTATAAAATGGGATTAACAGCAAATAGTGCTAACAGTTTCCCTTTAAATGTATAATGGCTTAAACATTCATATATTTAAAGCAACCCACACTAATACAGTTGTTTTGGGGTGAACTGAACACAACAGATGCACTTGCATTTGTGCTAAATGTTTAATAGGGTCTGGCACCAGTTGACACACTATGTCTACTGCACCCTCTTTTCCTTTTTGCAATCATTGCCATATTGCTTGCTAAGGCTGGATTCACATATATCCAGCATCTGGCATAGGTGAACTCAATATAGACATAAGTCAACAGACAAATACAAATCATATACCCACAAGAGGACCGATGTGGTCAGAACAACAGTGCAGGGTCCGGGATGTCGCCACTCCAAATCCCAGACCCTGCACTGTTATTCTGACCACATCGGTCCTCTTGTGGGTATATGATTTGGTTATATGCACTTTGTGATTATCATGATCTTGTCATACATGCACATAGCACCTTATATCTACCTGGCACTTTACTTATATCTGCCTACTACTTCCTACAAATACTGTTTACATGTATGAGTGTATATTGGTGTTTATATGTGTACTTACTATATTCAGTCTCTGCTTACTTATAGCCCTTCTGATTACCATCTTGGGTGCAGGATGTCCGGTGTTGCTGCTTGCTTTTGATGTTCAGTTTCTTCTTCTATGTGTGTTATTATTCTAATGAAATATCAATAACATTTATATATTTGTATACCCTTTCTAAGACTCCTTGTGGCTTTTGCTTGTTGCATAGGTGAACTCAGCCTAGATCTCGATGCAACTAATGCCATAACTAATGACAATATGCATCAGTTGTCATCAGTTGTATGGCATCCGGCTTTCATTGTTTCTGGATGCCGGACAGGGAAACGCAGCAAGCTCTGTTTCCCTGGTTGGTACAATCTGGCATGTCCCACCTTCCGGCATCAAAATTGAGACGCTGGATGATTGTGAACAGAACTGTCCCATTCAAATGAATGGGATCAGTTCTAGCATCAGTTTCCCTCCAATGCACTCTGGAGAGAAACTTTGTCAGAAGCTGGAAATATGTGAACCCAGCCTTATTCTGTTTTTCTTGTCTTTCTGGCTTGATAGTAAATAAGCTGCATTTATACAACAGAGAAAACAAAGATTGTATGCTATATCTATTTGTCTCTGGTAATAAATCTTTATTGTGCACCTGTCTACCCAAACACAGTACCATGTATGTCTTTTTTTCTACAAATAGTTGAGTATTTGAACATAAAAGGAAGTATTGCTGTTTCTGCAAACTGTTTATCCTAGTTTGCCCTGCAGTGAATCCTGGTCTGCAAGATAAGAAGTAATGTAATTTATGTCTGTTTTAGGCTTTGTTCATAGGGCCTTTTTTCATCTAGGTCAGACATGTACTGTAAATGCACCCATTTATTTCTACTGTGCAGACTTATATAAAGAGTGGCTTTTTGGCACATGTCTAACATGTCTATGTCTGAATACTTTGCTTTTAGTATACTAGCCGTATTTAATACACAGCTGCATCCATTTTATATAGAAATATATATAAATCTTCAAAATTCATAAGATCGTAAAAAATTACTTACTTTTTTTTCTTAAACTAGGCTGATGAAGAACATCTAGGGGAAACCTGCAGTCAACAAGAAATAGAAATACCAAAGGTAATGTTTAATGAGTACCTGTGATATCCCACAACAAAAAATGTTATATGGTACTCAGTACCTAATCCTGATCATTGTTACGCCGAGCGCTCCGGGTCCCCGCTCCTCCCCGGAGCGCTCGCTACACTCCTCTCACTGCAGCGCTCCGGTCGGTTCCACGGACCCGGGGCGCTGCGATACCGCCTCTGGCCGGGATGCGATTCGCGATGCGGGTAGCGCCCGCTCGCGATGCGCACCCCGGCTCCCGTACCTGACTCGCTCTCCGTCAGTTCTGTCCCGGCGCGCGCGGCCCCGCTCCCTAGGGCGCGCGCGCGCCGGGTCTTTGCGATTTAAAGGGCCACTGCGCCGCTGATTGGCGCAGTGGTTCCAATTAGTGTTTACACCTGTGCACTTCCCTATATCACCTCACTTCCCCTTCACTCCCTCGCCGGATCTTGTTGCCTTAGTGCCAGTGAAAGCGTTCCCTTGTGTGTTCCTAGCCTGTGTTCCAGACCTCCTGCCGTTGCCCCTGACTACGATCCTTGCTGCCTGCCCCGACCTTCTGCTACGTCCGACCTTGCTTCTGTCTACTCCCTTGTACCGCGCCTATCTTCAGCAGCCAGAGAGGTTGAGCCGTTGCTAGGGGATACGACCTGGTCACTACCGCCGCAGCAAGACCATCCCGCTTTGCGGCGGGCTCTGGTGAAAACCAGTAGTGACTTAGAACCGATCCTCTAGCACGGTCCACGCCAATCCCTCTCTGGCACAGAGGATCCACTACCTGCCAGCCGGCATCGTGACAGTAGATCCGGCCATGGATCCCGCTGAAGTTCCTCTGCCAGTTGTCGCTGACCTCACCACGGTGGTCGCCCAGCAGTCACAACAGATTGCGCAACAAGGCCAACAGCTGTCTCAACTGACTGTTATGCTACAACAGTTACTACCACAGCTCCAGCAACCATCTCCTCCGCCAGCTCCTGTACCTCCTCCGCAGCGAGTGGCCGCTTCTGGACTACGACTATCCTTGCCGGATAAATTTGATGGGGACTCTAAGTTTTGCCGTGGCTTCCTTTCCCAATGTTCATTACACTTGGAGATGATGTCGGACCAGTTCCCCACTGAAAGGTCTAAGGTGGCTTTCGTAGTCAGCCTGCTGTCTGGAAAAGCCCTGGCTTGGGCCACACCGCTCTGGGACCGCAATGACCCCGTCACTGCCTCTGTACACTCCTTCTTCTCGGAAATTCGAAGTGTCTTTGAGGAACCTGCCCGAGCCTCTTCTGCTGAGACTGCCCTGTTGAACCTGGTCCAGGGTAATTCTTCCGTTGGCGAGTATGCCGTACAATTCCGTACTCTTGCTTCTGAATTATCCTGGAACAATGAGGCCCTCTGCGCGACCTTTAAAAAAGGCCTATCCAGCAACATTAAAGATGTTCTGGCCGCACGAGAAATGCCTGCTAATCTTCATGAACTTATTCACCTAGCCACTCGCATTGACATGCGTTTTTCCGAAAGGCGTCAGGAGCTCCGCCAAGATATGGACTCTGTTCGCACGAGGCGTTTCTTCTCCTCGGCTCCTCTCTCCTCTGGTTCCCTGCAATCTGTTCCTGTGCCTCCCGCCGTGGAGGCTATGCAGGTCGACCGGTCTCGCCTGACATCTCAAGAGAGGACACGACGCCGCATGGAGAACCTCTGCCTGTACTGTGCTAGTACCGAACACTTCCTGAGGGATTGTCCTATCCGCCCTCCCCGCCTGGAAAGACGTACCCTGACTCCGCACAAAGGTGAGACAATCCTTGATGTCCACTCTGCTTCTCCACGTCTTACTGTGCCTGTGCGGATGTCTGCCTCTGCCTTCTCCTTCTCTTCTGTGGCCTTCTTGGACTCTGGATCTGCAGGAAATTTTATTTTGGCCTCTCTCGTCAACAGGTTCAACATCCCAGTGACCAGTCTCACCAGACCCCTTTACATCAATTGTATAAACAATGAAAGATTGGACTGTTCCATACGTTTCCGCACGGAGCCCCTTCTAATGAGCATCGGATCTCATCACGAGAGGATTGAACTTTTGGTCCTCCCCAATTGCACCTCGGAAATTCTCCTTGGACTTCCCTGGCTTCAACTTCATTCCCCAACCCTGGATTGGTCCACTGGGGAGATCAAGAGTTGGGGGCCCTCTTGTTCCAAGGACTGTCTAAAACCGGTTCCCAGTAACCCTTGCCGTAACTCTATGCTTCCTCCAGTAACCGGTCTCCCTAAGGCCTATATGGACTTCGCGGATGTTTTCTGCAAAAAACAAGCGGAGACTCTACCTCCTCACAGGCCTTATGATTGTCCTATCGACCTCCTCCCGGGCACTACTCCACCCCGGGGCAGAATTTATCCTCTCTCTGCCCCAGAGACTCTTGCCATGTCTGAATACGTCCAGGAGAATCTAAAAAAGGGCTTTATCCGTAAATCCTCCTCTCCTGCCGGAGCCGGATTTTTCTTTGTGTCCAAAAAAGATGGCTCTCTACGTCCTTGCATTGACTACCGCGGACTTAATAAAATCACGGTTAAGAACCGCTACCCCTTACCCCTCATCTCTGAACTCTTTGATCGCCTCCAAGGTGCCCACATCTTTACTAAATTGGACTTAAGAGGCGCCTATAACCTCATCCGCATCAGAGAGGGGGATGAGTGGAAAACAGCATTTAACACCAGAGATGGACACTTTGAGTATCTGGTCATGCCCTTTGGCCTGTGCAACGCCCCTGCTGTCTTCCAAGACTTTGTTAATGAAATTTTTCGTGATCTGTTATACTCCTGTGTTGTTGTATATCTTGATGATATCCTAATTTTTTCGGCCAATCTAGAAGAACACCGCCAGCATGTCCGTATGGTTCTTCAGAGACTTCGTGACAATCAACTCTATGCTAAAATTGAGAAATGTCTGTTTGAATGCCAATCTCTTCCTTTTCTAGGATACTTGGTCTCTGGCCAGGGACTACAAATGGATCCAGATAAACTCTCTGCCGTCTTAGATTGGCCACGCCCCTCCGGACTCCGTGCCATCCAACGTTTTTTGGGGTTCGCCAATTATTACAGGCAATTTATTCCACATTTTTCTACCATTGTGGCTCCTATTGTGGCTTTAACCAAAAAAAATGCCGATCCCAAGTCTTGGCCTCCTCAAGCGGAAGACGCCTTTAAACGACTCAAGTCTGCCTTCTCTTCGGCTCCCGTGCTCTCCAGACCTGACCCATCTAAACCCTTCCTATTGGAGGTTGATGCCTCCTCAGTGGGAGCTGGAGCTGTCCTTCTACAAAAAAACTCTTCCGGGCATGCTGTTACTTGTGGGTTTTTTTCTAGGACCTTCTCTCCGGCGGAGAGGAACTACTCCATCGGGGATCGAGAGCTTCTAGCCATTAAATTAGCACTTGAGGAATGGAGGCATCTGCTGGAGGGATCAAGATTTCCAGTTATTATTTACACCGATCACAAGAACCTCTCATACCTCGAGTCTGCCCAACGGCTGAATCCTCGTCAGGCCAGGTGGTCTCTGTTCTTTGCCCGATTTAATTTTGAAATTCACTTTCGGCCTGCTGATAAGAACATTAGGGCCGATGCTCTCTCTCGTTCCTCAGATGCTTCTGAAATTGAACTCTCTCCTCAACACATCATTCCTCCTGACTGCCTGATTTCCACTTCTCCAGCCTCCATCAGGCAAACTCCTCCAGGAAAGACCTTTGTTTCTCCACGCCAACGCCTCGGAATCCTCAAATGGGGTCACTCCTCCCATCTCGCAGGTCATGCGGGCATCAAGAAATCTGTGCAACTCATCTCTCGCTTCTATTGGTGGCCGACTCTAGAGACTGATGTGGTGGACTTTGTGCGAGCCTGCACTATCTGTGCCCGGGATAAGACTCCTCGCCAGAAGCCCGCTGGTTTTCTTCTTCCTCTGCCTGTTCCCGAACAACCTTGGTCTCTGATTGGTATGGATTTTATTACTGACTTACCCCCATCCCATGGCAACACTGTTATTTGGGTGGTCGTTGATCGATTCTCCAAAATGGCACATTTCATCCCTCTTCCTGGTCTTCCTTCAGCGCCTCAGTTGGCTAAACAATTTTTTGTACACATTTTTCGTCTTCACGGGTTGCCTACGCAGATCGTCTCGGATAGAGGCGTCCAATTTGTGTCTAAATTCTGGAGGGCCCTCTGTAAACAACTCAAGATTAAATTAAATTTTTCTTCTGCATACCATCCTCAGTCCAATGGACAAGTAGAGAGAATTAACCAGATCTTGGGTGACTATTTACGACATTTTGTTTCCTCCCGCCAGGATGACTGGGCAGATCTTCTACCTTGGGCCGAATTCTCGTATAATTTCAGAATCTCTGAATCTTCCTCCAAATCCCCGTTTTTCGTGGTGTACGGCCGTCACCCTCTTCCCCCCCTCCCTACCCCCTTGCCCTCTGGTCTGCCCGCTGTGGATGAAATTTCTCGTGATCTTTCCATCATATGGAGAGAGACCCAAAATTCTCTCTTACAGGCTTCTTCACGCATGAAGAGATTCGCGGATAAGAAAAGAAGAGTTCCTCCCATTTTTTCCCCTGGAGACAAGGTATGGCTCTCCGCCAAATATGTCCGCTTCCGTGTCCCTAGCTATAAGTTGGGACCACGCTATCTTGGTCCTTTCAAGATTTTGCGCCAGATTAATCCTGTCTCTTACAAACTTCTTCTTCCTCCTTCTCTTCGTATTCCTAATGCCTTTCATGTTTCTCTTCTTAAACCACTTATCATTAACCGTTTCTCTCCCAAATCTGTTCCCCCCACTCCTGTCTCCGGCTCCTCGGACATCTTCTCCGTCAAAGAAATTTTAGCATCTAAAAAGGTCAGAGGGAAAACCTTCTTTTTAGTGGATTGGGAGGGTTGTGGTCCAGAAGAGAGGTCCTGGGAACCTGAGGACAATATCCTGGACAAAAGTCTGGTCCTCAGGTTCTCAGGCTCCAAGAAGAGGGGGAGACCCAAGGGGGGGGGTACTGTTACGCCGAGCGCTCCGGGTCCCCGCTCCTCCCCGGAGCGCTCGCTACACTCCTCTCACTGCAGCGCTCCGGTCGGTTCCACGGACCCGGGGCGCTGCGATACCGCCTCTGGCCGGGATGCGATTCGCGATGCGGGTAGCGCCCGCTCGCGATGCGCACCCCGGCTCCCGTACCTGACTCGCTCTCCGTCAGTTCTGTCCCGGCGCGCGCGGCCCCGCTCCCTAGGGCGCGCGCGCGCCGGGTCTTTGCGATTTAAAGGGCCACTGCGCCGCTGATTGGCGCAGTGGTTCCAATTAGTGTTTACACCTGTGCACTTCCCTATATCACCTCACTTCCCCTTCACTCCCTCGCCGGATCTTGTTGCCTTAGTGCCAGTGAAAGCGTTCCCTTGTGTGTTCCTAGCCTGTGTTCCAGACCTCCTGCCGTTGCCCCTGACTACGATCCTTGCTGCCTGCCCCGACCTTCTGCTACGTCCGACCTTGCTTCTGTCTACTCCCTTGTACCGCGCCTATCTTCAGCAGCCAGAGAGGTTGAGCCGTTGCTAGGGGATACGACCTGGTCACTACCGCCGCAGCAAGACCATCCCGCTTTGCGGCGGGCTCTGGTGAAAACCAGTAGTGACTTAGAACCGATCCTCTAGCACGGTCCACGCCAATCCCTCTCTGGCACAGAGGATCCACTACCTGCCAGCCGGCATCGTGACAATCATGTACATATAATTTTTTTAATGTGTCTAGCACCTATATTTCTCTCACAAATACCTTTTTTCTGTTGCTCACTTGGTTTGTCATCCTGTGCTCTGGAAGGGATCTCTAATCCTCTCTTTTTTCCACAAATAACAAGCTAATTTAGGGTCCTTATAGACAGGTCAATGGTTAGCAGGAAACAAACACTGATCTCACTGATCAGCACTCATTTGCTGAGCCTTTACAAGGGTCAATCAATCATGCATTCAGTCAAATGCATTATTATTAGTTGCACATCCCCTGTTTAGACCAAGCAATGTGCTGCCAAGAATGATCATTTAAATGGCTTCACAAAAGGGTCAATCAGCCAGCTGATCAGTGGCTGATCACTGTCCCTTTTATACGGGCTACAAATTGGATATGAGCAATCCTAGGAACACTAATTTGCCCAATAATCAGCCCATGTAAAGGGGCTAAATATGCATTAATATGACAAAGTTTCTGATGGTAGAGACTGGATGACATTTATCTAATATTCAAGTATCAACCTTATTTAAAGTGAAACATTTTAGATAGTTTTAACAACCATGGAATTCAGATGAACTAGCAATAAAGGGAAATTCAAATATACATTTTATCTGTACTAGGTTATATATACGTATGTGGTTTAGTGTGCTTGTTAAGGCATACTGACTTGGTAGAGATGGATTAAAACTACCAACAGTTCTCAGCCTAGTGGATTTGTAAAAAGAATTAAAGAGTGTGTGTCACCAAACTAACTTTTAATATATTGTTCCTTATGTATTCATAAGACACTATTTACTTGTTGTTAAAATTCTGACCCTTTATATGTTTTTAATGTGATTGACAAAACAGCCACTAGGTGGCTCTGTTCTGTTCCCTCCCACAAGTCAAACAGTTAGTTTGGTCTTTTCCTCGCCTGGCAGGAGCCCAAACTCAGGGAGTGCATGCGGGGCATGGCACGGCACAGCTCTCGCAGGCTTCAGTGATGTTGCGCCTGCTGGGGAACGCCCACTTTCTCCTGCTGGGAGCCCACACAATGTGAGCAAGGGAAATGGTATGATACAGAGCTTTTTACAGGTCAGAATTTTTTTTAAGGGCAGGAGGAGTGTTAGGAGTAGTTAGGGAATATAATCTGAGTTAGTTTAGAAAATATGGTTTAATGACAGGTACTCTTTAAGTAAGTTGATGACTTAAAGGAGATATGCAGTGCTGAAAAACTTGTCCCCTATCCTAAGGATAGGGGATACCTTTCAGATCACGGGGGGTCCGACCGCTGGGGCCCCCCGCGATCTCCTGTACAGGGCCTCGGCACCCTGTGGGAAGGGGGGCGTGTAGACCAACGCACGAAGTGGCGGCTGACACGCCTCCTTTATACAACTCTATGGCAGAGACGGAACTGTGGGGGCTGAACTGGAGGAGGAGGGGGAGGGGCACGGTGGAGCACAGTTCAGGTTTCGCGAGATGGGCAGTTTTTCTAGTCATCTGACAGGAGAGGAGGAGCAGGATCACAAGTCACAAGTGGGGCGTGAACTGTCCAAGTTGCTGTTGTGGCTGTGCAGGAACCACATTCAACCAGTGGGCTGTAAAGGACATGTATTGTCCCTGACTGTAGTTACAGCTCCACATGTCGGCACTGCCGTGCACATTGGTACACACTGACAGGCTCAATGACTGGCCCACCTTCTGTTCCACAAAATTGTGCAGGGCTGGTACCGCATTCTTTGCAAAGAAATGACGGCTTGGGACTCTCCACCTCGGCTCGGCACAAGCCATCAGTTCTCTGAAAGGTGCAGAGTCCACCACTTGAAAAGGGAGGGACTGCAGCACCAGCAACTTGGACAGGAGCACATTCAGCGTCACATTCTGCGACGTTGGATGAGTGGGCGCATACTGTTGTCTCTTGGACATGGCTTTGCCAATGGATTGCTGGCGGAATGACTGACTCGAAGTAAGAGGAGCAGGAGCATCTGGAGCGACAGAAGATGGATTTGACACACAGCTCCCTTTGGCTGAGGTGGTGGAGCCTTGGCTGGCTGAAACAGGGAGTAGCGTGCCACTATGTGATGCAGCAGGCTGGACCACCGCATCGGAGCCATAGTTCTCCCAGGCTGCTTTATGGTGACGCTGCATATGTTGATGCAGGGCCGTGGTGCCAACATTGGGACCCTGGCCATGCTTCAACTTCTGCCGACACATCTTGCATGTGGCCTTGTTAACCTCCTCCGGATGCTTGATGAAAGACTGACACACCGCCGAGTAGCTGATTTTCCCACCAACAGTACGCACTAATTGACTGCTATTGGCGCCAACTCCAGGAACCCCTGTTTCCCTACCTCCCGGGAAGGTAGGCTGCCGTGAAGCAGGTGGTCTACCCCGGGCCCGTTTGGCTCCAGATTTTCCACTTCTACCACCATGCTACCACCTTGCTGGTTCAGCTGTTGCCTCACGGGCAACCTGCAACCCTCTTCTCCTGATGATGATGAAGTCCCTTCTGCACCCGGCTCCCAAGTGCGATCAGCTTCATCATCATCGAATTGTGTCTGCACGGCACTGATGTCCTCCTCAGGTTCCTCAACAGTGTCTGCTTTAGGAGCCTGAATGCTCACAACCCCACCTCCCACGCCACTCTCCTCATCACTACTTGCCCGCCTAGCGGAGGAAGCAGCAGATGTCTCCTACACTTCTTGGCTGGGCAGTAGCTGCTGACTGTCCTCTAGATCATCCTCACTAAATAGTGGAGCTAAACCCACAGGATAAGATACTTCTGTTGGGGAGGGAACAGCATAGGACAGAGGCAATGGAAGGACAGGGACTGCTCCTGGGCCATGCCAACTGAGGGTTATGTTTGAGGAACCCACCGACTGTTGACTGGGTGTGCCAGATGTCATTTGTGACTGATGTCACTTGTGTCACTGCCTCAGGAGCATCTCTCATATGCTGTATAAAGCGAGAGGATCCGTGTCCGGTTTTTATGCAATGGAAATGTTCTGGCACTCTAATTCATTGGTGCAGTCCTACCCCTTTTGACAGACACAATGGCTATACAACCCACTGACTGTTGACAAGGGGTGTCAGATGTCACTTGGGATGAAGTGGATGACCGAGTTAACCAATTACTGACAGCAGATGGTTGCTGGTCGAGAAACAACCGCTAGCTGATACCAGGAGCTCAGGCCTCTCGCTGCAACTCCTGCTGCCACTCGCCCGTAGTCTGCTGCGACCTCTGCCTGATGAATTTAGGCCTCCTCTGTGCACATCCTAGCACTTCTCTGCCTGGCATACTTAGTGCGTATACGAGGGGAGTACAATATGCTCCACTACACTTAAAACAGTATTTGTTTACAACACCAGCCAGTGTGTACTTTTGCCTGGCCTTTCACAGTATTTAGGCCCTTGAGACTTTAACAGGAACAAAAAAGTACACCACTTACATGTACGTATATGGTATGCACTTATGAGGGGAGAAAAAATGCGCTAAAGTACGCTTAAAAAAGTATTTGTGTACAACACCAGCGGGTGAGTACTTTTGCCTGGCCGTTCACAGTATCTAGGCCCTTGAGACTTTAACAGGAACAAAATAGTACACCACTTAGATGTACATATGTGGTATGCACTTATGAGGGGAGAAAAATGTGCTACAGTACGCTTAAAAAAGAATTGGAGCACAACACCAGCAGCACACACCAGTGCTGCAGCACACAGTCGCTCTGTACTACACCCAAATATGCACTTTCTCTCTTAATCTCACTCTCTTTCCTATCAGTGCTTCTAGGCAGGATTTGTGCTTGAGCTGAATTGCTGCTGTTCTGTGCAACACACTGCTCTCTGTCCTTTTCTGTAATAAAATGCTGTAGACAATGACTTGGCGGTTAATCGCTGCAGTAGGAATGCTTTTCTGTGAAACACACACTGCTCTCTGTCCCTTTCTCTGTGCAACAGAACGCTGATGTGACTAGGAGGTGAATCGCTGCTGGAAAAAAGCTTTTGTGTGCAACACACAGCACTGTCTATCCCTATCTATCTCTCTGCAGTGAAAGGCTAAAGTGACTGGCCACAATAAGGCTTCTGATTATATAGGGCTGTGACATCACACGGGTGACTGGCTGCTGATAGGCTTCATGCTGCATGTGATTCAGGGTCATCCCACCTACCTTGTTCCTTCCTTCCCAGGATTCCTTGCCCCATGTCCTCACATGTGGATCCACCATTTTAGATGCCCTGGAGTCTGGACCGCACTAAATGGAGTTTAATTAAGCGATTTGCGTGATAGAATCACGGCAATATTTGCATTAATTGTGAATCAAATTTTTCCTGAAATTCGTAACAAATTCAAGATAAAATCTCACAAGATATTACGGTTACCTGTGTGTCCTTGTGTCAAATCCTAGAGCGTGTAAATTGTATGTCTCCATTGCAATGGTTTATGGCAGGGACGGGGACAGCCCGCGTCGTCTCACTAACTCTTTTTAATTCAAGTCCCAAGAGCCCTAATTAGCATCATTTTTATTTCTAATTAATACTATATGATATACAGAGGTTCACATTTAATAATTTGCTACTCTTTTGCGGCAATTCTATCACTACAGTAAGCCCATTAAAAGTGTGTGTGTACTGGTTTTAGAACACTGAAGAGGTTAAAACTTTTCCGCGGAGGTACACACAACTTGGAATTCTCTCTCTCTCTATTGTCCTTAAAGGGGTACTCCGCCCCTAGACATCTTATCCCCTATCCAAAGGATAGGGGATAAGATGTCTGATCACGGGGGGTCGGTGGGACTGGGGACCCCCAAAATCTCCCAGCTGCACCAAGCATTTGTTTAGAGTGTCGCGGCCATGCCCTGCTCATGATGTCACGGCCCCGCACCTCAATTTAAGTCTATGGGAGACTTGCATTGAGGGGGCTTGGCAGTGACATCACAAGCAGGGCAGAACCGTGACGTCACAAACTTCCACCCCGCATCACCAGTCATCCAGCACGGAGCGGACCCCTGCAATCAGACATCTTATCCCCTATTAAAAGGATAGGGGATAAGATGTCTAGGGGTGGAGTACCCCTTTAACCTTACAGGACCTATTTGAAGCTCTCTAGACTAAGCACCAACTTTTTCTAACTGAAAAGGCTGGACTAGCAATAGACCCTATTTATTGATTGACTAAACTGGACTTACTCTGGTAAAAGCCAGACCTAGAATAATCCACCAGGTAGGGTCCAGCTCTCTGGGGATGAACAAGGGACTTTTCCCACAGCTTTCTGGAATCTTCTGGATAGAATATTAGCTGGGAAGCATATCATGTGACTGCATTATGCAAACATTTAACCCTTACACAGATGTGAGACCTCAGTGTATGTTATTGCAGTAATGCAATGTACAAAACAGTTTTGCAGGTTAACTTACAGTACCCCATTCACAGGTGTATGCAATTAGGAATGGGTTTTCTCAGTGACAAGACAACTTCTGGTATACTGTAGCTAGGACATGGGGACCAGGACACTGCACATGTTTCCTCCAACTCTTCAGTAAAAAAAGATTAACTGCTTTGATTTTGGACATGTGATGAAAGTGAGCAATGTAGACCTTGCTGTGCTTCGCTAAGGCTCAGTGAAAAAAAAAGAATTAGTATTAAGTGAATGCATCAGTAACCATCATTTCATGATTTCTGCTGCTTTTATCAGTAGTGAGGAGGACACTTAAACCATAAAACTGAGACTGCATAACCAGCAGCAATAACCAGTAAGAGTAGAAATTATACTGTATATTAGTTTGTCCTGATATAGCAGCATAAAATGAATAGAGATGTTCTTAACAAACAGGTTAATGTACAAAGTCCATTGACACATTCCAGTGCATCAGGTTTTATGAGAACATATGGGAAACATTTTCCATCGAGATGCCTAAGAGAGTCTATGTATTTTCCTAGAATAGGTAACCAGTTGTACATTAATTGCTGAAAATGCTTAAAGGGGCACTTTTTTTTTTAAATCAACTGGTGCCAGAAAGTTAAACAGATTTGTACATTACTTCTATTAAAAAAAAAAAATCGTAATCCTTCCAGTACTTATTAGCTGCTGAATACTACAGAGGAATGGTTTTCTTCTTGGAACACAGAACTCAGCTGACTAGTGAATCAGGTCTCGACCGCATTGCAACCTGGGAAAAATCTGAGACAACAGTCATTTTGTATGCTGTTAAAAATAAATATTGGGGTGAAAATCACATATGAATTGTAAGAAAACCGTCACATACAGGTACAGACACTATATTATGAACTACACTAACTTTACAGCCCCTGTAGCAAAGTCAAATAATAAAAAAGTCCTGGAATACCGCTTTAAGTAAATGACCTCTCAACGGACTCCTGTTTATCCACACTATAACATAGTGTATTGGGTTTAGTATGGGTGAACAGGATCAGGCTAAGATTCTACTTGTTTTTTTTTGTCCTGCGTTTTTTGGTTTGAATAAAATGCAAGAAAAAACGCCAGTGCAATTTCCTGCGTCTGGCGTTTCTTCTGGCGTTTTTTCACTTGTGTGGAAATTGCATTTTTGTCCCCTTTGGCGTTTTTTTTTTTTTTTTTTTTTTTACCCAAAATTAGTTGGGTACCAAAAAAAAAAAAAGGATGCAGTAGAGATGGAAAAAAATTTATTTAAAGAAATTTATATTTTTATAATGGGTAGGGGAATATGCAAATCAGCTCATTACATCACCTTCTCAGGCAATGTTCCCTGGTATCAGCTTAGCTCCAGTTACAGAATATAAAAAGCTGATCGGGATTAATGCCAAGCCAGAACTCTCTCTCCAGAAGGAAATAGTACCCATCTGCAGACAGCAATTTCAGGGTTCTTGCCCCTCATCAGTACAGAGCAGGGTGATCTGGCTTGGCTGAGAGGAGGGGCCTTAGACCAACTAAACGGGATGAGTATTTAACTCAGGGAGAGTTCACCACTCCTGGTGTGACTGAGCTTTCAAGGGCCACTAAGCACTCCGCAGGCATTCTGGGTAGGGGAATATGCAAATCAGCTAATTACATCACCTTCTCAGGTGATGTTCCCTGGTATCAGCTTAGCTCCAGTTACGGAATATAAAAAGCTAATCGGGATTAATGCCAAGCCAGAACTCTCTCTCCAGAAGGAAAGAGTACCCATCTGCCAATGATAAAGGATATACGCAAGGGTATCCTAATGTTATAGGATGCCAATGATAAAGGGAATGTATAAACATATTGATATAAATATTGTATACTATTCCTCCTTCCTTCCTTCCTTTTCCAAGTGTTAACAACTTACTTTTGTTACCCTTTGTAGATTGTAAAGTTTAAGTAATTCCCAACACAGGGTTAATAATACAAAGGTTTATTCACTAATACACTCTATAACTTTATCTAACATATATACATATCCATATAATATCAATGTATCTCAGTGTATACAACAATGGTAACTTCAATACATTAACATTATACTGGTTACATTACAATTTGCTCTGTACTGACGAGGGACAAGAACCCCGAAACAGCTGTCTGCAGATGGGTACTCTTTCCTTCTGGAGAGAGAGTTCTGGCTTGGCATTAATCCCGATAAGCTTTTTATATTCCGTAACTGGAGCTAAGCTGATACCAGGGAACATTGCCTGAGAAGGTGATGCAATGAGCTGATTTGCATATTCCCCTACCCAGAATGCCTGCGGAGTGCTTATTGGCCCTTGGAAGCTCCGTCACACCAGGAGTGGTGAACTCTCCCTTAGTTAAATACTCATCCCGTTTATTTTTATAATGAAATTTAAATTCATTTCTAATAAAGTGTGTGTGTTTCACTTTTTTTCTCTCTTTTTTGAGATTTTTTAGGTAGTACTACTACTCCCAGCATGGAACACACTGTATCATGATGAGAGTAGTAGTACCTGTACTAATAGACATATCACCCGATGCGATCGTCCATAATATAGCAGAAATGCGGAGCAGCTCTATACAGCGCTCGCCTCTCTGCACTATACTCCGGCCAGTGATGTGAATAGAACATCACTTATTCATATTTTTCGCCCAGAGTGGGGATTGGCCGGATGGTTGCAGCCAATCACAGCTCTCAGTGGGAAATATGAATGAGTGATGTTCTATTCATATCACTGGCTGGAGTATAGTGCAGAGATGCGAGCGCTGTATAGAGCCACTCCGCATCTCTGCAATAGAAAGGACGATACCCGCTGTGATATTTCCTTAACTGCAGGTACTACTACTCCCATCATGGAGCACACTCTGTTCCATGTTGGGAGCTGTAGTACCTGCAGTTAAGGACAGATCACAGTAGGTATCACTGACACTTGCTGTGATCCTCCTGTATAATGTGTAGATGCGGGTGGCCGCTCTTCTATGGTCCCCTGCACTGACGTATATATACACCTATTCATATTTCCCACAGAGAGTTGTGATTGGCTGGAACCATCTGGCCAATCACAGCTCTCTGCGGAAAATATGAATAGGTGTATATATACGGCAGCGCAGGGGACATAGAGTGGCCGGCCGCATCAATAAATTATACAGAAGGATCGCAACGGACCTGCGGTGATCTGTCAATTAGTATAGGTACTACTAGTCCCATCATGGAACAGTGTGTTCCTTGCTTGGAGTAGTAGTACCACCTAAATAATTAAGGAAAAAAAGTGAAAAACACACACAATAGACTTTTATTATTGTCGGCTACATTTTTAGGTCCCTGCCCGCACACATAAATTGATCCCTGTTTAAAAATTAATAAAAATTTAGTTATAAAAAATAAATGTTGTTAAATACAATTTTTTCCATCACTACTGTATCTTTTTTATTATTTTTTTATGGTACCCTACGACATTTTATTAAAAAAGGTATCTCCATCACTTTTTTGGATCACTAAAGTCCAAAAGAGAATAAAAAACACCTGAAAAAACGCCAAAGTTAAAACCCACATGGCGTTTTTCTTATCGTTTTTTTTATTCCCATAGACTTCTACGATTTCAGGGAAAAAAACGTCAGTGACTCAATATGCTGCAATTTTGCAAGGAGCTGAAAAAGGCCAAAAAAGAGGGAAAAGACGCCAAATGGATTTTAAAAAAGCCGCAGCGTTTTTTGGTCAAACAAACGCCATGCAGTAGAAATTTTGCCCTACTGTTTTCCTTTAAATGGAGTATCCCATTTGATACCTAAAATGTCTGTTTCTAAAGGCTAAATTAATTATAACCATTCAGGCATTTTTTTCTTGTTGCTTGGAATGTTTTTTAAACATTTTATTTATTTTTTTTGCATTTTTACACTGTAATCATTATAGATAGAGATGAGTGAATTTTAGAAAAATTCGATTCGGCCGATTTGCCGAATTAATAAAAAAACAATCATTTCGATCTGAATAACTTCTCTGCAAATTTTTATTAGTAATGTTTTTTAATTCTTTTTTAGGTAGTACTACTACTCCTAGCATGTTTCATGAGGGGAGTAGTAGTGCCTGTGCTAATAGACAGATCTCCCCGAGTGTCACTCCTGACACCCGCTGCGATCCTCCTGAATAATGTATAGATGAGGGCGGCCGGACGCTCTTCTCTGGTCCCACTGTAGTATGAGTATATGCTGTATATATATATATATACCTATTATTCATGTTTCCCCGCAAAGAGCTGTGATTGGCTGGAACCATCTGGCAAATCACAGCTCTCTGTGGGAAATATGAATAAGTGATGTGAATTCTATTCACATCACTTGCCGGCAAGAGTATAGTGCAGAGATGCGAGCGCAGGAGAAAGCTGCTCCATCTCTGCAATAGATAGGACAATCGCATCTGGTGTCAGGAGTGATACCTGCTGTGATCTGTCTATTAGTACAGGTACTACAGCTCCTATCATGGAACAGTCTGTTCCATGCTGGGAGTAGTATTACTACCTAAAAAAATAAAATTGAGAAAAATAAAGTGAAACACACGTACACACACACTTTATTAAATACAATATTAAAATACATTACTAATAAAAAAATTTAAAAAATTAATTTAAAAAAATATATTATTTTTACATTTAAATGGCCCCTTTCTACTTTTATATTATTGTCGGCTACATTTTTAGGTCCCTGCCCGCCCACATAAATTGATCCCTGTTTAAAAATTTACATTTTTTTTTTTGTCTTTCAATTTTTGGGAGTGGGCAGGGACCAGAAAATTTTGCACTAAATATAAAAAATGGGGCTAAAAAAGTTGAAAGTGAATAAAAAAAAGTATGATTTACAATGAAAACTAGAAAAAAAAATTATGAAATGCACTCCTCATTCATTTTTAATATTGAATGCTGAATTTTTTGGTCCCTGCCCGCTCTCGAAAATTGAAAGACAAAATTTTTTTTTTTTAAACAGGGATCAATTTATGTGGGCGGGCTGGGACCTAAAAAATTTATCCGACAATAATAAAAATGTAGTGTGTGTGTGTGTGTTTCACTTTTTTCCCTTTATTTTATATATTTTTTAGGAAGTACTACTACTTCCAGCATGGAACACACTGTTCCATGATGGGAGTAGTAGTTCCTGTACTAATAGACAGATCGCCCCGGGTGTCACTCCTGGCCCCCGATGCGATCGTCCATAATCTAGCAGAGATGTGGAGCGGCTCTAGACAGCGCTCACATCTCTGCACTAAACTCCGAGCCAGCCAGTGATGTCAATAGGAATTCCCATCACTCATTCATATTTTCCGCCCAGAGTGGGGATTGGCTGGATGGTGGCAGACAATCACCGCTCTCAGAGGGAAATATGAATGAGTAAGTGGCCGGCCGGAGTACAGAGCAGAGATGACATGGGCGATCTGTCAATTAGTACAGGTACCACTACTCCCATCATGGAACAGTGTGTTCCATTCTGGGAGAAGTAGTACTACCTAAAAATTTTAAAACCCCCAAAAAAGTGAACAACACACACACTACATTTTTATTATTGTTGGCTACATTTTTAGTGCCCTACCCGCCCACATAAATTGATCCCTGTTTAAAAATTAGTATAAATTTTGTTAAATACAATATTTTCCATCACTACTGTATCTTTTTTAATATTTTTTTTAATGGTACCCTATGAAATTTTATTAAAAAAGGTATCTCCATCACTTTTTTTGAATCGCTAATGTTCGTATTTTCTCCGTTATTGCCTCCTAAACGGACCACACTAATAATGGATGCAAACTGATGCAAAGGGATGCATTTAGTGGCATCCATTTGCATCAGTTTTTCATCCGCTGGTATCAGCCATCGGCAGACTCCCGCAGCCGGGACTATTACTACTCCCACCATGGAACAGACTTCTTTCCATGATGGCAGTAGTAGTTCCCTGGCTGCGGGTAGTACAAACACTAATGGGGAGGCTACATTAGTGTTTGTACTACTACATAGAAACATAGGATGTGTCGGCAGATAAGAACCATTTGGCCCATCTAGTTTGCCCAATAATCTGAATCCTATTGATAGTCCCTATCCCTATCTTATATGAAGGATAGCCTTATGCTTGTCACATGCATGCTTCAACTCCTTCACTGTATTTGCAGCGACCACTTCTGAAGGAAGGCTATTCCATGCATCCACTACTCTCTCAGTAAAGTAATATTTCCTGACTCTTTTCCATAATGAGGGTTGTAGTACAGCGGCTGAGGGATTGATCGCACTGGGTCTCCCTTTTGAGACCCGATGCGATTAGAAGTTATTAAACAGGGGAGGGGGCGGCATGCTCCACTCCCCTGCGATGTACAATGTATTTTTACTTTCATTTTTAAATTCCCCGCTGGGAGCCCTGAATGGCCGATACGGAGGAGCCATTCAGGGCTCCAAGCTGGATTTTTAAACTTACAGTGTGCCTAATTACTGTATAATCACATTCCCCCTGACTTAAGTATATTCATTTTATCCCCCCCCCCCCCATGTGTATATGTATGATTCCCCCCTCCGCCTGCTGCCCGGTCATCTTCTAGCGCTGTCACAGTGCACACAGGGACATGCCATTCCATTCCTTTCTACTCATCTCCGTATCTGACAGAGAGGTGCAACGGAGCATGGAGGGACCTGTCTCCCCTGTGCGATGTTATAGCTGTTATAGATGTTATTTTTTTTTTCCTGATTAGAGTCATATACAAATGTATATTTTCTAATTGGTTTCTATTTTCTGATTCTATTTTTTTTTACAATAATAAGTGCATGGCCATCTTGCTTCTGCTGTTTTTAACTGAATTTAGAGATATGCTTTACTGCAAGCCCCATAGGCAACAATGGGTAGAACAACTAACATTTACATATATTGGAAACATTTCTGGACATTCTCTGTGACCTCTTCAAATGGAAGGGGACCCTGAGTTTCAGTTAATGCAAATGGTGTCTTATCTATATACTCATGTCTCCTTTCAGTTTAATGCTTTACAGATTCATTTCCAGAAGCTGCCATCTTATGATCACAGAACATTTTGAAATATTTCAATATATAGATGGAAAATAGAAAATGTAAATAAACATCACCAATAAATCTTAAAAATATGTTTGCATAAAACTTGATTTAAACAAAAGGTCATTTTGTGATGACACCTTCCCTTTAAAGGGGTTATTCAAGTGATCATATTCTAATTTAAAAAAAAAAAAAACACTTGGGGAGGCGGTAAGACAAAAAAGAAACTTTTCTTACCTTTCGCACTCTAGTGCCACCACCAGAATCACTGAACTCCAGTTCCGAGTATCTAGCGCTTCCAGGTTTGGTCATATGATGTCAAATGGATGCTAGTCCAATCAGCGGCTGAAATTCTGAAGGGCCGATAGAGGTGCTGGAGTGAGAAAGGTTAGAGAAGTTTCTTTTTTTATTTTACTTGCTCACAGAGCATAATTTAAATAGAATATGAGCACCGGAATACCCCTTTAAAAGGGTACTCCGGTGGAAAAAAATATTTCAAATCAACTAGTGGCAAAAAGTTAGACAGATTTGTAAATTACTTCTATTTAAAAATCTTAATCCTTCCAGTACTTATCAGCTGCTGTATGCTCCACAGGAAGTTGTATTTTTCTTTTCTGTCTGCTCACAGTGCTCTCTGCTGACACTTCTGTCCATGTCAAAAACTGTCCAGAGAAGGAGCAAATCCCCATAGCAAACCTCTCCTGGTTTGAACAGTTCCTGACATGGACAGAGGTGTCAGCAGAGAGCACTGTGGTCAGACAAAAAATAACCAAACAACGTCCTATGTAGCATATAGCAGCTGATAAGTACTGGAAGGGTTAAGATTTTTAAATTGAAGTAATTTACAAATCTGTTTAACTTTCTGACACCGGTTGATTTGAAAAAATGTGTTTTCCACCGGAGTACCCCTTTAAGCCCCCATATGTACATGCACTCAAACACTAAAGCATGGATTAATCATTCATTCATGTGATTTGTATAAAATGACTGCTCACTGCTCCAACCATACCCCTTTAGGATATATATATAAAGAGTTTTGTCTGCCTCACAGACAATGCACTTAATGCACTTAGGTTCTTCAACTTTGTGTATGTTTACAAAATCTTGAACTTCAGGCCTATGACCCATAGGTTAACAACCTTTGTATATTCAATTAGTACAGTTCAATCACCTTGAGGATAATATTTTTAAGATAAGGACTCATAAATAATATTTTTAGCACTTAGGATATACAATATAGAAAGTTAATTGCATTCACAGAACATCCTCACAATGACTGCTGTGCATTTTTCTTACATTAAAGGGTACCTCTCATCAAATAAACTTTTGATGTATTTTAGATTAATGAATGTTGAATAACTTTCCAATAGCATGTTAATGAAAAATATGCTTCTTTCTATTGTTTCCCGATCAGTCCTGTCAGCAAGCATTTCTGACTCATGCTGGAGTCCTAAACACTCAGAGCTGCCAGCCTGCTTTGTTCACAGCCAAACAGGCTGTGAACAAAGCAGGCTGGCAGCTCTGAGTGTTCTCCTTTGTGAACAAAGCAGACTGGCAGCTCGTAGTGTTTAGGACTCCAGCATGAGTCTGAAATGCTTGCTGCCAGAACTGGTAGGGAGACCCCTAGTGGTCATTTCTTCAAAGTGGAAAATTAAATAGAAAGAAGCATATTTTTTAATAACATGCAATTGTAAAGTTATTCTGCATACATTCATCTATAATATATCAAAAGTTTTTTTGATGAAAGGTTCTGTATGTGTGTGTTTATATATTTTTTTTAATATGTGTGTGCATATATATATATATATATATATATATATATATATATATGTATATATAGAGCCGGATGCTAATTTATGTTCTTATTTTCTAATTGGTTTCTATTTTCTGATTTTATTTTTTTTATTTTATTTTTTTGTACATTAATAAGTGGGGCAGCTGTCTTGCCTAAGCTGTTTTTAATAGAATTTAAAGATATTCTTTACTGCAAGCCCCATAGGCAACAATGGACAGGACAACACCCATTTACACGAATTGGAAACATTTCTTGGCATTCTCTGTGACCTATTTAAATAGAGGTGGACCCTGAGTTTTAGGTATTGTGAATGGTGTCTTATCTATATACTCATGTCACCTTTCACTATAATGCTGTACAGAACACTTTCCACCCGTTTAAGCTACATGAACTCAGACACTAAAGCATACTGCTTACTGCTAATGTCAGACAAGCTTCAGCCATAAGGCAAAGGAAAAAAAATCCCCCTCTCTAGGTGCAACTTCTCCGGATGGAATCAGGTAATGAATATTTCAGGATAAATTTAAGTTTTTTTATTAGACCAATGACGCGTTTCGGGTATACACCCTTCCTCAGATTGGTATAACATGACACTGTTCCGAAAGGATATATACACACAAAAAAGCCAAAATTTTGCCGGTAAATTTCATAAAATTCAAAAAACAATACAATATTACAAGGATAATGCGCATTAAAATGCAGAGAAAAGGTAAAAAATAAGAGAAATTTTTAATTACACAAAACACATCTGGGATGTTATTCACCTGAACATCCAGTGGCGGTTCAAGCCTCATTCCAATCTGAGGATATGCTTCCATTTTTTGAAAAACTAGGAATACTAATGTGTTTTGTGTAATTTTAAATTTCTCTTATTTTTAACCTATTCTCTGCATTTTAATGCACACTATCCTTTTAATATTGTATTGTTTTGTGAATTTTATGAAATTATGTACATTTTCCCCACCAAATTTTTTTTTTTTTTTTGAGTGTATATATATATATATATCCTCTCGGAACAGTGTCATGTTATACCAATCTGAGGAAGGGTGTGTACCCGAAATGCGTTATTGGTCTAATAAAAAAAAATGTAATTTTGTCATGACCGACTGGGGGACAGGGAGAGTGAACCCTAACTGACCTTAAAAAGACTCTCCCTGCCTACTTGTCCATCCATCCTAAACGATGAATCATCGACTGGGCACCAGTCCCTTCCTGCGCTAAAGTGCAGTGGCGTACAAAACATAATATGCATAGTTGGTCACAGGCCAGAAATGGAAAACAACTAGACAACCAGATATATCAGACAGAACAACAGGAAGAATATAGTGAATAAACAAACAGTTCATAAACCGGATATCAGATAAACGGCACACATGATAAAATGAACAAGACTAGGCATGATAGGAGAATACAGCAGAATTGAGGAGATGAAGGGGATAAACAGAAGAACTGAAAGCCAAAACACTAAACTGAACAGGCAAGTTACTAAGAACTATCACAAGCAGGTACAAGTACAAAGGACAAAGATCATATCAACCAAACAGGATATAAATATAGGATACTGTTCACACTTGGGCACAACATACAAACTGTACTCCCCACTCCACTATATGAGTAGCCATTAATAATAAAGCCAAATAGGCAACTGGCTAGCGGACACACTCCACCGTGTGAACAAAATGCTGACACAGTAAACGGAAATATAAAACATGAAACACTAGACTAGAACCGGATGAGTCTAAACAGACTCCAGAACAGGAATATAACATACAGGGCACAGGTAACAAGCAAGACTCAGACAGGGTGAACAGACACATAGCAAAAAGGATATACAAATCCTAAAACCGACTAATGTAACACAGACTAAAATACAAGCATGGTATATAACCATGGCTAAAAACCCAGATAAAATGACAAGATAAATACAAGGAAAATGCTCGAGCAGACATAGTCAGAATATAGCACAAACAGACATAGTAGTATTGCACTCAATAACCAGCACCAGAATGCAGGAGAACTCTGGCTAAATAACTCCACCCGAGTTCTCATTCACTCAGAGCATGAACTATTCCCTATCCAGGTAGAATAGCAAACTGCTCTTAACAAACTAGTGTGGGAATATACACCTAAAGAGAAAAATACAAAAAGAAATAAACAGACATTCCAAATTTATTCTGAAATATTCATTGCCTGATTCCATCTGGAGAAGTTGTGCCTAGAGAGGGGAATTTTTTTGTTCCTTTGCCTTATTATTTGTGGATGGACCACGGCCTGTTTCCACACCCCCACTGCTCTGCAGCACTCCTGGGAATATACAGGACACGTTGGGTTACATGCGCATTTGTTTTGCGCTCCAGGGGAGCACAACCCTCCTTTTCTATCTGATCATCTGGGATAATGCACTAGGCACCTCGTGTGGTCTTGTTTTTTTGTTTCTTAGTTCAAGCTTCAGCCATGCCCCTTTCGGGTATATAAGGTATTGTCAGCCTCAGGGACAATGCACTTTTAGTGAATGTTATGATCAGTAGGTTGTTGAACTTTGTCTATCTTTTCAGAACCTTGTACCTCAGGCCCATGACCCATCGGTAACAACCTTTGTATATTCCGTCAGTACAGTTCAATCTGGAAAGTTAATTAAAAGGATAGTAATCAGCAGTAACCATAAATATATAGTGTATGCATTTTTTGTATGTGTGTGTAAATATATCCTAACAATTGAATAGACATAGAACAGTAGAACAAATGTTGCCATAATTGTAAATGATCAAAAGAATTTTAGCAGTAAGACCAGGGCTGGATGATGCCTTTAGATGATTGTTGTATCTCTAGTTTTCAAGTGAAAGCTGTACACAGAAAAATTCAATGGGTTGCACAAAATAAATGGCTTGCCACTAAAAGTTAATAGCAAGTATATAATTCATGCCACTGTAACTTAATGTTTTGGGTTCCAGCAGTATTCTAAGCAATAGATTGCAGATCAAACATATTGAAAGAATTTATTATAACTTGCTGTGTACTGCTCTCTTCTATGGTCAGAGAAGTTACATTAGTTTCTAATATGCTACTTTGAAATCTAACATGTCACAATCATTGTTTCTTAAAATAAAACGACCCTTTTGCCACAGGAATATAGATTTATTATATAATGTTACAATCATTGGTCACATGGTGGACACAAGTAGCATTTTGATGACAAATGGTTTTTTACTTATCTTTATAAAACCTTAATTCTTAACACTAAAAGTGATGCCATTAATGCTATATTTATTACAGTATTTCCAGTGAGATTACATGGTAATTGATTATTTTATCAAAGACTAACTTCACTTTATTGCCTACCATTAGTTATATATACAGATTCCTAATCTAAGTTATTGTTTTTTATGACTTAATATTAGTATAGTGTCTCTGCAGTAGATTATTATTTTACTATTATTACATATTAAAGGACTTTGTGCTTTTTATGCACTGTCATATATTGGAGAAATAAACTAAGTTAATACATCTATATATTACAGATGGAAAGCAATGCAACCCTAAATACATACGTTCTCTTGTTTTCATTTATTTTTATTTCTACCTCTCACTTTAAAGTTAGTATAAAATAAAGAATATGTTGTTTGGTATGTAGAGCACAAGAGAATCATTAAATAACTAAACAAAAAAAGATTTTTACATACATAGATGTGGAGTCAGGGGAGATTTATTCAAAGTGAGTGAGTACTGAGTACAGGCAGAGTGGTGCAAAAAAAAAAAAAAGGCCTCTGAAAACTAAAACAAGCAATATAATTGGTTGCTATGGGAAATTGGTCAACTTTTTCTCTGCACAGGTTTTGAAAAATCTCCCCCAAGTTCTCCATAGACAAGGTGTCCTGTGGTATCTGACACCAAGGCTCAAGCTGCAGATCCTTTGAGTCCTATAAATTGGCAGGTTGGGCTTCCATAAATTGGATTTGTTTTTCTAGCACCGCCTAAAGATCCTTGATCAGATTAACTCTTTATTTCTAAATTACTTCTATATAAAAATCTTAATCCATCCAATATTTATTAGCAGCTGTATGTTACAGAGGAAATTATTTTCAAATTTATTTTTTGTCTTGTCCACAGTGCTCTCTGCTGACACCTCTGTCCGTGTCAGGAACTGTCCAGAGCAGCATAGGTTTGCTATGGGGATTTTCTCCTGCTCTGGAAAGTTCCTGATATGGGCATCAGGTGTCAACAGAGATCACTCTGGACAAAAAATTAATTAAAAAAGAAAATAATTTTTTCTGTAGCATACAGCTGCTAATAAGTACTGGAAGGATAAAGTTTTTTAATAGAAGTAATTTACAAATATGTAAAAAATGTTTTCCACTGTACTCCTTTAAGGACATAGCAGATTATGACCTTGAGAACACAGTCAACTTTCCTTTTTGCATTTTATTTTTTTCTTGTTTGAGCTGCACGCCGTGGTGCCAGCTCACAGCCGGGTGGCGACCACGGAGCCGGAGTATTGTGACATCACGACTCCGCCCCCGTGTGACGTCACCCCCGCCCCCCCCCCTATGCAAGTCTATGGGAGGGGGCGTGATGGTCGCTCGTAATAGGAGTCCGGCCCCCCGGACAAGCGTACCGGAGCCCCCTTACAGTGAACCTGTCTGGAGACCCCAAGAGGGATATCAGCCACGGATTCCTGAGTTTGTTGGTGACGCCGGAATCCGGAGAGACATAGTTGGCTACACTAAAATTTACTTTTTTATTTTTATTTTTTGTGACGATTTTGTCAATCATATGGTGGAGCAAACAAACTTTTACGCCCTACAGTTCATTGCCCACCACCCTGATTCGTTTTTGGCTAGGTCCAATGAATGGTATGCCGTTAATGCATTCGAAATGAGGACATTTGGCCATGCGGAAAACACGGATATGGTACAAAAAAGTTGCAGTCTATTTGGTACAGGTTGCCATGTACAACTTTTTGTACTGTCCCAGTACGCTGGCAACACAGGGACTTTCCTCCAGTTCCAAGAAGAAGTCCTAAAGGCCCTGATCTTTGGTGAACGGGAAAGAGCAGGCCGGAGTTCCCAAGAAACTGGAGTTATAAGTGCCAGGATCGTCCCAGGCCAGCACTTTCTAAATGAGGTCCCCCCACTGGAAAGAAGGGACGATCCCAGAAAAAATGCAGAGTGTGTCTCAAGAGGGGGATACGGGAAGACATCACCACTCAGTGTGAAACTTGCCCCGATCATCTGGGCCTCTGCATTAAAAACTGCTTCAGGGAGTATCACACTTCTATGGAGTACTACATTTTCCCTATTCATTTTAATTTCCCTTAATTTTATAAACCACTAAATTGCCCCCAAAAAAACTTTAATAAAAAAAAAAGGGTCATGGGGCACTCAGTCACTATCATTGGGGATTTTTTTATGTTGCCCCAAATGCGCAGCGCTCTATCTCCACCTGAACGGTGTGGGCATTTGAGGCAACAGGTTAGGGACGGCCACACACATCACTTTGACATCCACACACGGGGGGTATTTTCATACTCAGAAAAGAAGGGGTTAAACATTTTGGGGGGCATTTTCTCCTATTACTCCTTGTAAAAATGTAAAATTTGGGGAAAATACAGCATTTTAGTGAAACATTTTTTTTAATTTACATATCAAAGTCATCAAACACCTGTGGGGTGTTAAGGCTCACTGTACCGTACCCATTGTTACGTTCCTTGAGGGGTGTAGTTTCCAAAATAGTATGCCATGTGGTATTTTTTTTGCTGTTCTGGCACCATAGGGGCTTCCTAAATGTGACATGCCCCCCAAAAACCATTTCAAAAAGCCAAATGTGACTCCTTCTCTTCTGAGCATTGTAGTGCACCTGCAGAGCACTTGACATCCACACACGGGGGGTATTTTCATACTCAGAAAAGAAGGGGTTAAACATTTTGGGGGGCATTTTCTCCTATTAGTCCTTGTAAAAATGTAAAATTTGGGGAAAATACAGCATTTTAGTGAAACATTTTTTTTAATTTACATATCAAAGTCATCAAACACCTGTGGGGTGTTAAGGCTCACTGTACCGTACCCATTGTTACGTTCCTTGAGGGGTGTAGTTTCCAAAATAGTATGCATGTGGTATTTTTTTTGCTGTTCTGGCACCATAGGGGCTTCCTAAATGTGACATGCCCCCCAAAAACCATTTCAAAAAGCCAAATGTGACTCCTTCTCTTCTGAGCATTGTAGTGCGCCCGCAGTGCACTTGACGTCCACACATGGGGTATTTCCATACTCAGAAGAAATGGGGTTACAAATTTTGGGGGGCATTTTCTCCTGTTACCCCTTGTAAAATTTTAAATTTGGGGAAAACACAGCATTTTTGTGAAAAAAATAAATTCATTTACACATCCACCTTCAACGAAAAGTCATCAAACACCTGTGGGGTGTTAAGGCTTACTGTACCACTTGTTACGTTCCTTGAGGGGTGTAGTTTCCCAAATAGTATGCCATGTGTTTATTTTTTTATTAATTTTTTTGCTGTTCTGGCACCATAGGGGCTTCCTAAATGTGACATTCCTCCCAAAAACAATTTCAGAAACACTCACTCTCCAAAATCCCACTGTGGCTCCTTTCCTTCTGAGCCCTCTAGTGCACCCACAGAGCACTTTACGTACACATATAAGGTATTTCCTTAATTGAAAGAAATTGGGTTACAAATTTTCAGGAGATTTCTCTCCTTTTATCCCTTGCAAAAATTCAAAAAATGGGTCTACAAGAACATGCGAGTGTAAAAAATTTTGAATTTTCTCCTTCAATTTGCTGCTATTCCTGTGAAACACCTAAAGGGTTAACCCACTTTCTGAATGTCATTTTTAATACTTTGAGGGGTGCAGTTTTTATAATGGGGTCATTTATGGGGTATTTCTAATTTAAAGGCCCTTCAAATCCACTTCAAAACTGAACTGGTCCATGAAAAATTCCAATTTAGAATTTTTTTTGAAAAATTGGAAAATTGCTGCTGAACTTTGAAGCCCTATGATGTCTTCCAAAAGTAAAAACATGTCAGCTTTATGATGCAAACATAAAGTAGACATATTGCATATATGAATCAATATATAATTTATTTGGTATATCTATTTTCCTTATAAGCAGTGAGCTTCAAAGTAAAAAAAAATGCTAAATTTTACAAATTTTCAGCTAATTTTTGAATTTTTCACCAAGAAATGATGCAAGTATCGACGAAAATTTACCACTAACATAAAGTAAAATATGTCACGAAAAACATTCTCGGAATCAGAATGAAAAGTCAAAGTGTCCCAGAGTTATTAATGCTTAAAGTGACAGTGGTCAGATGTGCAAAAAAATTATCTGGTCCTTAAGGTAAAAAATAGGCTGGGTCCTTAAGGGGTTAACGGAAGGGTGTCAAAAATGATATCTACCTCTGTGTCAGCTGAAGATTATTTTCCCACAACGTTATATTCCTATCTGGAAGTGTTACTTGCATTAGTCATTTCATTAATGGGGAAATTTCCTATGAAGCATAAAGCAAAGTGTTACTTTTATATTATGTAACTTAAGACATTTTTCCTATACTGTTAGAATTCTGTCCTCCATATGTTCAGTCCAGCGAGTGTGAAACTGTTGCCTGAAGCTTTCTTTCAGCACAGTGCAATGTCTGTAGGAATAAACAATTCCTCTACAGTGCAGTATTACATTTATTTATTTATTTATTTATTTATGCAGAATTTGATTTTTGTATTGCGACAACTAAATATATCTTCAGGGCAGTTCTTCTTGTATCTTAGGAATAACAGGCATATTGAACACAACTGCAAAAAAAGTTGCCATGCTGGTGAGGACCTCAGAGACTGTGTTTAGCCAAAAGGTTGTTCAGCTGCTAGTTAGAGACAAATACTCATTGGGGGACATGTATCAAAGATTTTACCCCTGTTTTGTGTGTATTTTTTTGCGCAAAATATCATTGTTCAGTGTATGCAATCTAAGGATCGCATGCAATAGTCCACTATGGGGACTAAAAAAAAGATTTAAAAAAGTTTTAAAAAGTTAATAAATGTGATTTAACCCCTTCAGTAATAAAAGTTTGAATCATCCCCCTTTTCCCATGAAAAATATATATACATGTAAATAAAAATAAACATATGTGGTATCGTCGGGTGCATAAATGTCCGAACTATAAAAATATAATGTTAATTAAACTGCAGGGTCAATGGCGTACGCATAAAAAAATCCACAATTGCGTATTTTTGGTCACTTTGTATGCCCTAAAATTTTTTTATGAAAAGCGATCAAAAAGTCCCATCAAAACAACAATGATACCGATAAAAATTTCAGATTAAGGCGTATATGGGAAAATAGAATTCAGAAGGGGTCAGAAGATGACAGTTTTAAACATGCTAATTTTGATGCATGTAGTTATATATTTTTTTTTAGTAGTAAAATAAAATAAAACCTATATAAATTTGGTATCCTTTTAACCATATGGACCTACAAAATAAAGATATGGTGTAATTTTTACCGAAAAGTACACTGTGTAGAATCAGAAGCCCCCAAAATTAGAAAATAGTGCATTTTTCCAATTTTGCCCCACAAATATTTATTTTCTGGTTTCACTGTAAATTTTGTGGTGAAATGAATGATGTCATTATAAAGTACAATTGGTGGGGCAAAAAACAAACCCTCATATGGGTCTGTAGGTGCAAAATTAAAAGCGTTCTGATTTTTAGAAGGTGTAGTGGAAGATACGAAAGGGCAAAAATGAAAAAACCTGTGGTCCTTAAGGGATTAAGAAAACAGCTATGTTTCACTAACCCCCTTTAACCTTGAGACCATGTTGACACAGTTTATTTTTAGATTCATGTCATTGTAAAAAAAATTGTCAGAAAAATCGCATACATTTTTACATTAATACTTTCTGTGTAAATCTACACACACATATAACCCTGACCAGTCTCCCTGTCCCAGACACTGAAACCCCCCCCACAGCATGATGCCGCCACCACCATATTGCCGCCACCACCATATTTCACTATAGGGATGTATTGGGCAGGTTATGATCAGTGCCTGGTTTCTTCCAGACATAACGCTTAGACTTGAGGCCAAAAACATCAATCTTGGTTTCATCAGACCAGAAAATGTTTTTCACAGTCTGAAGGTCCTTTTGATCCTTTCTATTTTTGCAAACGCCAGTTTAACTTTCATATGTCTTTTAGTGAGCAAAGATTATCCACTCTGCCATAAAGCCCAGCTTGTGGAGGCTGCAGAGATGGTTGACCATTTGGAAGTTTCTTGGTTTCTTTAAGGGTACATTCCCACACGGCGTATTTGCTGCGTATTTGCTGCTGCGTATTTTATTTTCTCTGTTGAAGTCAATGGGTAGGAAAATACGCAGCACCAAATACGCAGCAAATACGCAGCAAAATACGCCGTGTGGGAACGTACCCTTAGTAATCTTTTTTACCAAGCCCTTCTCCCCCGATTACTTCATTTGGTGGAGTGGCCAGCTCTAGGAAAAGTCCTGGTTGTTTCAACCTTCTTCCATTAAATGGGCACTGTCACTTTAAAAAAAGAGTGTGTTAAAGGGGTACTCCGGTGGAAAACTTTTTTTTTTAAATGAACTGGTGCCAGAAAGATTTGTAAATTACTTCTATTAAAAAATCTTAATCCTTTCAGGAAAATCTTTATTTTTTTAATTTCTTTTTTGTGTTGTCCACAGTGCTCTCTGCTGACACCTGATGCCCATATCAGGAACTGTCCAGAGCAGGAGAAAATCCCCATAGCAAACCTATGCTACTCTGGACAGTTCCTGACACGGACAGAGGTGTCAGCAGAGAGCACTGTGGACAACACAAAAAATGAATTCAAAAAGTAAAGAATTTCCTCTGTAGCATACAGCTGCTAAAAAGTACTAAAAGGATTAAGATTTTTAAATAGAAGTAATTGACAAATCTGTTTAACTCTGGCACCAGTTCATTTAAAAATAAGTTTTCCACCGGAGTACCCCTTTAAGAGAGACAAACTTATATTGTATGTCTATGGGATTGTCTCAGTCAGCCACTGTGATTATTAAAGGCCACTGTGCTCTTGGGAACTTTCAGTGCAGCAGACACTTTTTGTATCCTTCTCAAGATCTTTGCCTCCACACGATCCTGCCTCTGAGCTATACAGACAGTTATTTGATCCTCATGTCTTGGTTTTTGCTCTGATATGCATTGACAGCTGTGAGACCTTACACAGACAGGGGTGTGTCATTCTAAATCATGTCCCGTCACCTAAAGTTACACCAATCAAGGTGCAGAAATATCTCAAAGACGATCAAGAGAAATTGGAAGCCCCAGAGCTTCATTACAAGCGCCATAGCAAAGGGTCTGAATACATAGGTCCAGGAGAAATGTTATTATTTATTTTTTATTATTATTTATTACAATTTTTTCTCATTTTTAACACATTTGCAAAAATGTCTAACATTCTATTTTCATGTTTTACTATGGGGTGTTGAGTACAGAATGATGGGGAAAAATAGATTTTTATTTTATTTTAGCAGGCAGCAACATCACAAAATGTGAAAAAGTGAAAGGGTCTCAAATCTTTCTGAATACATTGTATATTAACCTTTTTTTTTTTTTTTTTTCATTTTCAGTCCGCTTCAGAGAACAGATACAGAAATAAAAGGGACCACATGATGTGCAAAGCTATGTGTTTGTGTATCGCATATTCATCAACAATCGGGGGACTTACCACCATTACTGGAACATCAACTAACTTGATTTTTGCTGAACAGTTTCAAACGTAAGCCTAGTATCTTTTTACTTGATCTTTTTTTTCCATTGTTTTAAAGCATAACAATTTATATAGAATTATATCATAATTGGGTGCATTCAAGGAAAAACTTAGCTTGCAAGAAAGGATAAAAAGTAAAGTTGAATTTAAACTAGGAGGCCATTTTAGTAGAGAAGGGAAGATTTATCAATGTATTTACACCAGGTTTCCGAAATAAATACTGTCAAAATATGATATGTGGTTCAAAGGGAATGTTTATGAAACAGCAGCTAAAATACTTTTTTCGACATGTGATTGTGCAGCATAGGAATGAGACACTGGTACAGAATTATTAATAAATCTCTCGATTTATATATGTCTAGTGATGATAGAACTGAACCCATTCATTTGAATGGGAAAGTTCATATGAGCCAGAGCCTCAATTGAGATGCCAGATTGCCTGACATCCTGGATTGGGAAACACATTCTGCCCTTTCTGACCTGCAAACATATTGGCTAGCCAACTCAAAAGAAGCCTATGTAGCGCTGGGGCCAACACTGGGTACCCCGCATGTAGTTTTCAGTGTCAGGCTGTTGTCCGTGGAGCTACTTACACATGTAATGACAGGATTTAAGATAGATAGATAGATAGATAAATTAGAATCACCGATCTCCAGTTGTTGCAAGACTACAACTCCCTGCATGCTCTGACATCTGCAGACTGTCATGACATGCTGGTTGTCCTGTAACAGCTGGAGATCCACAAGTTGAAGATCACTGGATAGGTAAATAGATTAGATAGAATAGATAGATAGATAGATAGATAAATTATAAGGCTGGTGCTACACTATGATTTTGGGCTCAACAGAGTGCCCACTACCAAAAAATTACTGTGTCACACTCTGTGTATTGTGATGTGTAAACATGTAGTCCAAAGTCGCTATATAGCCCCAGCCTTAAGAAAAAATAGACAGTTAATATATATTCCACCTGCTAACAGGGAAAGCAGCCAATCACTGACTGCAGATCACAACCTCTTGCATGTGACATGGCAGTGGTGGCATAGGACCAGGATGCAGCATGTTTTTATTCTCTTTGCTTTTTATAAATAAGCTACTATTTTTTTTATATACACAAAATGTATAAACAAAAAAAATTGAAGGTAGAGTGAATTCATTTGATTCATTTGAGTGCACTTTGTCATCAGTTGTGGCTGGATCACTCAACATATGTAACTGCACCCTTAGTAGCTGCAGTGACTACTATTAAATGGGGATGCATATTTTAATCAAAAACTTTTTATTTCATGCAATGCTTTTTCTATCTGGATTTTCTTTTTTTAGACGTTATCCGAAAAGCACAGAAATTAATTTTGGAACTTGGTTTCTTCTCTGCATTCCAATCACCATCATTTTGATGATAGTTTCATGGCTATGGATTCATTGGCTCTTCTTGGGATTGAAGTAAGGATATCTTTTTTATTATGCAGAAATATATTAAAATTGGTCAGCAACTTTTGTTGCCTAAGATTGAGTCATTCTTAAGTAAATAGACTTTCTACAAAATTGATCATAGCATGCGTATGCATGAAATTTAAAGGGGTATTCCAGGATAGGGATAAGATGTCTGATCGTGGGGGGCCTGCTGCTGGGACCCCCTGTGATCTCCCTGCAGCACCTGCATTTTATGCGATCTCCCTGCAGCACCTGCATTCTATGTGGGAGCTGCGTCTCTAGTTTCGGAAACCTCCAGGTTTCCGGGACTGGGGACGTGATGTCATGCCACGCCCCCTCCATTCATGTCTATGGGAGGGGGCCTGATGGCCGTCATGCCCCCTCTCATAGACTTGAATGGAGGGGGCGTGGCATGACGTCACAACCCCAGTCCCGGAAACCTGGAGGTTTCCAAAACTGGAGACGCAGCTCCCGCATAGAATGCGGGTGCTGCAGGGAGATTGCGGGGGGTCCCAGCGGCGGGACCCCCGTGATCAGACATCTTATCCCCTATCCTTTCCAACATAAAATCTGTGTCTAGTGCCTATAACTCTATCACAAATACCTTCTCTCTGTTGCTCACTTTGTTTGTCATTCTGTGCTCTGGAGGGAGTGTGTCCCTCACTCTGCATGACTCATCTTTCTCCCTGAGTCTTCTGTGCTGGGTCTCTTCATCCAATCACTGCAGATTGCTCTGTAACCCCCTCCACCCTGCTATAGGACAGGAGTGAGCACAGAGGAGTATATGTGTGAGTACATAAGCTGACTTTCGCTCGATTAAACTTCATGGGCAAAAGAGAGCTGTACTCCTTTATCCTAAGGAGTCCCATAGAATTTTAATGGAGTATCAGTCCATGTACTTAAATATCACTCCAGGAGCACTCAGAACCCCCATTCTCTTGTTCAGTGGGGGTCCCAGAGGTCCCAACTGTGATTTGGGCTTTACTTTGCCAGTATATTAATAAGTGAAAATAAAATTAACATAGTAAATTAATTCTAAATGGTCACAGCACATTGCACAGTCCCTAATATGTTATAGAAAATCTATGCAATCACTTTCCAAATTACTAATACAAAATGAGTAGCATGCCATGACATAGATATTTATACAGAGATGGGCACCACCTCCACCATAAATACTCACTGGGTGCAAACAGTTGCTATAACATGATGCAAGAAAACTAAAGAAGACAAGCTAGCAACTATAATGATGCACTTCAAGAATAAAAATATATGTACAAACAAATGTCTTTATTGATTACATATATAAACTGACAAAAGAAGAGCATACAAACAATTAAAAACACTTAAAAACCATAATAATCTGGCGGAGGAATGTAGTCCCTCTATGCCCACTCCACACAAGGGAAGAAAAGTCACCCCTTAAGGAGAATGAAGGCAGTCCCAACCACAAGGGCACAATACAAATAATCTGTACGAAATATGTGGGTCACAAATGGACTGACCAGTGACAATAAAACACAGACCTAATAATATCTACAATAGCAAAAAAATGAATGATCCCAATGTCCCCAGACAATAAATACAAAGTATCCAAGTTCTCACAAAAGTGTGCATAAAGTACAAATAAATCACGGACACTAGAATGCAAATAGATATAAGTCCTGAAAGTTGTGAATCTGTAAAGTGCATATGTAAAAAAGTTACCACTCAGGACCCAGTAATGTGTCTGTGAATGTCCGGACCACCTACATCTCTGTGTGGGGAAAAGCTGACCCCACGCATTCTGCCTCCAGCAATGGAGGCTTCCTCAGGAGTCACCTGACACCAGTTATAGGGGATTCTCTCAAAAAAGCAATGACAGATTTTTTTTTGTGACGGATTCTTATTTACCGTATTTATCGGGGTATACCACGCACCGGCCTATAACACGCACCCTCATTTTACCAAGGATATTTGGGTAAAAAAATTTTTTACCCAAATGTCCATGGTAAAATGAGGGTGCGTGTGTGCGCGTGTATACCCCGATATACCCCCAGGAAAGGCAGGGGGAGAGAGGCCGTCGCTGCCCGCTTCTCTCCCCCTGCCTTTCCTGGGGTCTAGAGCGCTGCTGTCGGCCCTTCTCACCCCCTGGTTATCGGCGCCGCTGCCCGTTCTGTCCCCCTGACTATCGGTGCCGGCGCCGATAGCCAGGGGGAGAGAAGCGGCGCCGACAGCCAGGGGGAGAGAAGGGGCAGCGGCACCCATTGCCGGCGCCGCTGCCCCGTTGCCTCCCCCCATCCCCGGTGGCATAATTACCTGGGTCGGGTCCGCGCTGCTCCAGGTCTCCATCGTGCGTCCCCAGCGTCGTTGCTATGCACGGCGCGGCGCACTGACGTCGTGCGCCGCGCCGTTCAGCGCATAGCAACGACGCCGGGGACGCATGCCGGAGGCCTGGAGCAGCGCGGACCCGACTCAGGTAATTATGCCACCGGGGATGGGGGGAGGCAACGGGGCAGCGGTGCCGGCAATCGGTGCCGCTGCCCCTTCTCTCCCTCTGGCTGTCTGCGCCGCTTCTCTCCCCCTGGCTATCGGCGCCGGCACCGATAGTCAGGGGGACAGAACGGGCAGCGGCGCCGATAACCAGGGGGTGAGAAGGGCCGACAGCAGCGCTCTAGACCCCAGGAAAGGCAGGGGGAGAGAAGCGGGCAGCGATGGCCTCTCTCCCCCTGCCTTTCCTGGGGGTGTATCGGCGTATAACACGCACACAGACTTTAGGCTAAACATTTTAGCCTAAAAAGTGCGTGTTATACGCCGATAAATAAGGTATATTCTATGTGTACTGAAATATTGGTTGGAAATAAATGTGACAGATTATATTACAAGATAAAAGGGTATTTTCCACTAAAAAAGTCTTGGAAATAAAACACTAGATAGTGGTACACTGAACCCTTTATGATCTAATACTCCGCTCCTCAATGCAAGCCTACGGAAGGGGGCGTGATAGCCCCCTCCCATAGACTTGCATTGAGGGGCGGAGCGTGAGGTCACATGGGGGGCGGAGGCATGACGTCATACGCCGCCAGCCCCGCAAACACGCTCCGGGGACTGATTACAAACGGGGTGCCGCGTGCAAGATCACGGGGGTCCCCAGCGGCGGGACTCCCGCGATCAGGCATCTTATCCCCTATCCAAAGCATAGGGGTTAAGATGCCTGATCGCGGGGGTCCCGCTGCTGGGGACACACATGATCTTGCACATGACACCCCTTTTGTAATCAGTCCCCGCAGCAAAAACGGTCTGATTCCGGCGACCACAGCGCCGACGGCGTGTGACGTCACGCCTCCGCCCCGTGTGACGTCACGCTCCGCCCCTCAATGCAAGCCTATGGGAGGGGGCGTGATAGCCCCCTCCCATAGACTTGCATTGAGGGGCGGAGCGTGAGGTCGCATGGGGGGCGGAGGCGTGACGTCACACGCCGCCGGCCCCGTGATCGACAGTAATCAGACCCAGAGCGAACACGCTCCGGGGACTGATTACAAACGGGGTGCCGCGTGCAAGTTCACGGGGGTCCCCAGCGGCAGGACTCCCGCGATCAGGCATCTTATCCCCTATCCTTTGGATAGGGGATAAGATGTCTAAGCACCGGAAAACCCCTTTAACATATAGCTCCATCTGCAAGCAGAAATTATCCAGAAGGTATTGCAAGACACTATCTGAATCTCACCTTTATAGCTGTCCAGCACTATTAATATAAACCAAATAGAAATTTGGCTTTGAAATATGTCATTTGTCCAAAAGACGATAAAAACAATAAACACATATAAACAAAGATTTACTTAATTTTACTTAAATGTACCACTGATAAAGTAATTGTACTAGTGAATCGTACTAAAAATAAAGAAATATTCCACTTGACTTTTCAAATTATATATATTTGTGTTTGGAAGCTCTTAGGCCTTGTTAGGTATTGAGTATGTGTAGATTTACAGCATAACATAAATAACCATATTTCTATCCTATTAAATTGTCTTTTTACTAGATACTTTTCTTTTCTTTTTTTTTTTAAGCTTTAAAGAGATGTTTAAATGTGGCAAAGCAAAAACAGAAAGAGAAATTGCTTCTGCAAAAGTCATTTTGGACGAATACCGAAAACTTGGCTCTTTAAGGTACTATAGAATGCGCGGTACTTTATATACAGTATATTTTGCTGTTTAAAATACAGCAAAAAAATACAGCAAAAAATACAAAATACATGATCTTTTTTTTCTAGCTATCAAGAAATTATGACCTTCATCCTGTTTCTTCTAATGGCTCTGTTGTGGTTTACTAGAGACCCTGGATTTATACCTGGTTGGTCTGAACTCTTTCCTCAGTAAGTATTGTGCTGTTTCAAGCACTAGCATATGTCCTTGTATTGTATATTTTTACATATCACGCCACAAAATAAAGTTAAAAATGTTCACCTAAAATATTTTGGTATACATGCACAGTGATGCTTCAAGTTGTAATATTAATTTGTTCAAAGATGATTACTGTATCTGGGAAATATTGTAACTTGATACCAAAGCTCTATGGAAAACTACTGTAGTAATTGATTCTAAATGTCTTTTTCTGTACTTATGTGGCAAAAAACATTTAAAAAAAATTCAAACACAATAACATTTCTGCCACATTTTGGCTGCAAAAAACAGAATGTAATGTGTCCCCTAAAAATATCGCTGCAGCTGGCGATACGGTGACCGCAGTGTGACTGGGTTATTATCTTGCAACAGCTGTAGACACACTGATTAGAAATCACTGAATGGATGCAGCTCATTTGTGCTGCAATGGGTGGGGTGGCTGATGTGTGGGAGGGAGGAAAGTGACCTCATACTTACAAGCATTGAACTATGGGATATGTAGTTTGAGAACCAAATCCAACAGAAAATACTAAGTTCAGAAAAAGATAGCCTGGCAGGTATGTACTAAAATCACCTTTTGGTGGATAACCCGTTTAAATTGAATAATACAATATTTTAAAGTGTACTTGTCGTTAACAAAAACTTTTGATATAAGGTAGATAATACCATTATATGTATATTTGTAATATACATTGGTTAAAAATTTGGTATATTTTTGGGTGAAAAAGTATTGCCTGTGTGTCTCTGGGAGGAGTCCAACACAGGAAGTGAGGGCAGGACAAACAGGGCTCTGTGTAGGCTCCTGGCTTTTCAATCACCCTGTTGTGTGAGTCGGGAGCATGTTATAGAGCCTCACTGAGTCCTGCTTGTCCACCTATACTTACTGTATTTGGTCTCCTCACAGAGACACACAGACGATAGCTGTAGGGACAAAAATTATACATATTTTTTAACCAACATATATTACAAAAATACATATAATGGTATTATCTACATTATATAAAATGTTTTTGTTAACGACAGGTACACTTTAATTAATTTACAGAATCATTTAGTTATTTAAAATGTCTAAGGGTCGATAATTCTGTCAGACCACACCGATGTTACTGTTATATTTTGTAATCCTAAATTTAGCTTATGTTGTTTCCCCCACGTATATAAGTCGACATGGACATGTGATCATATAAATAACAAATGTGGAGGAGCAGGTACATTTCTCAGATTTATTTTCCATTTTTTACCTGTAAAGAGATAAAAAAAAATTTGTATAAAATTTTACCTTGTATTAAATTGCTACAATAGAGGCAATTGACAAATGGATAATTACCAGGTTTTACTTTTGATAGGACATGGAGTTGTGGTGTCAGCGGGGTGCAGTGTAGGGCAGATGTTGTAACCCTGGGGCAGATGTTATTAACCCCTTCTTGTTGTGACACCAGGGCGTGGTTTAGCATTAAACTGGTCCTGGTCCTGGGCTAGGCACAGCGGCAATGAAGACACCGACAACGGTAGCTTTACTGAGGGTAGACAGGTGATACAGTCTTTGC
Organism: Hyla sarda; assembly: GCF_029499605.1. Taxonomy (NCBI): domain Eukaryota; kingdom Metazoa; phylum Chordata; class Amphibia; order Anura; family Hylidae; genus Hyla; species Hyla sarda. The sequence continues at coordinate 238,460,221 of NC_079192.1, forward strand.
AGTACAGCCAATATCCCAAGGAGGTGACCAGTGACACAGCGGGACCTCGCAGGCTTGCTCGGACTTGCAGTATGTAGAGACACTTTAGTGCAGGCCACGGTGACTATATAGAAGACTTGACTTGACTGCCTTGACAATTGACATGAAGATGACATTGAGCTTACTTGAGCTGACTTGTGGCTGCAGACTTTAGGCTTGAGGCCTCCAATGCTCTGGACACACTCTGAGATGACTGCACTGGACCTCAGCAGGAATAGCAATCAGCTAAGAGAGAGACTGCAGCCCTTCCCCTGGTTTTATAGGGGGGCTGTGCAAGGAGCCCATAGGTCACTTGGGGGGGGGGGTCACATGGTCACTAGTGCCTCCTGGGTAACAATCACATGGTAACAGCTATTAAAGAAACAGTACATTTTATTATACAACTAATGTACATAGGGGATAACACATAAAGAGGGCCCTGGGGACATGGAGAGACTCTGCCTGACAGGGCAGGAGAAGTATGGGGACACACAATCCCATACTGGGCCACCACAAACTCCCCCTCTCTAATGGAGTCATCCTCGATGCCCAGTCCTGGAGGGCAGAGAAGCAGAATTACAACAGGGGCCACAGACAGTTCCTGAGGCATTTCAAACAACGTCCATTTCCACGTAGCATAAAATGTCCTTACACGCTCCAAACATGTGAGGGTTATTAGACCTAGTAACTCCTTTAGGAATATGACTATAGGACAATATACATAACAATATACATGACTTCTTCGGATTGGGCTGCTGAAGGCTTTTTACCCAATGACTTGGCAACTGGGGTCCCTTGGTTGGACACACTTCCCTCCAGAACTCTATATACATCACTAGACAACATTAGACATTTGTGTTACCTTTTTACTGTACATGTGCTGTTAGTTAACTGGAATACATTCTGGCCAGTAAAGTACAAGAAAATATATAGACATTTGTGGACTGGTTTTACTGTAAATGCTACAGCCCTAATGTATACATAGACATATGTACATTATGTAGTATTAGTTACTATGTGTGGCAATTAACTTTATGTGGTACTTTAATCTTCATACCTGGCTGGGATTTGGCCTTGAGTGGACTATTGGGACCTACGCAGCACCACTTCTTGAGAATCAGGAACGCCTACTTCTTCGGGAGGTCTTGATACAACTTGAATTGGAGCAGGCTCTCTTTTATTGAATTCTAGAGTATGTAGCTGTTCTGGGTTGGCAGAACTTGGACTTGTTGGCAGAGACATTGGTGAGACAGGTGGTCTGGAGACTGGAGTATAGACCAGCGCCAACGGTGACAGGAAGGGGGCTGGTGTGGTGACTAAGGTTGGTTGTACCGCTCCCGGGGTTGGAGCGATACAGAAGATTGCAGGTTGGCTGGGAGAGAACATTGGATCATCCATGGATGGATGCATCCCCTCTCCTGGCACATACGCCCTTGTAGGTATGACTGCTGGTGGAGAAGGTACGGGGAGCACCGGTAGGTCTTCTTTGTGACATATCTTAATTCTGTTACGATGGACAACTTGCGGCTCCTACCCGAGTTTTTGTACCTTGTACACGTCAGAGTCTGGATAGGGTACGGCTGTCACTGTGTATGGTTCTATCTCCCAGATAGATAGATAGAGTCCAATTTATGAGTTCTCGGTAACTTCCACAGCCAGACTTTTTCATCTAGCTGGAGGGGTTTGGCAGAGGCATGACAGTTATAATCTTGCTGTTGTCTTCTCTCGGTCTTCCATGGCCATAGGCACTTGCCAATATCCGCTGGTTAAGTCCAGGGTGGAGAAGTAAGCAGCCGACCCGAGAGCTGTGAGTGACTCAATTCTTGGCAGCGGATAAGGGTCCCTATGTGTGACATTGTTCAGCTTCCTGTAGTGGACACAAAAGCGGATAGTTCTGTCTTTTTTCTTGACCAAAACGAGGGGCGCCACCCACGGACGCTAACTCTCTTGAATGACGTCTGCCTCTTTCATGTCGGCCAGCATCATCTTGACAGTCCGATACATGCCTGGCGCAACCGGACGATGCCTTTCTTTAATAGGTGGGCTGTTGCAGGTGAGGAGTCTGTGTTGGATCATAGACAAATGTTCAAAGTCTGTGGGGTGTTTACTAAAAGCCTCGTGGTACCTTTTGGGGACGTTGATGACTCCCTCAACTTCATCTCTTACGGTATTATCGTCTCCCACTTGGAGTTGCGCCCACCAAGGCTCAGGAGGACTTGTACCGGATCCTTCAGCCACGTGGGCCGCACGCTGTCGGGCCATCTTGCATTCTGTTAGGATGTCCCTTGACTCTAGCAGATACAGCTGGGCGACTGGGGTGTATTTAGGTAATACAGTAACAACATCAGACAGATTGACTAACCGGACTGGGACTCTCCCATTGGTAACTGTGACAAGGCTTCTCACAGCTTGGACAAGGGGATGATCTTCCAATTGCATAGGCTCCAGCAGGGCTTGATAGTCCTTGTTCCTTACTCCAGGACATGCACGGCACCAGATGATGGTCTCTGTGTTGGGTTGCAAGGTCACCGACCTGATGTCTTGTACTCGTACTCTGCAGATTTCACCTTGCTTGTTGGCAAACTTCTGCTCCACCTGTAGAACTTTCAAGTGTCGCTGCGCAGCCCGCTGGCCTGAAGGAGTCTTATGGGGAAGACAGACATGCAAGGCATCTACTATTTCAGCAAAACAGTTTTTCATAATGATCATCCCCATTATAAACTCAGCAGACCCCTTATCTGACATATTATTTACAATCATTCCCTGCCCTCTAAGTACATGCTTTTCCAACTGAATGGTTGGCTCCCAATATCCATGTCTGGGTAATGGTTGCCCATTACCCGCCACTACTCTAAAGTCAACATCATGAGGCTCACACAATAAATAGTGTTGAGCGGCATAGGCCATATTCGAATTCGCGAATATTCGCGAATATATGGACGAATATTCGCCATATTCGCGAATATTCGCATATTCGTAATATCCTCGTTTGATTTTCGCATATGCGAATATTCGCGGGTGCGAAAATTAACATATGCGAAAATTCGCATATGTGAACATTTGCATATGCAAATTTTCGCATATGCGAAACTTCGCACACCGGTCTCACACAGTAGTATTAGAGCCTTCTTTACACCACACAAGCTGGAAGCAGAGAGGGATGATCACTGTGATGTGTACTGTGAAAAAAAAAAAAAAAAAAAAAGAATATTCGTAATTACGAATATATAGCGCATAGCGCTATATTCGCGAATATTCGCGAATTCGCGAATATGCGATATTCGCGAATAAAATTCGAATTGCGAATATTCGCGAGCAACACTAACAATAAACTAGCATCCCAGTGCTCATAAAAACATTATTGGGTATAGTAGACACTTGTGACCCTGTATCTATTAATGCCTCTAAAGTTACACCTTCTACAATAACTGTTACATAGGGCCAGGAGGCGACATAAAGTGAGAGTCCTGACTTAGGTCATTCTGAAGTTAGGACTGCTGGCTATTTTCCTGGGGGCCGGTCCTTGACCCCAGAGGGAATCCAGTTTGAACCCCAGCAGTGCATTGTCCAGTGGCCGTACTTGTTACAGTGAGTACAGAAGGGTCTTTTACTCCTAGAATACCTAGCGGGTGAAGGAGCACAGTAACTGAGATCACATGGGGCAGGAGTAGAAGAGGATTTTCTAGGCAAGGATTGCTCATGGGAGAGTGGAGCAGGCCGGGTGGCAAGCTCCCTGATAACCTTAGTCAATAGTTCAATGTCCTGTCTAATACTCTGTAGGTCTGAATCCATAGTGACTGACAGGGTTGCTTGGACTGCAGTCAGGACAGTTGAACTGGGCGGTATATGCCTAACCGCTCTCAAGGTCTCACCTGGCTTCTGTCACCTTTCATACAGCCGGAGACATACCTGGTACAGTCCTTCAAAGATCTGCTCTGCGGTCAACATCACAGAGGCTGGCCAGGTGCAGACTTCTTCTAACGCTGGTCCCAGTAGTTGTCCTGTGAGCAATTGCACCTGTTGATTAGGAGGGAAAGAGTAAAAGACAAAAACTCTGGATGCTTTCCTTGAAATCCCTCAGGGTGAAGAGGTCTCCATTGTAGGTAGGGAGGACAGGGTTCCCCACAAATACCGGTGCAGATGCTGGAATACCAGGACTGTTGATGTTGACTGCAGGCAGGGCTGGCAAGATTCTCCTGGCTGCTGGGGCAGGTGAGGACCTTGATGCTAGAGATAGAGGAGCATTGTCGCCTGGTTAATCTGGAGATCTGGGTTCTGACATCCTGTAGACTTTTTGAGTGCACTGTAACTTTAAGAAGAATTAAGTGCACTGTCACTTTAAGATGAATTGAGTGTGCTGTCGCTTTAAGATGCTGGTTGAGGTGCTGCAGCAGCCTAGTCTTGGCTGGTGGGAGCACTCTGGGGTGCTCCCCCTCTATTTTGCAGGTACCCGGAAATACTGTTGGGCACTAGGGGGTTAATGTGGCTAATTACCGGCACTGGAGACTGGATACTGATGGTATTTGCAGAGTCTGTGCTGCAGCAGGTGCTGGGTAGTAGACAACAGAGCCGGACACAGCCGCCGGAACCTCCAATATGGCTGCGCCCAGGGAACTTCCACTTTCGGTCCAGCCGGTAAAGTCTTCCCCCCCGTGCAACACAGGGCGGATCTTTGGTTCCTCCTCGCAACACTGAAGAGGCATCAATGCTGGGGACTGACCGACTGCACCCATGGGAAACACCGGACCAATTTAACCCTTTCAGGTACCGACCCCTTACACTGCACAGCAGCAAACAAAGGTCTTTCCTTCATCTCCCCCTCTTTTTCACAAGCGCCACTAGTAAAACACTTCTCAAAGTCCCGTACACTTTCTGGCGCAAACTTCTGTCACATCGGCATGCGATTTTTGCAAACAGCATTGGACACAGTTCAGACTAGGGAGGAGGACTTGTGGCATATGGCGCACACCCGTATCCTGTTCATGATGAAAAAAGTTGTGGTGTCAGCTCAACAATGTAGGGCAAATGTTGTAACCATGGGGGCAGATCTTATTAACCCCTTCTTGTAGTGACGCCAGGGCGTGGTTTAGCCTTAACCACCTGAAGGTAATAACGCTGGTCCTGGGCTAGGCACGGGGGCAATGAAGACACCAACGCCAAGTTACGGACAACGGTAGCTTTACTGAGGGTAGACAGGTGATACAGTCTTTGCAGTACAGTCAATATCCCAAGGAGGTGACCAGTGACACAGCGGGACCTCGCAGGCTTGCTGGGAATTGCAGTATGTAGAGACACTTAAGTCCAGGCCACAGTGAATATATAGAAGACTTGACTTAGGTCACTTGGGAGGGTCATCTGGTCAACAGTGCATCCTGGGTAATAATCACATGGTAACAGCTATTAATGAAACAGTACATTTTATTATACATCTTATGTACATAGGGGATAACACATAAAGGGGGCCCTGGGGACAGTGAGAGAATCTGCCTGCCAGGGCAAGAGAAGTACAGGGACACACCATCCTGTACTGGGCCACTACAGAGTCATGTCTGAGTGAAAGTATCATAGACTTTTACTGCATTTTTACACTGTGCTCTCAAATTTCTAAAGAAAGCCAAGCAGCGCTATCCTGTCCCTTTCCTATATTGGATTCAACCAGTATATCTCCCAACGTATGTTCCCTTTTATACGCCATTAGGGGGGGGACTCTAAAAATCAGGGATTTTTGGACAACCATCACATGTTATTGTCCAATGCTTCTGCAAAAATCTGTGAAATGTTGCCACTGTTGTGAAACAAATGGGACCCTATTAGTGTTTTCATTACATGTTGATCTATGTAAGAGGACACTCTGGTTTATCATCAGGGCTTTCTCTTTTTTAACCACTATGCTCTTGGGATAGCCCCTTGATAAAAAGTTATTGCACAAGGCAGACACCATATGTCTAGGACAGTGTTTACCAACCAGGGTGCCTCCAGATGTAGCAAAACTACAACTCCCAGCATGCCTTGACAGCCTTTGGCTTTCCAGGCATTCTGGGAGTTGTAGTTTTGCAACACCTGGAGGCAGCCTAGTTGGGAAAGACTGGTCTAGGATGATTTCTACAATATTTAAAGGGAATGTGTCAGCATTTTATTTTTTTAATAAATAGAATTCTATAAAGATAAAGTATATCATTTATATAGTTAGTTTTAGGACAATGTAGTTTTAATGTTATTTATTAATAAAGTGTGTACTGGGGCTGTCATTACTGGAGCCTCTTTGTGGTGTGTCACTTCACAACACCTACACAGTTGCTTTATGGCAGGCATAGGGCATAAGAAAGTTAAGACTGAGAGTGTCTCATAGAATAGCATTGACGTCTTACTGCACATGTGCAAAGCACAGGCTAGGTGAAAAGAAAGGGGGAGCCATCACCATTTTCTTAACCTTTTAACCTCTGAAGGACCCAGGACGTATGGGTACGTCCTGGGTCCCGGTCCTGTGATATAACGCAGGGTCACACGGTGACCCCGCATCATATCACGGTGGGCCCTGCGTCATAGTGAAGCCGGGACCCGCCGCTAATAGCGCGCAGCACTGATCGCGGTGCAGCGCGCTATTAACCCTTTAGCCGCGCGTTCAAAGCTGAGCTGAGGTATAATATTATACCGCGGCATCCCGAACAGCTGTAGCACAGGAGGAGGTCTCTTACCTTCCTTCCTGCAGTCCGATCGCCGAATGAATGCTTCAAGCCTGAGATCCAGTCTTGAGCATTCAATCGCCGAAAACACTGATTGATCCATTCCTATGGAGATGGATCAATCAGTGTAAAAGATCAGTTAATGCAATGTTATAGCCCACTATAGGAGCTATAATATTGGATAAGAAAAGTGTTAAAAAAAATCATTAACCCATTCAATTATCCCTTTCCCTAATAAAAGTTTGAATCACCCGGCATTTCCAAGAATAAAAAAAACACAGTGTAAATAAAAATAAAAATAAACATATGTGGTATTGCCGCGTGCGGAAATGTCCGATTTATAAAAAATATACTGCTTTTTAAACCGCATGTTCAATGATGTACACGCAAAAAAATTCCATAGTCCAAAATAGCGCGTTTTTGATCACTTTTTATACCACAAAAAAAGTGAATTAAAAGTGATCAAAAAGTCTGATCAGAACAAAAATGGTACAGCTAAAAACTTCAGATCACGGCGCATAAAACGTATACATTTTAAACGTATACATTTTCCTGCATGTATTCATGATTTTTTTCTGAAGTGATACTAAATCAAACCTATACAAGTAGGGTTTCATTTTAACCGCATTGACCTACAGAATAAAGATAAGGTGTTATTTTTTTCCGAAAAATGTACTGCGTAAAAACGGGTTCTTAAGGGGTTAAGGACGCCGGGCGAATGCATACACCCTGCATCCCGAGTCCTTAAGGACGTGGGGCGTATGCATATGCCCGTGGGAATTCCGGTCCCCGCCGCTAGCCGGTTGGGGACCGGACCGGAATGCCTGCTGAAATCATTCGGCAGGCATCCCGGCACATCGCCGAGGGGGGTCCTGAGACCCCCCCATGTCGGCGATCGCAGAAAATCGCATGTCAATTCAGACATGCGATTTTCTGCTATTCCAGGCTGATCGGGTCTCTGGTGACCCGATCACCCGGAAAATAGGGATGATCCGAGCTGTCAGTGACAGCCCTGATCATCCTGAGGGATAGAAGCGAGGTTGCAGTGCTGCGATATCCTCCTATCCCCTGCCATTGGTCAGAACTGACTCTGACCAATGGCAGGGCAGAACAGTGGGTTGCCCACCCCTGGATGTCGAGGGAAATGTGGGGAGAAGATGGAGGCCAGTACCTGGAGGAGAAGATGGCTGGGGACCCCCGATCATCGCTGGAGACTGCTGGATCCTAGCTCAGGTAGAGAAACCACGTTGGGGGGGGGGGGAGGAATGAAAGTGAAAGTAAAGTGATCTTTACTGTGGCAACCACTAGGAAGGACAAACTGCAACTCCCAGCATGCCAAGACAGCCAAAGGCTGTCTGGGAATGCAGGGAGTTGTAGTTTTGCAACATCTGGAGGGTCACAGTTTGGAGACCACTGTTACAGTGGTGCCCAAACGGTAGCCTTCCAGATGTTGCAAAACTACAACTCTCAGCATGCCTAGACTGCCCAGGCATGCTGGGAGTTGTAGTTCTGTAACATCTGTCCTTTCAGAGTTTGCAATTTTCTTGAAATTTTTTAAAATTGCTGCTCTACTTTGAAGCCCTCTATTTTTTCAAATTTTTGTCGTTCCTTGCCTCCTTTCTTGGTGAAAAATCCCAAAATTTCATGAAAATTTTGAAAATTTAGCATTTTTCTAACTTTAAAACTCTTTGCTTATAAGGAAAATGTATATTCCAAATAAATTATATATTGATTCACATATACAATATGTCTAGTTTATGTTTGCATCATAAAGTTGACATGTTTTTACTTTTGGACGACATTAGAGGGCTTTAAATTTCAGCAGCAATTTTCACATTTTTCACGAAAATTTCAATATTTTAATTTTTCAGGGACCAGTTCAGTTTGAAGTGGATTTGAGGGGCTTTCATGTTAGAAATACCCCATAAAGTACCCATTTATAAAAACTGCACCCCTCAAAGTATTCAAAATGACATTCAGAAAGTTTGTTAACCCTTTAGGTGTTTCACAGGAATAGCAGCAAAGTGAAGGAGAATATTCAAAATCTTAATTTTTCACACTTGCATGTTCTTGTAGATCCATTTTTTTATTTTTACAAGGGGTAAAAGGAGAGAAATCCCCCCCAAAATTTGTAACCCCATTTCTCTTGAGTAAGGAAATACCTCATATGTGGATGTAAAGTGCTCTGTGGGAACTAGAGGGCTCAGAAGGGAAAGAGCAACAATGTGATTTTGGAGAGTGAATTTTGCTGAAATGGTTTTTTGGGGGGGCATGTCGCATTTAGAAAGCCCCTATGGAGCCAAAACAGCAAAAAAAAAAAAAAAACACATGGCATACTAATTTGAAAACTACACCCCTCAAGGAGCATAAAAAGGGGTATAGTGAGCCTTAACACCCCACAGGTGTTTGACGTGTAAATGAAAAAAAAACATTTTTTCACTAAAATGTTAGTTTTTCCCAAAATTTTACATTTTTACAAGGGGTAATAGGAGTTGGACAGACTTAAAATGTTCACACTGCTATAAATGAGCTAACATGTAACACTGTTTTTATGTGGGAATTTGGGATGCAACTAGAGATGAGCAAATTTTTTGCTAAAATTTGATTCAGTCGATTTGCCAAATTTTCCGAAAAAAAATTGGTTTGGTCCGAATTTATTCACGGCGAATCACCAATAAAAACGTCTATTTCTGGCCTACAGAGAGCTTCAATAGGGGTGTTCTTGCTGTAACAAGCATAGGGAGTGTGCTGTGTTAGTGAAATAATACTGTTATTCAGTATGACATGCAGATTAGAGGCATCGCAGCAGAGCAGCACAATGACAGAGCCTGGAGTGGCATCAGTATGAGGAGACATATGGTGACTGAATGACAGTGTGGAGGTGGCGGCAGAAAGAGGAGACCATATAGTGGCTGAATAACAAAGCCTAAAGTTGGCAGCAACATGAGGAGACCATATAGTGGCTGAATGACACAGCCTGGAGGTGGCGGAAGCAAGAGGAGACTATATAGTTGCTGAATGACCCAGCCTGGAGGTGGCAACAGCCTGACGAGACCATAGCGCCTTGCAATTGAAAAGTTTAAAGATATTTTTTAACATTTAAATTGAAGATTTCAAATAGATAAACCCAGAAAGTTTTATTTAATGTACCAGCAGCAGGAGGAGACCATATGGCGGGACAGTGACACAGCCTGGAGGTGGCAGCAGCATGAGGAGACCATAATCTGGCACAATGACACAGCCTGGAGCCTGGCACACTACTGGCCGGGCAGGACAGCTTTTTACGGGCAAACTCAGCTAGTTGCAGCCACAAATCAAGTTTGACTGTTTAGAAGTCCAGTGGATCTTCAAGGTGTGTTGGCATGGTCATGTCAAGGTATGCCACCACCTACTGGTTCAGGTCCTGCTCCAGGTCTATCTACTGCTGATGAGTTGCTTCACTATGCGGGTGAAGAAAGCTACTCATCAGTGACTGTAGACTCAGGCTGCTGCTGATGGAGCTGGTACTGCTCCTGCCACCCCACCCCTACCTAGCGGCCATGGCAGTGGAAGGTGAGCACAGAGGGTCCCCCAAGTCAGACCTGGATGGACGATGACGCAAATAGACATCCGTCAACTGACTATGTAGGATGTCTCTCTAGTAGGTCAGTTTGTCCTCCCTCTCAGTGGGTGTAAAAAAGGCCTCTTCCAGTTCAGCCCCCACAGGGCTCATGTGGCCATGAGATGTAGGCACCACGTCTCCAGTGTGTTGTAGTAAATGAGGCAGTGGAATGACATCGTTCATCCCGTAATCCTGGCGACTGACTAATAATGTGGCTTCCTCAAAGGGCCTTAGCAAACGGCAGGTATCACGTATGAACTGTCACTGGTTGACACTAAAGTTACACAGGGGAGTCCCCCTATCCACTTGGATCATTAAGAAATTGATGATGGCTTTTCTCTGTTCATAAAGTTGGTCCAACATATTGAGGGTGGAATTCCAACGTGTGGAAACGTGGCAAATCAGACTATGTTGGGGGATACTGTTCTGACGCTGCAGTTCAAGGAGGGTGTGCTTTGCGGTGTACGAGTGGCTGAAGAGCATGCAAAGTTTCCTTCCATTGTTAGGATGTCTTGCAGATGGGGGGAACACATCTGGAACCGCTTGGCAACCAGATTGAACACATGCGCCATGCAGGGTGCATGGCTCAGGCTTCCTTGTCGCAGTGCAGACAAGATGTTCTTCCCCTTGTCGGTCACCATGGTTCCCATTTCCAGTTTTTGTGGAGTAAGCCCTGATTCGATTTATTGATGAATGACTTTTAGCAGTTCCTCCCCTGTGTGATTCTGTTCGCCAAGGCCAACCATGTGAAGAACAGCATGACACCACCGTGCCCTGCACACATGGTATGCTTCAGGGGCACTAAGACTTGTCTGTACAGTGGATGCTGAGGACACAATGGAGGATGAGGAGGCGGAGTCGTACACTGTTACAGGACCAATGGCCTGAGAGCGTGGAGGCAGAAGCGGCGTGACCTGACCAAGTTGCTGTTGTGGCTGTGCAGGAACCACATTTACCCAGTGGGCTGTAAAGGACATGTAATGTCCCTGACTGCTGTTACAGTTACGTTGGATGAGTGGGCGCATACTGTTGTCTCTTGGACGTGGCTTCGTCGATGGATTGCTAGTGGAATAACTGACTCAAAGTAGGAGGAGCAGGAGCATCTGGAGCAATAGATGGATATGACAGACAGCTCCCTTCAGCTGAGGTGGGGGATCCTTGGCTGGCTGAAACAGGGAGCGGCGTGCCACTGGGTGATGCAGCAGGCTGGAACACCGCATCAGAGCCTCGGTTCTCCCAAGCCGCTTTATGGTGATTCAGCATATGTTGATGCAGGACCGTGGTGCCAACGAGGTTAACCTCCTCCGGATGCTTGATGAAAAACTGCCACATTGCCGAGTCGCTGATTTTCTCCCCAACAGTTCGCACTGATTGACTGCTACTGCCGCATACTCCAGGAACCCCTGTTCCACTACCTGCCACGAAGCAGGTGGTCTAACTCTGGGACGTTTGGCTCCAGACTTCCCACTTCTGCCACCATGCTGACTGCCAAACATGCTACCACCTTGCTGGCTCAACTGCTGCCTCACGGGCAGCCTGCAACCCTCTTCTCCTTATGATGATGAAGCCCCTTCTGCAACCGGCTTCCAAGTGTGATGGGCTTCATCATCATCGAGTTGTGGCTGCACATCACTGATGTCCTCCTCAGGTTCCTCAACAGTGTCTGGTTCTGGAGCCTGAGCACTCGCAACACCACCTCCCACGCCACTCTCCTCATCACTACTTGCCTAGCCTAGCGGAGGAAGTGGTGGATGTCTACTCCACTTCTTGGCTGGACAGTAGATGCTGATTGTCCTCACTAAATAGTGGAGCTGAACCCACAGCATATGATACTTCTGTGGGGGAGGGAACAGCATAGGGCAGAGGCAATGGGAGGACAGGTAATGCTCCCAGGCCATGCCAACTGAGGGTTGTGTCTGAAGAACCCACCAACTGTTGACTGGGTGTGTCAGATGTCACTTGCGATGAAGTGGATGACCGAGTTAACCAATCGATGATGGCAGATGGGTGGCTGGTTGAGACACGACCAGTAGCTGATACCGGGAGCTCAGGCCTCTCGCTGCAACTTTTGCTGCCACTTGCCACTAGTCTGCTGTGACCTCTGCCCTCATCTGATGAATTAAGGCCTCTGCCACTCCTCTATGGATGTCCTGGCACTTCTCTGCCTGACATAATTAGTGCGTATATGAGGGGAAGACAATATGCTCCACTACGCTTAAAACCTTATTTGTCTAGAAGAGCAGCAGGTGTGTACTTTTGGCTGGCCTTTCACAGTAACTAGGCCCTTAAAACTTTAACAGGAACAAAATGGTACACCACGTAGATGTATGTACGTGGTATGCACTTATGAGGGAAGTACAATACACTCCACTGCACTTAAAACAGTATTTGTCTACAACAGCAGCAGGTGTGTACTTTTGGCTGGACTTTCACAGTAACTAGGTCCTTAGGACTTTAACAGGAACAAAATGGTACACCACGTAGATGTACATACGTGGTATGTAGTTATGAGGGGAGTACAATACTTTCCACTACAATTAAAACAGTATTTGTCTACAACGCCAGCAGGTGTGTACTTTTGGCTGGCCTTTCGCAGTAACTAGGTCCTTAGGACTATAACAGGAACAAAATGATACATCACGTAGATTTACGTATGTGGTATGCACTTATGAGGGGAGTACAATACTCTCCACTACACTTAAAACAGTATTTGTCTACAACACCAGCAGGTGTGTACTTTTGGATGGCCTTTCACAGTAACTAAGCCGTTAAAACTTTAACAGGAACAAAATGGTACACCATGTAGATGTACGTACGTGGTATGCACTGATGAGGGGAGTACAATACGATCCACTACGCTTAAAACAGTATTTGTCTACAACACCAGCAGGTGTGTACTTTTGGCTGGCCTTTCACCATAACTAGGCTCTTAGGACTATAACAGGAACAAAATGGTACACCACATAGAATTACGTAGGCGGTATGCACTTATTAGGGGAGTACATTATGCTCCACTACACTTAAAACAGTATTTGTCTACAACACCAGCAGGTGTGTTCTTTTGGCTGGCCTTTCACAGTAACTAGGCCCTTAGGATTATAACAGGATCAAAATCGTACACCACCTATGTACGCACAGGTTACACTTAATAGAAGACCATACACTCTGCTAAGCAACCTGCATTAGGCACTAATAGCAGGTGATTATGGCATTTAGTGCTCTGTTCACCCTAACTGGCTGGCTACTATTAGCTTTTCAGTTGTTGTACACACCAGTGCTGCAGCACACAGTCGCTGTGTAGTACACCCAAATTACACTTTATCTCTCAATCTCTCTGCCTTCCCTATCAGTGCTTCTAGGCTGGATTTGGGCTTGAGGTGAATACCTGCTGGAAAAATGCTTTTCTGTGCAACACACACTGCTCTCTGTCCCTCTCTCTCTGCAATAAAACGCTGATGTGACTGGCCGCAAGATGGCTGACAATTATATAGGGCTATGACATCACAGGGGTGGCTGGCTGCTGATAGGCTGCATGCTGCATGTGCTTCAGGGTCATCCCGCCTACCCAGCTTTCCACCTTCCCAGAGTTCCTTGCCCCATGTCCTGACATGTGCAGCCGCCATCTTAGATGCCCTGGAGCCTGGACCGCACTAAATGGAGTTTAATGAAGTGATATCGAATCGCAGCGAAATTCGGATTCATTGCAAAGCTAATTTTTCCTGAAATTCGTAACGAATTCCTCAGATTCGATTAATTCATCCCTAGATGCTACTCTTCCTAAAACCTAAAATTTATTTAATATACAGAAAGGTGCAACACATATTTGGAAAGAATTATCCATAACAAGGACAAATAGACAAAATTTCTCAAAAACAACCACAATGGGCAAAATACTGCCAGAAGGTTGGGTTATCTACCCACACCATCAATATGGTCATACAACAATTATTCCCCTGGGGTGTAGTGGTATAGTCTATAAAAAATAACCTATACTACGCCCAGTTGTGTGGGTGGCTCCAAGGCACAGCAATCCTGTGACATCACAACCTATTTCCCTCCTTAAATATGTGGTTTATCAGGGGATATTAAATAGGACAGAAACATGCAACATAATGTAGAACATTGACATTAACACAAAATACCCAATAATGTCATGCACAAGAATTGTTTCCAATCGGTAAAGATTAGTCAGAAAAGCTGTGTGAGATATTCAAGAAGGAAGACAGGATAAGCGGTGACAAGTTTCCCTCACAGTCAAGCAGGTCCCTGAAGTCCAGTGGATTTCAGGGTCCTGCTTGAGTGAGAGAAGGAAACTTTTTGAACTGAGGATCAACATTTTTAGGTAAAAAAAATTGCCTTTCAGCTAACATTCAGGAGATCTGCTAGACATTTTTTTATTCATGAAAAGTTAGAAGATGGTGATACATAAAATTCCATTTTATGAAAATTTGTCATTCTCCCTTGTGTTAATATAAAAAACTATTTTTTTTTTCTATAAAGAAGACACATTGCAGATCAATTCTACTAATGGTGAAAAAGTGCCTAACTAAATGTTATTATTATGTTATTTGATAACATTTATTCCCCTATTTCCTACATCTATCCCAAATCCATCATCTCTCTTTATTTCTAGGTACAAGGGCTATGCTACCGATTCAACAGCTGCTTTGCTTATAGGAATTCTTTTTTTTATCATCCCTGCATATCCCATGAGAAGAAAAACTACTGACAAAATCAGTTGAGTATTTTCTGTACCATTTACTGGTAAACTGCTTTGCATTCATGGTTATTGTTGCATCTATTGCATTTAGACAGAACACATATTCATGAATGTCTTCAATTAAGACAATTTGTCACAATTTCCAAAACAAATAAGGGAAAATTATTTATGGTGCTGATAATTTTATGTCTTTGTTCGAAATCATTTTGGTTATAGGTAATCTATGCCTTTAAATTTTAGAGTACATATACCTAAACAATAAAACTGCAAAAACTTTCCAATATACTTTATTTGCATAGTTTGTACTTAAAGGGAATGCACCATCTCGATTTATTTTACCGTTGCACTCCGACAAGAATGGCCGTCTAACTCTCTTTTTTTTAATTTCTTTTTTAGTTTGACAGCCATATTTTTGACGGGGCGCAATGGGCAACAGCGGGTCCAGATGGACCCCATTATAGTCAATGGGGTCTGTCCGGCGCCACTGTTTTTCAGCGGGAGTAGCAGGAGAAAAAGACGGCGCAAGCAGTATTTTTTCTCCCGCCTTTCTCCACAGCAGTCCCGACGGCTGTCACACTACCGTTTGACAATGGTAGTATGAAAGTGACAAGAAGAGGCCAGAGCAGCGTGGGACCTGGCTCTGAGGTAAAAATGTGTGTTCCCCCACGTGTGACTCTCCAGTTGTTGTAGAACTATAGCTCCCATCATGTCCTTCTGTCTTTGCATGATGGGAGTTGTAGTTTCAACAGCTGGAAAGTCACAGTGGCAAAGTTCATGTGGGGGCACAGTGGCATAATTAAGTCTGGGGGCACAGTGGCATAATTAATTCTGGGGCACAGTGGCATAATTAATTCTGGGGCACAGTGGCATAATTAAGTCTGGGGACACAGTAGCATAATTAATTCTGGGGCACAGTGGCATAATTAATTCTGGGGGCACAGTGGCATAATTAAGTCTGGGGCACAGTGGCATAATTAATTCTGAGGCACAGTGGCATAATTAAGTCTGGGGGCACAGAGGCATAATTAAGTCTTGGGGCACAGAGGCATAATTAAGTCTGGGGGCACAGTGGCATCATTCATTGTGGGGGCAGCGTGTGGCAGAAATATTGCAGTGGAATAGCGTGTGGCAATATTGCAAGGGAATAATGTGTGGCAGTAATATACCAGTGTATAGTATGTGGCAGTAATATACCAGGGGCCTAGTGTGTGGCAGTATTATATTCAGGAGGTACTGTGTGTGGCTGAATTATTTTCAGGGGCACAGTTCTGGGAAGTATTATGTTCAGGGGTACAGTGTGTGGCAGTAATATACCAGGGGCACAGTGTGTAGCAGTTTTATATTCAGGGGCACAGTGTGTGGCAGTTTTATATTCAGGGACACAGTGTGTGGCAGTATTATACCAGAGGCCCAGTGTTTGGCAGTATTATATTCAGGGCGTGCAGCGTGTGGCAGTATTATACCAGAGGCCCAGTGTTTGGCAGTATTATATTCAGGGCGTGCAGTGTGTGGCAGAATTATATTCAGGTTGCACAGTTTGTGGCAGTATTACAGTATATTCAGGGGATACAGTCTTTGACAGTAATATACCAGGGGCCCAGTGTGTGGGAGTAATATACCTGAGGCTCAGTGTGTGGCATTATTATATTCAGAGGGTACAGTGTGCGGCAGTATTCAGGTCATACATCCGTCACACTTCAGTCGCACGTTTGCTATTTCCTTCATGGCACTCAGGCCCCTAGGTGTGAACCAGGCCTTAGCGTTCAGCTTTATTGGATGGCAGACATGAATAAGTGGAGCCTCACTAAAAATAGTTGAGTACCCCTGGGCTATAGACACAAAATGAAAGACAATAACAGCAGGTTGACCCCTGGTAATGAGTTCATCATTCAGGATACAAGTACAAAACGATTTTTCATAATGTATCAACCCCTGAAAAATGGATGAATGTGTCTAAACAAACACATGACATTCCCCAAATCTAGGCTTAAAGTGCATCTGTCACTTAACTATGCCACTGTGCCCTCAGAATTGATTATACCATGGTGCCCCCAGAATTAATTATGCCACTGTACCCACAGACTTAATTATGCCACTGTGCTCCCAGACTTAATTATGCCACTGTGCCCCAGAATTAATTATACCACTGTGCCACCAGACTTAATTATGCTACTATGCCCCCAGAATTAAGGATCCCTGTGCCCCCAGAATTAAGGATGACACTATGCCCCCACAACTTTGCCACTGTGACTTTCCAGCTGTTGCAAACTACAACTCCCATCATGCAAAGACAGAAGGACATAATGGTAGCTATAGTTCTACAACAACTGGAGAGTCACATGTGGGGGAACACACATTTTTACCTCAGAGCCAGGTCCCACGCTGCTCCGCTGCTCTGGCCTCTTCTTGTCAGGCCTGGCCAGAGCAGATGATGCAGGCAGCGCTAATCGCGCCACCTGCATTAGAGGAGAAGCACGGCCGGGCAGGGACACAGCGTTCACTTGCTCCGGCCGCAGCTATTCATTTGTATTGGTGTATTAAAGACACCTGTATGAATGAATAAGGAGGAGAGCTGGTTGGCAGTCATGATGACTGGCGGCCACGGTCCGGATCTGGACCGCAGTCCGCTAGTTGAGTGCCACTGCTATAGCCCATAACAATATTTACTGCATTTCTCATATAGCACCAACATATTCCACAGCAATTTAGAGGGACATTACTGACATTAGTCCTTGTACCCAATTGGGCCTACAATCTAAATTCCAAGTTAAAGGGAAACTGACAGGAGGATCACCTGCACCAACCTGAATATACAGAATTATAGTGTGGGTGACCCTTTTTTAAATGTTGTTCACCTGACCAAAATCCAGCCAGCAGTTCTGGAGATATGACTATAAATGTATTTATGCTAATTTGCAGAAACTAGCAATGGGGGATATATAATTGCTGTTTTATCAATGATAATGCCACCATCTCCCTCCCATCCAGCCTGCTCCTTCATCACTATTCATCTCCTCCTGCTGCCATCTGTATGACAAGTTGGCAATACACAAGTGATGATGTAGAAGTGGAATATCGATGAAAAGGCAGGTTGAATGGCTCCCGCTGCCGCCGATTCTCTTCTTCTGCTGCTGCCACTGCATCGTCCGCTCCCTGCCCCACTCCTGCAGGCAAGTAAGCTGCCTGCCACCATTCCCCCGCTCTGCCTGGACTACTATGAGTGGGCAGAGCGGGGAAACTGAACTTTAACCCCCCCCAAATCTGCTTTGGTCGGTCAGTCTCATACAGGAACGCCCTCGGTCCTTAAGTACCGGGACGCGAGGGCGTCCGCCTATGCCCTCGGTCCCTAATAGGTGAATATATTACAAGCTCTGGAAAAATTAAAACTGAGCTGTTTATTGTTTACTATGGGCAAAATAAAATAGTTTTTGGTTTCAGACATGTTGATAAATCTGGGCCAGTATGTTTGTTGTGTGCATAGGATCAGTCGCCACAAAAAGAAACATTTTTTAATGAAGACTACTTTCAAAGTTATTTTATTTTTTATTTTAGATGCATTGGAGTACCAAAATGGTTATAAATATAAGATAAAAAGATCTAAAGAGGTATCAAGCAAATACATTTATTCTTTTGTATTGTATTTCTGTCATAGATTCTTTTGATTATGCCCCACTAATTACATGGAAGGAATTTCAAGCCTGCATGCCATGGGATATTGGAATTCTTGTTGGTGGTGGATTTGCACTGGCTGAAGGATGTGAGGTAAAAAAAAATTTTTTTTAAATTCATACACCAGACCGCTAAATAAAATTTATATCACAGACCCCTGAATAAATTCATACCCAAGACCCCTAAATAAATTCATACCCCACACCCCTAAATAAATTCAGACCCCTAAATAAATTCATACCCCAGACGCCTAAATAAATTCATACTCTTGATCTCTACATTAATTCGGAACCCAGGCCGTTACAATTATTCATACTCTAGACCCATAAAAAATTTATACCCCAAATTAATTGATACCCTAGACCGTTAAATAAATGAATACCACAAACATCTGAATAAATTTGGACATTAGACCCCGGAATAAATGTATTCCCCAAATCCCTAAATACATTCATACTTCAGACCCCTAAATAAATGTATACCCCAGACCCAACAAAGCAGGACTCCAACCATCAGCCCTGCCACATAGCAAAACTTCCCACTCCAGCCCCATCTCATAGCAGAACTCCCCCCCCCCTTCGACACCCTCCCTTATACATTAATAGCAGCATTACCCCTCTCTACCACACACACACACACACACACACACACAGCAAGAGCTTTAATTCTAGTCCCCCCTACATAGCAGGACTGCCCTCTCATGTTGTCCCCCCCCCCCCCTCCATGGCAGAACTTTTCCCTCCTGACTTCTCCTCTCAACCAGTACAAGTATGGGATATGGCCTGTTTCCAATAAAAAGCTATATTAAGAACTAAATCAAACATTTTCCTCCTACTTACAGAAAAAGAAAAAAAAATCATGATGTTATTCCTGTGTAGAAAACTTTTCAGCAATTCCTCCCTTAGGCTCTTCCTTTTATTTGATCCTATTTGGTCTTGTAGCACAAAGGCACAAAGAGTTTTAGCTCACCTGCTCCATGAAGCTGCCCACGTCTTGTCTGCATGGACAACATCTTCACTAAGTGTATCTGCAATTCAGTGCACTGTAGTACAAATCTGCACTTTTTGCAGGGATTCACTCCACACCTTTAAAATCCCTAACATCAAAGGCATGTAATGGCATCTGTAGGAGAACTAATGATATTTTGAATAGTAGTTGCTCTCCGAAACACTATTCTGCAACCATGGTCCAGAATGGAATCAAGATTGGGAACCCTCTAGGAGTATGTATATAAATCCCCATTGGTTAAAAATTGAGGATGTAACAAAGGGGGTAAGCTCCGAAATAAGAGAATTTTGGGAAATAAACAAAAGCACAGCTGATACTCTGATAGTATGGGATACACTATAAGCTTTCTTGAGGGGGCTTCTCATTAGGAATATCGCCAGGTTTAAAAGGAAATGTAAGGAGAAGGAAAACGTGATACTGGGGAAAATAGCGGCAGCCGAAAGCATATATGACATTAATCCTAACTCGGAGAACTGGGATCATCTTAAAAAGCTGCAAGACCTGTACAGAAAAATTGCCCTAGAGAAGGCTCAACACGCTATTTTTTTCAGGAAACAGAGACAATATGTTGAAACAGGTAAACCAAACAAAACACTCATGGGAATTATTAATCAGAAAGGGAAAAAAACAATTATTGGGATAAAAAATAAAGAGGGTAGGGAATGTACTAAACAGGAGGAAATAACAAGTGTGGCAACCCAATTTTACCAGGACTTATACTCGAGGGAAAGCTTTGTGTCAGATGATGAAATTGACATTTTTTTGAAGAAAATAGGGCTCCCTAGTATCAGCGAGGAAGAAAAGGTGAAAATGGGGGAAGAGATTAGTATAGGAGAAATGGAATCTACCCTAAAGTCCTTTGTACATAACTCCGCCCCGGGCTCGGATGGTCTGGTCTTTGAAGTTTATAAATGTTTTGGGGGTGTGCTACTGCCATACCTTTTAGAGGTTTATAATGAATCCTTGAGTAGGGGGGAGTTATCCCCAACTATGGCTTAAGCCATCATTGTACTGATTCCTAAGAAAGGTAGGGAAAGTGGCGTAATGGATGATTTTAGGCCAATTTCACTCCTAAACACAGACCAGAAAATTTTAGCTAAAATTTGGGCCAGGCGCTTGCAACGAGTGATGGATAAGCTAATAGGGAAGGAACAGAAAGGATTTATGCAGGGAAGAAATATCTATAATAATATAAGAAGAGTTTTTCTTAATATGCAGGCAAGGGGGGAGGGTGGCTCCCACTCCATCCTGTCTCTTGACGCTCAAAAAGCATTTGACAGGGTGGAGTGGGGCTTCCTCTTTAAAATAATAGAACATCTTGGAGAAGGCTTCTTTAAAATAATAGAACATCTTGGAGAAGGCTTCTTACAGGGGCTTAGGGCCCTATATAGATCCCCCAAAGCCAAAGTTAATATTAATAATATTTCCCGGGAGGTAGTGACGCTGCAGAGAGGAACTAGGCAGAGATGCCCCCTATCACCGCTCCTCTTCTCCCTCTTCATTGAACCACTCGCGCAGTTGATTAGATCTTCCAGCTTGTTTGATGGGTTTGGTGTCGAGGGAGAGGAGGAGAAAGTACTGCTTTATGCAGAGAATGTTGTATTGTTTGTCACAGATCCAGGAAGAAAGCTTGTTAGCATTATTGACTTCATAAAGGATTTTGGTAAATATTCTGGCTTTCAGATAAACTGGAATAAATCAGGATTATTAATGTTGTCAGGTGATAGCCAGGGCTGCCAGAGAGTGATACATGTTTTGCAGGAAAATTAGGCCCTGGAATACCTAGGAATTAAGATTTCGAGAAATATAGAAGAGTTTGCCCAGTTGAATATTACCCCATTGAGACAGAAAGTAAGAAACAAAATTCAAATATGGAAAAAGTTGCGTATGAATATGGCTGAAAGAATTACTCTGATAAAGACAATTATTTTCCCTATGGTTTTGCATGTGATTAGAGCAGCACCAGTTTGGTTAGGGGAACACCATTTTAATAAAATACAGAGTGAGATTAATGATTTTTTATGGGATGGGAAACAAACACGGATGAAACACACATTTCTGAGTCCTCCTTTGAGTAGTGGTGGTTTGGGTATACCAAATATGCAACTGTATTATATAGCGGCACAAATTGAATACATGATAAAGGAAGATGATGTTTTAAAAGTTTTTTTTTCTAAATTAGGTATTAGGGGGGATAGCACTTTGGAGTTAATTGAAGGGGGAAGATGTATGCACAGGGGAAAAAATCCCCACTTGTAATATGTTTAATAAAGTATGGAGATTCACGAGACGTTTATTAGGGATTAAGGGTAGTATGCACTACACACTAATGTGGGGTAATGGAAATTTTCCAGAAATGATGAAACTAAAGGAATATGTTAACTGGGAAAGAAATAGGGTTATTAGAGTTAAAGATTTTGTGATAGAAAGCACGCTAAAAGAGTGGAAAACATTCAATAGGGAATTTAGTATTAGTCAGAGCGAATACTTTTCATACTTACAAATCAAAAGCGCTTTTGAGAAGGAGAAGAACAACCCTAGATGGGCAATAAATAGACATGAGTTAATTGAATATATGTTTGGGCTTTGGTCCTCCTCGACAAAGGTATTAGGTAACTTATATAAGGGCCTAGTTAGATTTTCCGTTGAAAAATTTCCTCCAAAGAGTAGGGATAAATGGAAGCAAGTAGTAGGTCAGATCGATGGGGAAGAATGGAGGGAAGTATTCATAAATATTTCCCAATCATCTCTCAATATGAACCATAAAACCTCTATCATAAAGCTGATACATAGGATCCCATATACGCCAGGGTTCTTGTATAAGATAGGAAAAAGACTTGACTCTAAATGCCCGAAATGTAATATGGAAGGTGCGGATTTGTCACATATGGTGTGGAGCTGCCCAAAACTGCTTTCCTTTTGGACAGGGGTATACAATATGGTAGAAACGAAATTGGGTACTAAGATAAGCTTTGATATTAAAACGGCCATTCTAGGGATAGGACTTAGGGTGCCGTGCAAGAACAGTGTTCTGATAAAGGCTTTCGGATTAGCTAGAGTAATTATTCTTAGGAGATGGTTTGCTCCCCAGGGCCCATGTTGGGTTGAGTGGCAGAGGGAAGTTCAACAAATGAGAAGATTTGAAGCTATTTACTATCAGGGAAAAAAGTTAGGTCAAAAAGTTGAAAACGAGTGGAAGAAATGGGATGGGGCATCCTAGCTGGTAGTGGGTGGGGGGACAGGGGTGTGGGTGGGATTATTTATATTGTGTAAAGCGAATTTTGAAATGCATTATTGTAATTTTGTAATTTGAAATAAAATATAAAAAAAAAAAAAAAAAAAAAAAGATTGGGAACCATGTGTAAAACTGGGAGATCTGTTCTTATGGCTACTAAATTCCAGTAGTAAAGTGGCAATAGGGACCTTGAGTTAAAAAATGTTTAAAGATTTATTGTTATGAATCAATGTGAAGCGATCCTTTTTTACAATATTTTTGGCTCCAGATATCCAATCAATGTGTCTTTTCTTGGAAAAAAAAGACAATTGTTAATTTTGTTTGATAAATTATGGCTGTTATTGAGTTTTGGTGTCAGTTTCCCAAAAGGGATATATTTGTAAAAAAAAAAAATTTAACTTGGCATATTATAACATGTTTCGCATAGTAGGTTTACGGAAAGTGTACCAGTGGCTCCTTTGGTCTTATATTACAATTAACACATACAACAAATTTATAGAGAAATCTTCTCTATGTGTTTCAGGAGATCACCCATTTCTCCTCCTCCTTCCTATCCTATGTGTCTAAGTAACTATGGGTGGAGTTACTCCCCTCTTACCTGACGCAAAATGTATAAAGCCACGCTCCTTGAGTAAGTCCCACCCCTCTATGTAATGCTCAGAGCTTCAAAAATAGTCAGATAGCTGATAGGGATATTAACCCCTTAAGGACGCAGGACGTAAATGTACGTCCTGGTGAGGTGGTACTTAACGCACCAGGACGTACATTTACGTCCTAAGCATAACCGCGGGCATCGGAGCGATGCCCGTGTCATGCGCGGCTGATCGCAGCCAGGGACCCGCCGGCAATGGCCGACGCCCGCGATCTCGCGGGCGTCCGCCATTAACCCCTCAGGTGCCGGGATCAATACAGATCCCGGCATCTGCGGCAGTTCGCGATTTAAATGAACGATCGGGTCGCCCACAGCGCTGCTGCGGGGATCCGATCATTCAGAACGCCGGACGGAGGTCCCCTCTCCTTCCTCCGTCCGGCTCCCGGCGTCTCCTGCTCTGGTTTGTGATCGAGCAGACCAGAGCAGGAGATGACCGATAATACTGATCTGTTCTATGTCCTACACATAGAACAGATCAGTATTAGCAATCATGGTATTGCTATGAATAGTCCCCTATGGGGACTATTCAAGTGTAAAAAAAAAAAATTAAAAAAATGTAAAAGTAACAGTAAAAAAAAGTTAAAAATCCCCTCCCCAATAAAAAAGTAAAACGTCCGTTTTTTCCTATTTTACCCCCAAAAAGCGTAGAAAAACATTTTTATAGACATATTTGGTATCGCCGCGTGCGTAAATGTCCGAACTATTAAAATAAAATGTTAATGATCACGTACGGTGAACGGTGTGAACGAAAAAAAAAAAAAAAGTCCCAAATTCCTACTTTTTGAATACATTTTATTTAAAAAAATTAAAAAAATGTATTAAAAGTTTTTTATATACTAATGTGGTATCAAAAAAAAGTACAGATCATGGCGCAAAAAATGAGCCCCCATACCGCCACTTATACGGAAAAATAAAAAAGTTAGAGGTCATCAAAATAAAGGGATTATAAACGTACTAATTTGGTTAAAAAGTTTGTGATTTTTTTTAAGCGCAACAATAATATAAAAGTATATAATAATGGGTATCATTTTAATCGTATTGACCCTCAGAATAAAAAACACATGTCATTTTTACCATAAATTGTACGGCGTGAAAACAAAACCTTCCAAAATTAGCAAAATTGCGTTTTTCGTTTTAATTTCCCCACAAAAATAGTGTTTTTTGGTTGCGCCATACATTTTATGATATAATGAGTGATGTCATTACAAAGGACAACTGGTCGCGCAAAAAACAAGCCCTCATACTAGTCTGTGGATGAAAATATAAAAGTTATGATTTTTAGAAGGCGAGGAGGAAAAAATGAAAACGTAAAAATTAAGGCCAAAATGGGCTGAGTCCTTAAGGGGTTAAATTACAGATCAAATTATATATGTCTGTTTTTGGGTGCTTGCAAAGTTATAAAATCAAGTTTTCCTTCTAAGTCCATAAGTCCGAGAGGTGGTGTTGTGCTGCACCATGCACACCCCATTCCCTACCACTCTCTGTATGATTGAGGTACACTGTTTGTGCTTCCAGCACGGAGTCTTGCACATCAGTCAAGCAGGGAGAGGTGGGAAAGGGAAGAGGCATGCTGCTGCAGCTCAGCTCCACCTATGTGGCACTTTAGCTGGGAAGGAAAACATGATATTATAACAGTCAACAGCTAAAGACAGATATCATTTGTTTTTTCTACCTATTATTTATCTGCATATGCCTACAGCCCTAAGCATGACATATAGCTAAAAAATTAACTGATGTACATGAACCCCTATGTTCTGAATTTTAAAACTGTAACAAACAGGTTATCTCTTGATTTCTTTTTTAGTTTTAGTCTTCCTTTAAGATTTAACCGTCCATATATAGACACATTTATAAAAATGTGCAAAATATGAGGGCAAATTTCTGACATACGCTTTCACTTCGCAAGCGTCTACCACAGAAAGCTAAATTTTCTACAACATTCTGCCAGCCAGCAAAAATCAAATCAAACCAAGAATACATTTTAGAAGGCTCTGTATAAAGGGTAAATGTTAAAGATATAACCGCTTATTTATTGTGCTACATTTTGATATTTCAATTCTTATGGACCAAATAAGCAAGCTTTGTTGTTCAAATGGTAAACTGCACACTGACTGTCAATGTCATTATTTACATCTACAACATCTTACATCTACCACAGTAGTGCACCTAAATTCCTGTAATATATATATATATATATATATATATACATATATATATACATATATATATATATATATATATATATATATATATATATACATATATTTATTTTTAAGATATATAGAATGATGGTCTCCTATGCCCTATTTTAGGTCTCTGGACTGTCCCAATGGATAGGAAACAAGATGACTCCACTTGGCTCTTTCCCTATATGGATTATTGTGCTCATTGCTTGCATAATTGTGACCTCGGTGACTGAAGTAGCTAGCAATCCTGCAACAATCACAATATTCCTACCTATCTTAGCACCACTGGTGAGTAACCCGTATTTGCAAAATAAATGATTTAATTAAATGTACATACTGTACGAGAAAGATTTACCCATCTAAAACTTAAATGATGAAATGTTAATGATTATTTTTTTATTTGTTTTATACAGGCTGAAGCAATAAATGTGAATCCACTCTATATTCTCATCCCTACAACTCTTTGCACATCTTTCGCATTCCTTCTTCCAGTCGCAAACCCACCAAATGCTATTGTCTTTTCTTATGGTCATCTACAGGTCATGGATATGGTAAGTGGATGTTTCCTTTAATGCATCATGGACGCCACTGACATAAATATCTTAACACTAAAATGTACAAAAATATAATGTGTTCCATGATGTGAATATGAAAACAAAAAACAGTGATATCAGCACTAGTAAGTTTATTGTGAAATGTAAGAAACATTTTATGTTACAGTAAAGATATCATAGAACATATTTTTTGGGACTGCCCCTTCATCTCACAAATGTCAGTTATTATCAGTAAATTTAAGTCATGTGCTAGATGTTTTTGAAGTGTTAACTTATCAGATGACCCCATTCTCAAATGCCTCAGAGAAGGTTGACGTGGCTATGTGAGGAATGATATTCATTTGTGCCCCAAACCTATCATTGGCCAAAATTTGGGACTATACAGAAAAAACAAATCCAAAACATTATTACTATATTGCCCTTGGTTCCTTTTTTTTCCTATGCTAAAACAGAGCAGTTAAGGATGTTTTTTTTACTCTACAGGATAGACAATATTTTCTCTAGGTGAAGCTGTTATAAGTTTACAGAAACTATACAAATAGTGCAAAGAATACTTTATCAAACACATTTTCCTAATTGTATGTTGCAAAATGTAATTACATTATTTTTGCAAGATTTTGATGTATTGTGATCTTCATGTGATGGTTTTTTGTTAAACTATTTTTTTCTTTATTTTTTAATCTAGGTAAAAGCTGGTTTGGGTATCAATATTCTAGGAGTCCTTGTGGTAATGCTGTGTATATCAACATGGGCGGTTCCAATGTTCAGTCTTAATATTTATCCATCCTGGGCACCTACCATTGTGGACATAAACAGTACAGTTCTGGCTACAACGACTTTTACTACGTCAATGTGAAGTTAGAAGAAGTATCTATAGGAAAAATACTGCACTAGTTATTTTAATGGACCAAAGAGTCACTTACAGGCTTGGGAGCATCATTCTCCATTATAATACATTGTGCCAAATTATTATTTTTTTCTTGGATGCCTGCAGTCTCATTGACATTGTCTATTATGAGGATTTTCTCCAAAATTATCTCTTTTTAATAAAACTCATTTGTTTTTAACATCATACAGCGTTTATTTACCCATCTGGGTTACAATGCAACGTATTCTTTCTCAAGCTGTTGAGAAAGATCCCATTGTGGGATTGAAATGTTGCGTTGGAATACAGATGGCTGAATAATCCTCCAACTTTTTACATCAATTTTGGAGTGTCGGCTCTTACCTTTTGGATTGCTGCTTGGGATTTGGATTTTAAATTCTTTGAGAGAAGAGCACCCAGCAGTGGGACAAGTTCCAGCACTGTGCCTAATTGTTTTGATATAGTATGTGGATGAGCCTGTACCTCGCTACACACATATGGGAAAATGTGTTTGTGCAATATAGTAAAGAATATGTAAGATACCCACTGATTCGAACAGCTTGGACTTCCCTACCCCTAACCAACGCCATTCTGGAGGGTGCATCATAGACAGAAAAGCTGAATATCTACTGTATTGTCATGAATCATAAGATTTAAGACACTGTAGGTAACAGTCAACATTGTCAGTCAATAATTCTACTTGAGCAGTTTGGAACACAAGGTATAATAAGGATTGATGCGTGGCTCTTAAAGGAGATCTCCGGAGAAAATTTACTTATCCCCTCTACACAGGATGGGGATAAGTAGCTGATCAAAGTAACCCCCCCAGCGCGATCTCCAGGATGGGAACCAGCGGTCAGTGAGGAGCACGTGCTGCAGCTGGCACGCACTCCATTTATTTCTATGGGAGCACCGAAAAGACCTGAGTAAAGTTAATTTTCGCCAGAACTTATGATTAAAGTTCATGTGACTCGTGATACAGTAGGTGTACTTTAAACAATCCAATTTATAAATGATACTATTAATCCTATATAGAACACCATCTGTATTGTATATATGTACATATAGGAGGGATATAAGATATTTTAGCATAAGCCATGTAAAATAAAGGTAGTCTAAATATGAATTCTTTGTTTAAAAGCATTTCTGACAAAGTCACCTTAAAGCACACATAAAGCAAGAATAGAAAACAACTTTTGACATGTTGTAGGGACTTGTTAAACGTATTTATCGGCCAGGATCTGAGTGTTCAAGAATGAGCAGTGAGATGGATGGATTGACTTCCATTAGTTCGTCCAGGCAGAGCTGTAGCTAGCTCTTTTTGCTCCTGAGGCAAGAACAGAAAATTACGCCCCCCCCCCCCCACTCCGTTGGCTTGGGGCACCCCTTGGAAAAAAAAGCCCCTTACCGAATAATTTTTTATATGTTGACTAGGTAGGTACCTTGGACCCGGTTTCATCCCTTTTACAAGTGAGGAGTACAGGGGTGAATAGGTGTAGAGAAATGACAGAGGGATGTACATGGGTGACAGTGAGGTGAACATGAGTGACAGAGGGGTGTATATGGGTGACAGAAGGGTAACAGGTGGTGTACTTGGGAGACAGAGGAGAAACAGATGGGGTGCACATGGGTGTCAGAGGTGTGTACAGGAGTGTCAGAGGGGTGTAGAGATGTGATAGAGGGGTGTACATGGAGGGCAGAGGTGTACAGGGGTGTACATGGGTGACAGAGGGGCGTACAGGGGTAACAAGGGTGTAAAGATATCACAGATGTGACAAAGGGGTGTTGAGAGGTGTACAGGGGTGACAGAGGGAATTACAGGGGGGACAAGGGGTGTAGAGGGGTGACAGAAGGGAGGGTGTTCAGTAATTGAAGCTGAGTAGGCCTCTGTCAGCATTGCCCCTGCTCCTTCCCTCCATCCCCATCACAGGTGCTCAGGCCTTGGCAGGAAAATTAAAAAAGGTGCAGCAGCCAGGGCCATTGCAGCCCTGGCGGCTGCGCCCCCTTGCAACAGCACACCTGATGGGAGCTACAGCCCTGGTTCAGGTCACGTGACACAGAGCCGGTAGAGAACATGCTAAGTGTGCACTTCTTCTGCTTTGTTGCCTGTTTAAATATCAATATTTACAAATACAGTAAAACCTCTTCAAAAGACCACCCTTTTATACAAAATGGAATATCTTTGACAGGTTTTCAATTAGACATTTATTATGCATTCTTTGAGAAGACCACAGTCGTCTCAAAGAGGTTTTACTGTATGTAAGACAGATAATTCTGGTAACGTTTGTAACTTTTGTAACTATACATATGATTATGCATTTAAAATGTTAATGTGCAATCCTTTTTATTTTTATATAAATTGCTACTTTTCTATAATATAATCATATTTTAATTATTGTAAATTATATATATTCAACTTTTTATAAGAATTATTAAATATCTGTACACATGTATAGTACTGTATGTATATCATGTCATTTTACTTTCCTCACATACAACACTTTTCTACATTATATGTATTGCACACTGGTACATTGTTTCATAGCTGTGATTATGTACTTAGTGCCTTGTGAAGTCTGTGACAAAAATAGGCAGTAAATAAGACATATTTACCATCACTGTCTAGAAATGTAGTAGACAAATACATATTTCCATTGACAGAATAATTGCTGCCAAGAATATAAGTGGAGCATAAAAAACTGTAGCAATGCAATTCTTTTTAGATCATAGAGCGGCACTTACTGTATCACTACTTACCCTGCTAAACTGCAATAGACCCTATTTATTTGAAATGACAAAGTAGGAAACGTAATGCTTTACCCCATACTGTATCTTCATCATTCTCATGATCAGCTGGATTAATCAATCAGGATAATAAAATAAAGGAGATTAACTAATTTCATGTGAATATATCACATGTTGAAATTATGACATGGACTAAATTATGTTGTGTATGACAAATATTTAACCCCTTAAGGACGCAGGGTGTACCTGTATGCCCTGAGTCCACTCCCTTTCTATAACGCGGGGCTACAGCATGGCCCCGCATCATAGCGGGTCAAACCCATGGCTAATAGCACGCGGCACTGATCGCGGTGCCACACACTATTAACCCTTTAGACACGGCGTTCAAAGTTGGTTGCCGCATCTAAAGTGAAAGTAAACTGCTCCCGGCTAGCTCAGCGGGCTGTTCGGGGCCGCCGCAATTTCGATCACGCGTCCCGAACAGCTGGCAGTCACAAGGAGGGTCCTTATCTTCCTTCTGCGTCGCCGATCGCCAAATGACTGCTCAGTGCCTGAGATCCAGGTATGAGCAGTCAAGCAGCAGAATCATCGATCGATGTTATCCTATGAGATAACAAAGATCAATGTAAAAGATCAGTTAGTGTAGTATTATAGCCCCTAGAGGGGGCTATAACACTGCAAAAAAAGGGAAAAAAAAGCTAATAAAGATCATTTAACCCCATCCCTAATAAAAGTTTTAATCACCCCCCTTTTCCCATTTAAAAAAAAAACTGTGTAGATAAAAATAAACATATGAGCTATCGCCGCGTGTGGAAATGTCCGAATTATAAAAATTGTTAATTAAACCTCACAGTCAAGTCCAAAAAAGCATATTTTTGGTCACTTTTTATATCATGAAAAAATGAATAAAAAGCGATCAAAAAGTCTGATCAATACAAAAATGGTACCAATAAAAACTTCAGATGACGGTGCAAAAAATGAGCCCTCATACTGCCCCGTAAGCAGAAAAAAAAAAAAAGTTATAGGGGTCAGAAGATAAAATTTTAAACGTAGAAATTTTCGTTCATGTAGTTATGATTTTTTCCAGAAGTAATACAAAATCAAACCTATATAAGTAGGGTATCAATTTAATCTTATAGACCTACAGAATAAAGAGAAGGTGTCATTTTTTACCGAAAAATGTACTGCGTATCAACGGAAGCCCCCAAAAGTTTCAAAATGGCGTTTTTTCGTCAATTTTGTCGCACAATGATTTTTTCCCCCTTCCGCCATAGATTTTTGGGTAAAATGACTGATGTCATAACAAAGTAGAATTGGTGGAGCAAAAAATAAAGCCATCATGTGGATTTTTAGGTGCAAAATTGAAAGAATTATGATTTTTTAAAGTTAAGGGGTAAAAATGAAAGTGCAGTCCTTAAGGGGTTTAAATACTGAAAGGAGATATGATTAAGAGAGGTTTCCCACATGGCATTTTTCCAAAATATTATGGCAAAATGCCATGGAGAATGCATGGCAGTTTAATTCCCAGCTCCATTCATTACTTGTCCAATAGGTGACAGGTAAGTCAAGTGAATTACAGATGTGTTAATTTAAAGGAGTTCTCCACTGCCCTGTCTTCTGGAGATCTGCTTGCAGCGTCCAGGAGTTTATTACTCGGAACGCTGTGTGCGGGCTTTCGTGTTCGAGGCCATCCCCTCGTGACGTCACGCCCACCCCCTCGTGACGTGACGCCCGCCCCCTCAACGAAAGTCTATGGGAAGGGGGCGCGACCGCTGTCATGCCCCCTACCCATAGACTTTTGTTGAGGGGGCGGGCGTGACATCACGGGGGGGCAGGCGTGACGTCACGAGGGGGCGGCCTCGAACGCGAAAGCCTGCACACAGCGGTCGGAGTAATAAACTTCCGGACGCTGCGAGCGGAGCTCTGGAAGGCAGGGCAGTGGAGAACCCCTTTAAGTCTCAATGCTATCCATATTCAGGGCGGCTTACAACTGACAACATGTAAAAGAATTATGAGCTAATTTCTGCAGTTTGTGGGCCTTATTGTCATATTCCTGTACAATATTTTAAAATGCATTTCCATATAGTCCACTTAGCTTGCACTTTTCTGGCTAATACTTCATGGCTTGTTGCATGAAGCAATTTTTTATTCTGAATACATTATGTAAGCACTAACAGTAAAATAACTAGATAAGAATCCTTTAAGCAAAAAAGAAATGCAGTGAAACACATATAACAACTTAAAATGGATTGTACAGTTTATTGTTAAATATACTTAACATAAAGCAGAGCTAGTATTTTAAAGGAAATCTGTAAGCCAGTTCACCCGCACTAAACCCAATACACTGGGTTATAGTGTGGGTAAACAGGGGTTCACTGGCCACAGAGTTATGCCCCTTTAAAGTTCCGCTCTTTGGTCCAAGAATCGCGCTTTGAAGGCGGGCCTCCGTCTGCCATCTGCCCCTGCCTCCCAGGGTAAACGTTCTAAGCCCGCCCCTGTACTTAGCATATTCATTACCTTCAACTCCACATCCTAGGGACGTGGAGTCACACGCCCTGTGAGCGCAGCACTCTGTTTGCAGAGCACATGCGCCTAAAGATTTTACCCAGCTCTCACGTCCTCATGACATGAGAGCTATGTGTACGGAGAACTCTTACATCATGAGGATGTGAGAGCTGGGTAAAATCTTTAGGT
Source organism: Hyla sarda (assembly GCF_029499605.1). Classification (NCBI taxonomy): domain Eukaryota; kingdom Metazoa; phylum Chordata; class Amphibia; order Anura; family Hylidae; genus Hyla; species Hyla sarda. Next base: position 238,492,851 of record NC_079192.1, read on the forward strand.
ACATGCGCTCTGCAGACAGAGCGCTGCGCTCACGGGACATGTGACTCCACGTCACTAGGATGTGGAGTTGAAGGTAATGAATATGCTAAGTATGGGGGTGAGCTTAGGACGTTCACTCCGGGAGACAGGTGGCTGGCGGGGGCCCCACCTTCAAAGCGTGATCCTTGAACCAAAGAGCGGAACTTTAAAGGGGCATTACTTGGTGGCCAGTGAACAAAAAAATGTTAATGACCCCCTTATGGACTCCTGTTCATCCATACTATAACCCAGTGTATTGGGTTTAGTGTGGGTGAATTGGCTGACAGTTTTCCTTTAACTTTATAATACTATATAATACACACACAATCTCAGCATAGAAAAAGATCATTATACTGTTTTCAGTTAACAAATAATACTAGTATACAAGAGGCAAATATCACCATACATATAACCATGTTACTGTTACTGACCAAATCCTGCAAACTGAGACCAATATTACCCCTAGACTAAAAGATAATACCACCAGGGCCATATTTAGGACCTGTATCTCGAGCAGCAGTGTGGAAGGGGAAGCACTTCTGTGAGTAAAATAATGATTTATACTTTTGATGTAGCTGTAGCCGCCATGCTGTGGGCTGAAGATAAAAAATTGATTCCCCCTATGGGTTTAGCCACAAGGGTCAGAACTGCTTCAAATATTAACCTGCAGATTTGCAGCCACAAGCATGATTATTATGTGTTTAGGGATATATTCAGTTGAAGTGCCTAGGCCAGCACAAGCTGTAAATATGGTCCTAAATACCGCCACATAAACAAGCTACTATACTTTACTGATACGAAATTCCCTGTGTGCACAATTATTAGACAAGTCAGTATTTTGACCATATCATAATATTTATGCATATTTTTCAACTTCAAGCTGTATGAACATGAAAGACATGTAGTTGATGTGTATTAGTGTAATATGGAAGGGTATGGCCCAAGAAGATGAATACCCTATATTTAGGTGTGCATAATTATTAAGCAACTTCTTTTCCTCTGACAAAATGGGCCAAAAAAGAAATGCAACTGACTCAGAAAATGAAAATTTTTTAAACAGTTAAACAGTGCCCTCTGCTGACACCTCTGTCCATGTCAGGAACTGTCCAGAGTAGAAACAAATCCCCATAGCAAACCTCTCCTGCTCTGGACAGTTCCTGACATGGACAGAGGTTTCAGCAGAGAGCACTGTGCTCAGACAGAAAAGAAGTACTCAACTTCCTCTGGAGCATACAGCAGCTAGTAAGTACTTGGAGGATTAAGATTTTTTTTATAGAAGTAATTTACAAATCTAATCTTCCCCCTAACACTGTTAATATTGCCCCCTTCTCTTCTATGCCTACACTGTCATTAAGCCCCCTTCTGTCCCCTTGCACTGTTAATAAGCCTCATCAATAGTGTCCCACATTTTGCCAATTTTAAAAGAAAAAAAAAAAAGAACTGGGTTCTCCATAGGATGCCACCTGAAGATAACAGCAGTGATGCCATTAAACTCCCAGGAGACTGTCAGGCTGCTACTCGTGCAGCTCTTGCCAAGCAGGCATCCCAAGGTACCTGGACATCTTGTAGACTGCAGACTACATGGGGTAGAAAGCTGATGGCACATTGTTTTTTGAGTCTGCGTCCTGAAAATACAATTGAACTTGGCACTTTTGAACTATAGGAGTAAGTGGTATATTCTTTCATCTTTTCATTCATTTTTATCTTTTGACAGAAAACATAAAGAAAATGGCTAACCTTTTTAAGACAAATTAAATAAATAACCCTGTCTTTAATAGAGTCAATTGTTTGGCAGTTTAAGACATTTGTACATATCAATGAGAAAATAAAGGAAAGATAAATGATATCACATAGTGCTGTAAATGTATCAGTATAATGGCACCACTAATTAACCCAGTCACATCAGCTGGAAATACAATCTAATGAATCTACATAAAAATTGTAAAGTGCTATGGAATCTGTGGACGCTATATAAATAAAATGTATTATTATTATTTATTATAAACTTGGATTTAGATTAATTCCACTCTCCATGAATGCTCATCTGTAACATAATGGTGTCCTCTGCACATACAAGGAGATGATCACAACAGGAAAAAAAAAAAAAAAAAAACTCTGATATAATATTCATTTCTAGAATTTCAGAAAGAAAGAATTTTGTCTTGTGGTTACAGGGTGCTTCATCCTGTCACTATTAGGATCGCAGCAGTTGACACAAGCACCATTAATTATCTGGAGTTGACAGTCTCCTGGGAGTTTAATGGCATCACTGCTGTTATCTTCATTAGCCCGTCTATAGTAATTATTGGAATGGAGTACCCAACATTCCTTTTATACTGGGATGCAAAAAATTGTGCAGTAATGTGCTAGCTAGAAATATTGCGTAAGAGATATTAATAACTATTGTGTCAGTGTTAAAATGCACACGGAGGTATCTGAAGTTGCAAAGGCTTTCTCCAAGTGTTTCAAAAAGTCTTCCTTATTGGTAGTAGCAACAGGTTTTGAGTCCGGCAAGTGATGACGCAATGGATTTTCCTGATCATCCGTGGCAGCACACAATGGGTTAATGTTTCCCTCGCTAACCTGGAATAGAAGAATAACAAGCAAAGGCACCAAGACAAATAATTTAATAAGGATCAACCCCCTCCTAACCTATAAGTACCCCACAAACACCGTCACACTTCGTTTTTTTTTCTTCTTCTCTTTTGGATAGAAAGAAAACCCTGAGGCAAGTAGCCTGTAAATTAGGGGGGACATTTACCAAAGCATTTAGTAGGTTTTTTTGCTTAAAATTGTCGCAAAAAAGTGGCACGTGCGACTACTCTCTTTTTTCTGCGACTTTTTGATTGTGCAGTGTCCTAAGCAACAAACAAAAATCTTGCTTTCCAAAGCAAAAAGTGATTTTTGACTTGCAGTGGTCAGAGATTTATCAAGTGCGAAAGTCGCAAAAAAGTTGCATTACTTGAAAAAACCTACTAAATTTACTCCAGCTCAGACATGGAGCAGAAAATGCCACTACCAAAGCAAAAAAAAGAAAAATTGCTTATGTGAAAGAAATTTATCAACAGGCTGAAAGCGGTTGATAAATAAGTCGCAAAAAAAGAAAAAAATAACTAAAAAAAGGAATACATAAGCAAACATTGATAAATGTCCCCCCCAGGTGTTTACCTGATCCCTGTGGCATTGGTTCGGGTGGCCGCAAAACGGGAGTTTTCAGGTCCCCCAGTTTTCCCTCTACCCTTCTGTGCGGTGGAAAAATACCTGTTGGGACCTCTTCTCCTGTTTGGAGGTAAGTCCGGTTGTCCGGCCATCCCTAGAGTCTGTGGGCGGGTATAGATGCCAGAGTTGTAGCGGATATCTGTGCAGAACCGGCTGGAGGGAGCTGCGCATGCGCCAGATGCAGATTCTGGTCTGCGCATGTGCGGACATCCAAATCCTGGCGGGAGATTTAAATTTGCTGGGAATTTGCCACTTAGATCCTACCCTCTGCCAGAGCAGCAGATCTTCTGAGTGGTTCAGGTATTCTTCCTTCCTCCCTCCCTGTTATGCTTCTGCATTCTAATCTTTATTGTATGCCTCCTTGATTTTTTTTTTCAGAATGTCTTATAAAGAAGGAAAAAGGAAAAGAAAAATGCATGCCTGAAATGCCAACAGCCCTTACCGAAAATCTGGGAAAAGGAAGTCTGCGCCTTTCTATCCGCTAGCCAGCCTGCCTCAATGGAACTGGGTGCGTTTCTAGAATGGCTTAAAGGTGAACTGACCTCAAAATTTCAAGAGGTTGTGGCATCAGTTAAAGGCAAAAATAAGAGCAGACCTGCAGTTAGCTGTGTTTCTCCTGAGCGGTCAGATTCCTCCAGCGCCATCACTCTTTTGGATTCTGGAGAAGAAGTAGAAGAGGATATGGAGGATATTTACCTCCTTCAAAAGGAAAAGATTCCTAAGCTTATCTTGGCTGTAAAGTCAGCTTTGGAATCGGACAAGGATGTCTCTGCAAAACCAGTGAAAGCTTGCCTGTTTTATTTCCCACCTAGTCAAGGCAGGGAATTTCCATCCCATCAACTGATTTCTCAGTGGCGAGAAAAGGACTGGGATAAGCCAGAGAAATGTACAGATCTTGGCACGAAATTTAAATCAGTTTATAGGCTCAATCAAGCCTCCTACTCTTCCTGGGAGAAACCTCCTAAAGTGGACATCCAGGCTGCAAAGTTAGCAAAAAAGTCTGTTTTTCTTTTGGAAGAATCCTGCAGACTTCCTGATCCCTTGGAGAGGAAAGCAGATGGCATATGCAAGAAAAACTATTTATATATAGGCATACTGTGGGGCCAAAGTGGTGGAGTCTTCAATTCCAGTGGCAAGGGCTCTCCGCGTCTGGCTCTCCCATCTCTCTCAAAACATTCAGGAGGGAGTACCCAGAGAAGGGATACTAAAGAACATATCTATTATGAAGACCGCATCAGATTTCTTATCTGATGCTCCCTTGGATATGCTGAAGTCTTCTTCAAGGTCCATGACGCTTTCTAATGCTACAAGGAGAGCGCTTTTGAATGGGATTCAAGCAATGGGACTGTGACATCTCTGCAAAATATAGCTTTGTATAATCTTGTATCCTTGTCTTCTCTCCTTGGAACCCAGCTTAAAGAGATATTTTAATTTTTAAGTGAAGTAAAAGGGTCAGCTTTTCCTAGAAAGAAAAAAGCATCCTTCAAGCCCTACAGAAGGTGATTTAGATGGTCGCCTGGACAACAGTATTCCTTTCGGCAGTCCGAGGAAAGGAGGCAGAATAGAGGAAGACAGGACCAGGAAGGGGCATCAAAGAAGAAACCCTTTACTCCAAAGAGGGATTAACAATGACGCCAGTCCTCCAGTGGGTGCCAGGCTCCAAGATTTCGCAAGGATATGGTCCACAAAATCCTCAGATGCCTGGGTTGCAGTCACTATAACAATGGGATATTCACTAGAGTTCAGAGAGAGGCCTCCAAACAGGTTCATGATAAGCAAAACCTCCAATCCCATCATACAGCATTTGGTGGAGCAGTTTATCCAGAAAAGAGCCCTTGAAGAAGTACCATCTTGAGAGGGGTGAAGGTCATTATTCTCAAGTTTTCGTGGTCCTGAAATCGGGAGGGAAGGCTCATCATAGACCTCTCTTACCTGAACCGTTTTTTCATAAAGAAGTAATTTCATTCCGGATGGAGTCCTTTCGCTCAGCTGTACTCAATATTCAGCAGGGGGATCAACTTGCATCCATAGATCTCCAGTATGCATACCTGCATGTTCCGATATTGAGGAGCCATCGGAGGTTTCTATGTCTGGCAGTCCGGGATCATCTAGAACTTCAGCATCTGCAATTCAGATGTCTCCCAATTGGGATCCCCTCTGAGGGTCTTTACAAAGATTGTGGCAGTAATATTTGCAGCCCTCCGGCGCAAAGGCATACATGTCAGTCACGCCAAATCTAGATGATTGACTGGTGAGTGCCATCGGAACAGATCCTGAATCATCATATCCTGTCAACTATTCAAATCCTGCAATCCCACGGCTTTCTGATAAACTGGAAAAAGTCTCATCTTACACCGTCCACTAGTATCACCCACCTAGAATTCATAATCAACTCTCAGAAGATGAAGCTTCAAATTTCTACTGAGAGGAAGAGGAATATCTGCCAGTTGGTGAGGCATTTTGTGTCTCTCGATGTCTGCTCCATTATATACACTATGAGGATCCTTGGTCTTCTTACGTCCACTCTAGAAGCAGTACCATGGGGGAATCATATCAGGAGTCTTCAGGCTCACATTTTGAAATCCTGGAACAAGAATCAGAACAGTCTGGATTGTCTCATCAGCATTGCCAGCGCTCTCAAAGCGGATCTGCTTTGGTAGTTGAATCCAGAGAGGTTCTCTCTCGGCAGTTATCTCATATATACCCGCCCAGTGATTCTAACCACGGACGCTTCCTCAAAAGGCTGGGGGCCTCACATCCTGGATGCCTGGGTGCAGAGGAATTGGAGCCTGGAAGAAGCAAGACATGAGAGAACTAAATGCCATCAAGTTGGCTTTTTCACTTCCAACCCCTGCTTGTTCGCAGGCAGTACAGATCCAGACAGACGATCTTTCTGCAGCATTTACATCAACAAGCAGGGGAGAACCAGAAGCAAGCTACTACAGAAAGAGTGCGCCCAGATCATGAATTGGGCAGAATCACACCTGCTTCCTATTTCTGTGGTTCACATCAAGGGATCTCTGCACAAAACAGCGGACTGGTTGAGCAGGAATCTGATCCTGCCAGAGAGAATGGGAATTAAATCCCAGAATCTTCAGTATCCTGACAGACAGATGAGGCCTTCCAGACCTGGACGTAATGGCAACTTGCCAGAACAGGAAAACATGGCACTTTTGCTCACAGGTGAGGGCAGACAACAAAACTTTCCTAGACAGCCTATCAGTTGGAGTCAGAGATTCATCTATGTGTTTCCTCCAGTACCTCTTATCCCCAAAGTTCTGAGGAAATTCAGAACAAGAATGCCATAGCCATTGTCATCCTTCTGTGCTGGCCCCACAGTGCCTGGTTTCAATTTGCATCAAGGAGTATTTTGGGAACTTCCAGTGTGCAAGGATCTCCTTCTACAAGCAAGGATGTTCCATCCGGATTTGGCGAGACTGAAACAAACAGCTTGGAAGATGAAAGGTCAGCCTTAATGCAAAAACGTTTGTCAGAGGGAGAAGTGGACATCCTACTAGAATACTGCTGTCCCTCCCGATACTATAGTATTGATGAGCGGGAGCTGTCAGCCCCGGCTCCACTGTCCCCCTCACCTGCAGCATTGGCAGTGTGTGAACCACGGGGACACCATACTCTGCAGGCTGCCTGTCAGTACTGAGGATGCTTCAGTCTCAGCATCATTCAGTCTGCAGGCATTACACTGTGCAGGGGCTGGGAAGAGATAAGCTCCTCCCCCTCTCACTCCTCTGTATTTCCTGCAGGCCGGGCTGAGTTCCCTGCACCTCCACCACAGGCCCGGACACCCACCCAATGCCTCCAGACCACCCTGCCCACCCTGATGCTGCCCTTCATGGTAAATAACTTTGGGGTGAGGAGGAGGGGGGGGGGGTCAGGAGACAGTGAGAGGTAAAGGGGGACTCTTATCAGTGTTTCCCAGCAGAGGCCTCTAACTGTAGTAAAACTACAACTCCCAGCTTATATTTGGCTTTGTGGGCATACTGGGAGTTGTAGTTTTACAACAGCTGGAGGCACCCTGGTTGGGGAACACTTATCTATCTGTCTATCTATCTCCTATCTATCTCTCATATCTATCTATCTATCTCATATCTATCTATATATCTATCTATCTCATATCTATCTATCTATCTATATCATATCTATCTATCTATATCATATCTATCTATATATCTATCTATCTCATATCTATCTATCTATCTATCTATCTCATATCTATCTATCTATATCATATCTATCTATCTTATATCTATCTATCTCCTAGCTATCTATCTATCTATATCATATATATCTATATATCTATCTATCTCATATCTATCTATCAATATCATATCTATCTATCTCATATCTATCTATCTATATCATATCTATCTATCTCAAATCTATCTATCTATTATCTATCTCTCTCATATCTATCATCTATCTCTCTCATATCTATCTATCTATCTATCTATCTATCTATATCTCCTATCTATCTCTCATATCTATCTATCTATCTCATATCTATCATCTATCTCTCTCTCTCATATCTATCTATTTATCTCCTATATATCTATCTCTCATATCTATCCATCCAACATGGAGGTAGCCACTCCCCCGTATGTGTAATACAGACAAAGAATAAGTCAGCCAGCACTTTAGTTGATACCAAACTATTGAACTATTAAACAAGATCTTGCATTAACAATAAAACATATGGCATAAAAAGTTTCATTAATTGCCAAACTCACCACGTAATATACAGCTTGGTGTGCAAAACATGCAATTTACAGTACATCGGATGTCCTAGTCGTAATTAAAAATATGTATCCAAGAACATCTTAATGTACCTGATATCCAAAGAGTTGGTAATCGATCTATGTCAGGGTTCTCTAAACATCTTCTTGAAAAGCATGCAGGTATTATCCCTGAAATTGAGCTTACTGGTTTGGAAAGGGTGCGTCCACCCCGGAGAGGGGGTGACTGGAATAGAACACTATTCAGACGGGAAGCGTTTTGGATTTTATGTCTTGGTACATGCTTCCCAGCTGGTCTAAATTATAGACATGATCTTAGCTATATATATATTGAGTGTAATCTATATAGTTTGTATATTGATATTTATATATATATTTTGCACATTTATTTTTTCTCTTTATTTAGTTAGAGTATATCTTTTCTGATTTGAAAAGTACCGTATTTATCAGGGTATACCACGCACCGGCCTATAACACGCACCCTCATTTTACCAAGGATATTTGGGTAAAAAAAGTTTTTTACCCAAATATCCATGGTAAAATGAGGGTGCGTGTGTGCGCGTGTATACCCCGATACACCCCCAGGAAAGGCAGGGCACGCCCAGCACCACTCAGAGGGGAGGTGACTGTTCAGGTGAGAACATACCGTATTTATCAGCGTATAACACGCACTTTTTAGGCAAAAATGTTTAGCCTAAAGTCTATGTGCGTGTTATACGCCGATACACCCCCAGGAAAGGCAGGGGAAGAGAGGCCGTCGCTGCCCGCTTCTCTCCCCCTGCCTTTCCTGGGGTCTAGAGCCCTGCTGCCGGCCCTTCTCTCCCCCTGGCTATCGGCACCGCTGCCCATTCTTTCCCCCTGACTATCGGCGCCATCCCCCATTGCCGGCGCCGATAGCCAGGGGGAGAGAAGCGGCGCCGACAGCCAGGGGGAGAGAAGGGGCAGCGGCACCCATTGCCGGCGCCGCTGCCCCGTTGCCTCCCCCCATCCCTGGTCGCATAATTACCTGTTGCCGGGGTCGGGTCCGCGCTGCTTCAGGCCTCCGGTGTGCGTCCCCTGCGTCGTTGCTATGCACTGCGTCTGACGTCATGCGCCGCGCCGTGCAGCCGTGGCTGTCGGCGCCGCTTCTCTCCCCCTGGCTATCGGCGCCGGCAATGGGGCGCCGGCACCGATAGTCAGGGGGACAGAACGGGCTGCGGCGCCGATAGCCAGGGGGAGAGAAGGGCCGGCAGCAGGGCTCTAGACCCCAGGAAAGGCAGGGGGAGAGAAGCGGGCAGCGACGGCCTCTCTCCCCCTGCCTTTCCTGGGGGTGTATCGGCGTATAACACGCACATAGACTTTAGGCTAAACATTTTTGCCTAAAAAGTGCGTGTTATACGCTGATAAATACAGTATGTTCTCACCTGAACAGTCACCTCCCCTCTGAGTGGTGCTGGGCGTGCCTTGGCTTTCTCCAGAGAACAGGTCATTTGTTATTCAGGTATAAAAAGTGCAACATGTATCATAATAGTTATCTCCATGACTAAGACTTGTTAAGTCGAAATGCGTCAGAGGTGTTTCCTTCTGTGCATATGTAGTTTTAACCCATTTTTGTGCTTTGGATTTTAATCGTGGATAAAAAAACTACTACTATCTTTTACTCATATGGGAGCTGGACTTTTTCACCTTCCCTTTTTCTGATGATATTACAAATATACATATGATTGTATTATCTACATTATATAAAAAGTTTTTGTTGACAACATGTACACTTTAAGGTCAATATTGTTTGCACTATAGATGTTGTTATACAGTATCTCACATAAGTGAGTCCGTCCCTTACACACTTATGCAATGCAAGTAGTGAGCGCACAACCTGTCGAACAGTGTTTAATGTTGCTGTCCCCTCATAATAATTCAACACACAGCCATTAATATCTAAACTTTGGCAACACCAACACCACTGAGTGAAAAAGTCCAAATTGGGCCCAATTAGCCATTTTCCTTCCTAATGTCATGTGGCTTGTAAGTGTTACATGGGCTCAGGTGTGAATGGAGAGCAGGTGTCTTAAATTTGGTGTTATCACTCTCACAACTGGGTGGCAGCACGGTGGGAAAGACCATACAGCAGTTTCACAGGACAAGTTCCACTAAGAACAGGCCTCACCATGGTGGACCAGAGAAGTTGAGTGCACATGCTCAGTGTAATATCTAGAGGTTGTCTTTGGGAAATAGACATATGAGTGCTGCCAGCATTGCTGCAGATGTTGAAGTGGTGGGAGGTCAGCCTGTCAGTGCTCAGACCATACATTGCATCAAATTGGCCTGCATGGTTGTCATTCCAGAAGGAAGCATCTTCTAAAGATCATGCACAAGAAAGTCTGCAAACAGGGCAAAGGATATGGATTACTGGAACCATGTCTTGTGGTCTGATAAGACTGTGACAAGACTGTGTCTTGCCTACAGTAAAGTATGGTGGTGGAAGTGTCATGGTCTGGGCCTGCATGAGTGCTGCTGGCACTGGGGAGCAGTTCATTAAGGGAACCATATATGTCAACATGTATTGTGACATACTAAAGCAGAGCATGATCCCCTTCCATCAGAGACTGGGCTGCAGGGCAGTATTTCAACATGATTATGACCTCAAACACATATTCCAGACGACCACTGGCACCCTCAAATGGAAGGTGGAGGGGTGTAAGATTTTTAACATCCACCAGTGTGGAAGAGGACTCCAGTTGCAACTTGGGAAGCTCTGTTGTACTCCACACCCAAGAGGCTTAAAGGGGTATTCCAGGCAAAAAACTTTGTATCCCCTATCCAAAGGATAGGGGGTAAGATGTCTGATCGTGGGGGGCCCGCTGCTGAGACTCCCGCGATCTCCCTGCAGCGCCCATAGACATGAATGGAGCGGGGCGTGGCGTGATGTCACGTCCCCAGTCCAGGAAACCCGGAGGTTTCCGAAACTGGAGATTCAGCACCCGCATTGAATGCGGGTCCTGCAAGGAGATCAACGGGGCTCTCAGCAGCGGGGCCCCCACGATCAGACATCTTATCCCCTATCCTTTGGATAGGGGATAAAATGTTTTTACCTGGAATGCCCCTTTAAGGCAGTGCTGGAAAATAATGATGGGTACACAAAATATTGACACTCTGGGCCCACTTAGGGGTGTACTTACTTTTGTTGCCAAGGTTTAGACATTAATTGTTGTGTGTTATTTTGAGGGGACACAACATTAAACACTGTTATATAGGCTGTGCACTCACTACTTTACATTAGCAGAGTGTCATTTCTTCAGTGTTGTCACATGAAAAGATATAATAAAATATTTACAAAAAATGTGAGGGGTGGACTTACGTGGGATACTATATATGCATGATGGTTGATATTATATAGGTACAATGACTGGCATCATTGCAAGATATTACATACAGAATAATTAAATGTGTTTTCAGATATAAGACATTTACTGTATATGCCACATTCACAAGTCTGAAAAGATTTATTTAAAAGACAAAAAATAGAATAGAAAAAAAATAGAAGACCAATCATGAAAATAATGTTTTTTATATATTTATATTTACACTCGCTTGCAAAAAATAAAATAAAGATCTACACATTTTACTAAGTAGTCGAACTACAGGTCTAAAAACTCAAACAAACTGCCTTTTCAATATATTTTCCTTTTCTTGGCTCCATTTCTGTGTTTGGCTGGAAAACTACCAAAAACTGCATGTGTCATTCCAGTAAAAAACATTTTACCTATTTTAAAATAGCAGACAATAGCTAAAAATGTCATATATCTATAACAAAAATACACTTTAAACGAACTTCAGATATAGGGTCAGATATGCCTTCTGAAGGTCAGATATTCAGAGTAATGGAACAATATGTATTTTAGTTCATTCATTTTTGAGATTTAGATTCTTGATTAAAAAAAAATGCAAACAGGACATATTTTAAGAAGCATTCATAAACTAAGAAGAAGTAATAAAAAGTTCTCAGTAGAGCATATCTTTTAAGGGTGATGAAGATGATGACAAAATGTAGGCTTACAAGACCACCTATGGTCTCTTCATCAGACATATAACACGATTCATTCTTAGCTAATCAAACCAATCCCTCAAGCATTTTGAAGTTTAACGTGTTCACACAACTATATTAGCACTTAAATGTTTAGGTCATAGAGACCATGATATTTTTCTATTATACCATGTGTTTAAGGGAGCTGGTTATCAGGTTTAACACTATATAACTACCAACAACATGTTCTACATGATACAATAATGTTTCAAATGTTTCCATGCCCATATGCCCATCTGTCTGTCCTCCTTAGTAGTGTTGCTCACGAATATTCGCAATGCGAATTTTATTCGCGAATATCGCATATTCGCGAATTCGCGAATATTCGCGAATATAGCACTATATATTCGTATACACAGTACACATCACAGTGATCATCCCTCTCTGCTTCCAGCTTGTGTGGTGTAAAGAAGACTCTAATACCACTGTGCGAATTTTCGCATATGCGAAAATTTGCATATGCGAATTTTCGCTTATGCTAATTTTGTATATGCGAATTTTCACTTATGCTAATTTTGTATATGTTAATTTTCACATATGTTAATTTTCGCATTCGCGAATTTTCCGCTTATGCGAAAATAAAACGCGAATATGTGCGAATATATCACGAATATTCGTCCATATATTCGCGAATATTCGCGAATTCGAATATGGCCTAAGCCGCTCAACACTACTCCTTAGTGAAGAAAAACTGTTTTTAAAACTCTCCTGCATCGTATGCTAGTAAGGTATGCTAAGTAGTCCAACATTCCGAGCTGTAATCACACCAGTTCATTGCCAAATCACGCCTACTGAGAAGTAATTAGGCATAGTTGACAGCCCGGGCATAGCTGATGTCACCGCTCTTCTCCCATTGTCCTGCTTCAATTTATAACCTCCAGAGGTTGCACAAAGTCTTTGTTTCACAGTCGCAGCATAAGGACCTGGGCCTGTGCGAGAATACCGTGAGAAGAGCAATGCCGTCGGCTGTACCTGGGCTGTCAATAACGGCTAATTATGACTGAGTAGACATGATAAGGGAATGAATAGGAATGATTACAGCCCAGGGTGCTACCCATACTTTTATAATGCATGGGAAAGTTTTCAAACTGTTTATCTTTGCTATGGAGGACGGACAGGAGAACATAAAGGACGGACAGGAGAACATAAAGGATGGACAGGAGAACATTTTGCATTCACTTCCAGGAAGTGGAAGAGAGAGGTGGATTGTGGTAAATAAAAAAGCAAGTACACTAGCGATTGTTTGAGCTAGCGATTGTGTGTCTGTATACAAGAGTGCGAAGCTACAACATAGAGGGGGAAGATAGTGTAGATAGAGAGGAAGGACTTATTAATGTACCTGGGGGTGGAGCGGAGGGAGGGGTTAGAATAGTTAATAGGGATAGGCGTCATAGGGAAAAAAAACATACACCATTGAATTACATGTTGACTAATGCCAGAAGTCTGACCAATAAAACTGATGAACTGGAGTTGAAAATGTCTGAGAAGGATTAGGACATAGTGGGTATAACAGAGACTTGGTTGGACGATAGCTGTGACTGGACTGTCAACATACAGGGTTATAGTCTATTCAGGAAGGATCGGACAAAATGGAAAGGGGGAGGAGTTTGTTTTTATGTAAAGTCCAGTCTGAAGGCCGCACTGCGGGAGGATATATGGGAGGGAAACGATAATGTGGAGTCATTATGGGTAGAAATATATGGAGATAAAAATAAAAAAAATTCTGATGGGGTTTGCTATAAGCCACCAAACATAATGGAAGAGGCAGAAGATCAATTACTGAGGCAAATAAACAAAGCAGCAAATCAAAATGATGTAATAGTAATGGGGGACTTTAACTATCCTGATATAAACTAGGAGACTGAGACCTGTGAATCTCATAAAGGAAACAGGTTTCTGACTATAGCTAAAGACAATTATCTGTCCCAAATGGTGCAGGGCCCGACCAGAGGGGGCGCCCTACTAGACTTAATATTAATCAACAGATCTGACAGAGTAACTAATGGGCAAGTAGAAGGACACCTAGGAAATAGTGATCATAATATAATACATTATAACTTGTTCTTCAATAAGGAAATCTCTCGAGGGGACACAAAAACAATGAACTTTAGGAAGGCAAAGTTCGATCAACTCAGAGAAGCCAATAACAATATAAAATGGGATAATGTCCTCAAAAACAAGAATACTGACATTAAATGGGAGACTTTTAAAAATATCTTAAATTCTCACTGTGAGATGTATATACCTTATGGGAATAAAAGGGTCAGAAATAAAAGAAAACCAATATGGATGAATAAGAACGTTAAGGGGGCCAGGGCCGGATCATCACTGGCGCTCATGGAGCCCGTGCTCCGGGCCTCGTGCACTGAGTAAATAGAAGGGGGCCCCGACCCGCTGCTGCCCACCCCAGTGGCGGAGGCCCCGAGATTGTTGCCCCTCTACCGACGCTCCCGTTCTATAGCATGGTGGAGCGGGAGCTGTCAGCTGTCCCACTCCACCATCTTTCTTACATGCGGCAGCTGCGCCCGCTTCATTCACCTTTCGTGTAGTGAGAGCCGCAGGGACGCTGCGCCATCCACGGCAGGCCGGCGCGATGACATCACATCATCGCGCCGGCGCACGGAGATCACGTTTCTGCGGCTCTCACTCTCAGAACGGCGCGTGTGAGAGAGAGGTGCGTGCGTGTTAGAGTCACCAGTCGTCCACCACCCACTAAAGGATTTGCAAAGAAAAGGGTAAATTATGAAGAGGAGTCCATATGTCAGGGCCCAGGGGAGCATTATAATTTATATTTGAGGGGCACCCAGGCACAGGACATGGGACATTATATGTTGGGGTGACCACAGGACAGGGGATATTATATATGGGGGGGTATTATAAGCATATTATATGGCCAAATGACAGCGCCCCCCCTGTCATGTGCCCATATAATGCACATATAATACCCCCCTGACATGTGCCACTCACATATAATGCCCCCTGAGGGGGCAGGAGGACAGGGGGGGCATTATATGTGAGGGGCACATGGCAGGGGGGCATTTTATCTGGGGGCACATGGCAGGGGGGGCATTATATGTGAGGGGCACATGTCAGGGGGCATTATATGTGAGGGCACATGACGGGCCCCCCTGTCGTTTGCCCATATAATGCACATATAATACCCCCCTGACATGTGCCACTCACATATAATGCCCCCTGAGGGGGCAGGAGGACAGGGGGGCATTATATGTGAGGGGCACATGGCAGGGGGGCATTATATCTGGGGGCACATGGCAGGGGGGCATTATATGTGAGGGGCACATGTCAGGGGGCATTATATGTGAGGGCACATGACGGGCCCCCCTGTCGTTTGCTCATATAATGCACATATAATGCCCCCCTGACATGTGCCCCTCACATATAATGCCCCCTGAGGGGGCAGGAGGACAGGGGGGCATTATATGTGAGGGGCACATGGCAGGGGGGCATTATATCTGGGGGCACATGGCAGGGGGGCATTATATGTGAGGGGCACATGTCAGGGGGCATTATATGTGGGGGCACATGACGGGCCCCCTGTCCTTTGCCCATATAATGCACATATAATGCCCCCTTGACATGTGCCCCTCACTTATAATGGCCCCTGAGAGGGGCAGGAGGACAGGGGGGCATTATATGTGAGGGGCACATGGCAGGGGGGCATTAGATCTGGGGGCATATGTCAGGGGGCATTATATGTGGGGGCACATGACGGGCTCGCGTCATTTGCCCATATAATGCACATATAATGCCCCCCTGACACTTGCCCCTTACTTATAAATGCCCCCCTGTAATGTGCCCCTCCCATATAATGCCCCCTGAGGGGGCAGGACAGGGGCATTATATGCGAGGGGAACATGACAAGGGCACTATATGTGAGGGGAACATGACGGGTTATAATTATTATATGTGGGGGCACAGGATGGGCATTATTACTATATATGAGGGGCACAGGGTGTTTTGCATTTCAGAGGTATAGGTCGGCATTTACCATTGTAGTGTAAGTGAAGCATTTTTTTACACCTTTTTTTTGTGTGCTGTAATGTGTAGGAGCATCACATTTATAAAAGTTAGCAGACCATTTGATAAATTTTATGCAGGTCACATACACTAAAAAGCTAAGTCTGGGCTGGTGTAGTTCTAGAGCCTTTTCAGTGGCTTTGCGCCTTTTTTGCACCTTTTCACAAAAAGGTGTAGTTCATAAAACCCTTCTATATCATGTGTATTGCCAAAATCAGTGGATTGCAACTTAAGCACAAAACAGGCGCAAATAAACCCTGCTTGCGCCTTTTTTGCACCATTTTTAGACACAAAAAACTGTCTAAAGACAATTATACATGTCGGCCATAGTGTATATTATAAGGAATTTTTGGGGTAGTATGGTTTTTATGGGCCACAATACATTATGTTATTGTATTCAGAGGGTGCGTGGCAAGGTTATATTCAGAGAGCACAGTATGTGGTAGTATTATATTCAGAGGGTACAGTGTGATGTAGTAATATATTCAGAGGGTACAGTGTGATGTAGTAATATATTCAGAGGTTACAGTGTGTGTTACGCCGAGCGCTCCGGGTCCCTGCTCCTCCCCGGAGCGCTCGCAGCGCTCACCTCCATGCAGTGCCCAGGTCAGACCCGCTGACCGGGAGCGCTGGATTAATCTCACCGGCAGGGATGCGACCCGCATAGCGGGACGCGCCCACTCACGGCTCGCATCCCAATCCCCTCACCTGTCCCGTCCTCCGTCGGCTCAGTCCCGGTGAGCGCGGCCCCGCTCCCTAGGGCGCGCGCCGGCTCTCTGAGATTTAAAGGGCCAGTGCGCCATTGATTGGCGCCTAGCCCAATCAGTACTCACACCTGTGCCCTCATTATAAAAACCCACTTCCCCTTCCTAGCATTGTTGCCTCAGTGCCAGTGAAAGCGTTTCCTTGTGTCTATTCCAAGCCAGTGTTCCAGACCCTCTGCCGTTGCCCCTGACTACGATTCTTGCTGCCTGCCCTGACCTTCTGCTACGTCCGACCTTGCTCTTGCCTAATCCCTTGTACCGCGCCTGTCTCAGCCGCCAGTTGGGGTTTAGTCGCTATCGGGTGGAACGACCTGGGGGTTACCTGCCGCTGCAAGTCCATCCCGCTTTGCGGCGGGCTCTGGTGAAAAACAGTAACCCCTTAGACTCCGTTCCCCTGGTACGGCCCATGTCATCACCCCACTGACACAGAGGATCCACCACCAATATCCTCACAGTATACCCATACGGATCCTGACAGTGTGATGTAGTAATATATTCAGAGGGTACAGTGTGATGTAGTAATATATTCAGAGGGTACAGTGTGATGTAGTAATAAATTCAGAGGGTACAGTGTGATGTAGTAATATATTCAGAGGGTACAGTGTGATGTAGTAATATATTCAGAGGGTACAGTGTGATGTAGTAATATATTCAGAGGGTACAGTGTGATGTAGTAATATATTCAGAGGGTACAGTGTGATGTAGTAATATATTCAGAGGGTACAGTGTGATGTAGTAATATAGTCAGAGGGTTCAGTGTATAGTAGTAATATAGTCAGAGGGTACAGTGTGATGTAGTAATATATTCAGAGGGTACAGTGTGATGTAGTAATATATTCAGAGGGTACAGTGTGATGTAGTAATATAGTCAGAGGGTTCAGTGTATAGTAGTAATATAGTCAGAGGGTACAGTGTGATGTAGTAAAATATTCAGAGGGTACAGTGTGATGTAGTAATATATTCAGAGGGTACAGTGTGATGTAGTAATATAGTCAGAGGGTACAGTGTGATGTAGTAATATATTCAGAGGGTTCAGTGTGTAGTAGTAATATATTCAGAGGGTACAGTGTGATGTAGTAATATATTCAGAGGGTTCAGTGTGTAGTAGTAATATATTCAGAGGGTACAGTGTGATGTAGTAATATATTCAGAGGGTACAGTGTGATGTAGTAATATATTCAGAGGGTACAGTGTGATGTAGTAAAATATTCAGAGGGTACAGTGTGATGTAGTAATATATTCAGAGGGTACAGTGTGATGTAGTAATATATTCAGAGGGTACAGTGTGATGTAGAAATATATTCAGAGGGTACAGTGTGATATAGTAATATATTCAGAGGGTACAGTGTGATGTAGTAATATATTCAGAGGGTACAGTGTGATGTAGTAATATATTCAGAGGGTACAGTGTGATGTAGTAATATATTCAGAGGGTACAGTGTGATGTAATAATATATTCAGAGGGTTCAGTGTGTATTAGTATTATTTTCATAGGTTACGGTGTGTGGCGGTTTTATATAAGAGGGTACGGTGTGTTGTAGTATTTTAAGAGTGTGCACAGTGTGTAGTAGTATTATTTTCAGAGGGTACGGTGTGTGACAGTATTATATTCAGAGGGTACAGTGTGTGACAGTATTATATTCAGAGGGTACAGTGTGTCAGAGTTATATTCAGAGGCTGTGTTGCAGTATCATATTCAGAGGGTACGGTGTGTGACAGTATTATATTCAGAGGGTACAGTGTGTCAGAGTTATATTCAGAGGCTGTGTGGCAGTATCATATTCAGAGGGTACGGTGTGTGACAGTATTATATTCAGAGGGTACAGTGTGTCAGAGTTATATTCAGAGGCTGTGTGGCAGTATCATATTCAGAGGGTACGGTGTGTGACAGTATTATATTCAGAGGGTACAGTGTGTCAGAGTTATATTCAGAGGCTGTGTGGCAGTATCATATTCAGAGGGTACGGTGTGTGACAGTATTATATTCAGAGGGTACAGTGTGTCAGAGTTATATTCAGAGGCTGTGTGGCAGTATCATATTCAGAGGGTACGGTGTGTGCCATTATTATTAGAGCTGGGCGGTATGACCAAAAATGTGTATCACGGTATTTTTGTAACTTATGGCAGTTTCACTGTATATAACTGTATTCCTCCCCCCCCCCCCAAATCATGTTACCCGCCAGCGCTGTTCTTCTCTCCCCCCCCCCAATTAATTATCAGCCTAGCAGGGTACTACTCACATATGTCACCCGCAAGCACTGCCCTCCTCCTCTTTGTTGCGGGCCAACACCAGCGCTGGAACGCTATACTGTATGCCAGTGGTCTCCAACCTGCGGACCTCCAGATGTTGCAAAACTACAACTCCCAGCATGCCCGGACAGCCAACGCTGTCCGGGCATGCTGGGAGTTGTAGTTTTGCAACAGCTTGAGGTCCGCAGGTTGGAGACCACTGCTGTACACTGTATCCCTATGCCTGGGCTGCAAAAGATAAAGAAAATAAACTTTATCTTACCTACGTCGGCCTCAGACATTCCCGTCCCCAGCATAAGGCCGAGGTAAGTAAGTTAGAGGGGTTCTCCGGTGCTTAGACATCTTATCCCCTATCCAAAGGATAGGGGATAAAATGCCTGATCGGGGGAGTTCCGCCGCTGAGGACCCCCGGGATCTTGCACGCGGCCCCCCGTTTGTAATCAGTCCCCGGGTCTGATTACCGGCGACCACCGGGCCAGCGGCATGTGACGTCACGCCTCCGCCCCCTACGGATAGGGGATAAGATGTCTAAGCACCGGAGTACCCCTTTAAAGTTTATTTTCTTTATCTTTTGCAGCCTGGGCATAGGGATACAGCGTACAGCAGCTGTCTCCAACCTACAGACCTCCAGCTGTGGCAAAACTACAACTCCCAGCATGCCCGGACAGCGTTGGCTATCCGGGATGCTTGGAGTTGTAGTTTTGCAACATCTGGAGGTCCGCAGGTTGGAGACCACTGGCATACAGTATAGCGTTCCAGCGCCGGTGTCGGCCCGCAACAAAGAGGAGGAGGGCAGTGCTTGTGGGTGACATATGTGAGTAGTACCCCGCTGGGCTGATAATTAATTGGGAAGGAGCAGAACAGCGCTGGTGGGTAATATGATTTGAGGGGGGGGGAGCTCTGGGCTGATAATTCATTCATTCCCAAGGGTGAGGGGCCCAACCGGTATTTCGGTATGGGAAAAATTCATATTGTTCAGCCCAAAATTTTGGTATACAGTATGAACCGGTATACCGCCCAGCCCTAGTTATTATATTCAAAGGATACAGTGTCTGGCAGTATTATAATAATTATTGTTTTCATATAGAGGATCAGAATTGATGTAGTGAGGAACCATCTGGGCATCAAGTTCTGCTGAGTGAACATTTTGCTGGAACAAGTCCTGGCGGTATGTACCATCTGAATTAAATAAGGAAAGACTATAGAGAAGACGTCACCTGTAGTCACTGATATCCTTGTGTATTCTCACTATGTCCTATCACAGCTGGAGTCACTTATAAGTTCTGCAGTAATGATGGGTGGAACAACAACTCCTAGCATAGCCTTACCCCATACTTAAGGTCATACTGGGAGCTGTAGTTTTAAATGGTAAACATTTTTTTAGCACTTTCCCATTCTGTGGCAATTGGTATATTTGATTATTATACTGGAAATAATTTTTTGCAACATGCTACAGCGTGGGCATCACAACATGCTACGGCGGGGGCATCACAACATGCTACGGCGGGGGCATCACAAAATGCCACGGCGCGGGCATCACAACATGCTACGGCGCGGGCATCACAACATGCTACGGCGTGGGCATCACAACATGCTACGGGGTGGGCATCACAACATGCTACAGCGCGGTCATCACAACATGCTACAGCGCGGGCATCACAACATGCTACAGCACGGCATCACAACATGCTACAGCACGGGCATCACAACATGCTACACCGCGGGCATCACAACATGCTACAGCGCGGGCATCACAACATGCTACAGCACGGCATCACAACATGCTACAGCACGGGCATCACAACATGCTACACCGCGGGCATCACAACATGCTACAGCGCAGGCATCACAACATGCTACAGCGCGGGCATCACAACATGCTACAGCGCGGGTATCACAACATGCTACAGCGTGGGCATCACAACATGCTACAGCACGGGCATCACAACATGCTACAGCGCGGGCATCACAACATGTTACAGTGTGGGCATCACAAAATGCTACAGCGCGGGCATCACAACATGCTACAGCACGAGAATCACAACATGCTACAGCGCAGGCATCACAACATGTTACAGCGCGGGCATCACAACATGCTACAGCACGGGCATCACAACATGCTACAGCGCAGGCATCACAACATGTTACAGCGCAGGCATCACAACATGCTACAGCACGAGAATCACAACATGCTACAGCGCGGGCATCACAACATGCTACAGCGTGGGCATCACAACATGCTACAGCGCGGGCATCACAACATGCTACAGCACGGGCATCACAACATGCTACAGCGCAGGCATCACAACATGTTACAGCGCAGGCATCACAACATGCTACAGCACGAGAATCACAACATGCTACAGCGCGGGCATCACAACATGCTACAGCGCAGGCATCACAACATGCTACAGCGCGGGCATCACAACATGCTACAGCGTGGGCATCACAACATGCTACAGTGTGGGCATCACAACATGCTACAGCGCGGGCATCACAACATGCTAAAAAATCAGGGCCTATATCCCTTAATGTTATGTTTTTGCAAATATTCATCCAGTTGCTGTTTAAACGTCTGTACAGACTCTAATAAGATCATATCTGCAGGCAGAGGATTCCACATCCTTATTGTTCTTAGTGTAAAAACCCTTTCCTTTGCCTTAGACAAAATCTCCTTTCTTCCAGTCTAAGGGGGAGATTCATCAAAACCTGTCCAGAGGAAAAGTTGCAGAGTTGCCCATAGCAACCAATCAGAGAGGCCTTTTCAAAAATGAAAGAAGTGATCTGATTGGTTACTATGGGCAACTCTTGAACTACTGTGAAACTACTTTTATCAAAATCAGTTTGCTTAAATTGTTCTCTTCTGCCCCATTTACAGGGCTGTATGAGGGCTCATTTATTGCGCTGTGATCTGTAGTTTTTATCAGTACCATTTTTGTTTTGATGTGATTTTTTCATTTCTTTTTATGAATTGATTTCTGATGAATTGATGTGACCAAAAATGTACATTTTTGGCATTTGGTATTTTTTATGTTTATGCCGTTAACGTCTGGGATTATACACATTATATTATTTGTTTGGACAATCCTGCATGCGACGAAATTAAATATGTAAATTTTGTTTTTTGAGTACAGTTGTTCTAACATATTTACATTTTCTTGCAGATTTGAAAGACTAGACAACACTACGTAGTTAAAAGTTCCTGCCTAAAACTTGGCCCTACAGCATAGGACTGCATTAGTGCAAGTGACCTGGTGTAGTTGACAACTGGGGAGTAGTTCATAGACCTATCGGTAAACCACACTAGATAGGCAGATGGAAGGGATGGCCTAAGAATACACCCTCCTGCAACAAATTAACCAAAATTTGCACGCCATTTGATTAATTTGGCGCACGGGAACATTACCTCAGAGCTCTCCTATTCTTCCCTTCTGTTACATCAGCGTGCGGCAATGGAAATAAACTAAGCAACCATGCGTCAGGCAATGAAAACATTGTGCCTCACTTGCCTGCTTGGCATAATCATCCTCCCCCTGCCCCTCCCCCCCTTATCCTAAATTATCCTATGGTCACAATTGAGGGTGGGGGGCATCAGAGGACCATCACTGCGTGAGTTCATCGGGGGGATGTGTTCCACCTGTCCCCCACGGTACTGATGCCCATGCTACTAGTTTAGACTGTTTTGAAGGCCAGAAGTGACATTGTGGTGTGAGTTTGTCTGTAAATCACGGCTCTGCAACTTTTTCAAGACTTTTTTGAGAAAAGTTGCACATAATGAATTAGTGACTACTGCATAAAACTAGTCTAAAGCACTGCAAATGGTAGTTCACTTTCAGATATGTTCAATAGCTAATGTCATACAAAAGTCGAATGGAAAGTAACTGAGACTTTTGGTGCGACAATTTTAGACTAAAAAAAAGTTTCTAAACAGGTTGATGAATTCTCTTTTTTTTTTCAAACTTTGTTTATTGAAAGGATTTTCAAAATTTTACAATTAAGGTAAACAACATCAGGATAATAGGGCAGGTATGTAATCAGAGAGAGGGTCGCTCCGGACTTAACAGACATAAAAGCAAATATGATATATAAGTCCTCGTTCGAGGGCAAACAGATCGCCGGACAACAGGCAATCACAATCCAAAATACAGTGAAACAAAGCAGTACGATTGTCAGCATGGTGCAAAACACTCACTCCCACACACAGGGGCCTCCTCCACATACCACACATGACATCCTTCCAAACACACATACCCACACACGCAGAAGTAAAAAAAAAAAGGGGGGGGGGGAAAGAAGATGACATGGAGAAGCGTGGAAGAGGTAATTGTGGGAGAAGAATATAGAAGCACGAGAGAATCATCCCCTGTCATCAGAAAGGCGGAGTGGGCCCAAAGTGTTGCTGAGAGAAGCCAAAGAGTACCATTCCCTATGACGGAACGGCAGTACAATTTCGTCTATTTGTGGTTTAGTGAAGTGGGCAGCCAAGAAGGTCCGCCATTTAGCAAAGAATTTCCTAGCGTCCCTCTCACGATGCCTCTCCGTGTCCAGTCTATCGACCTCCAAAAAGTCCTTGAGATCTTCCACCACTGCCGCTAAAGACGGCATCGCGGGTTTGATCCATTCGCATAAAATTATACGTTTAGCCACCAGGAGTATGACATGAATGAACCTGGGTAGTGACCGCAGGTCTGTCCCTTCCGTAATGGATGTATCAACAGACTGGAACAGTAGAGCACACTGTGTCAATGGTAAGCTAACCTTCCAAAACTTGGAAATGTATTCCACCACCTCCCTCCAGAATAGCTGAATTTTCTCACAGGACCAGATACCATGCAGAAAGTCAGTAGCAGGAGCATTACATTTAGGGCATGACATGATCCTGTCAGGAAATGCTGCCGAGGCCGGGATGTTAAAGCCCAGATAACCAAAGTGCATCATTTTAAAGTAAGATTCCCGCCACCTTTCATTTATGACATTCTGCCTAACCTTCGTCCATCCTTCCAGTATGGGTTCTCTAGTCTCGGGGTCCTGCAAGATTGCTTCCCACTTGTCAAAAAGAGTGTGTTTAGAGACTCTCAAAAAACGGTCATTGAAACATCTATATAAGGTAGAGATGGACAACTTTTTGGGCTGCGTCCCTATCAAATCCTCCAGGGGTGAGGGCCGTAATTCCGAAATCGGATCCCGGAGCCTAGAGGTACAGAAGGACATCAGTTGCGACACCTGGAGAAAGTGAGAGGGAGGCATGTCGAATTGCTGTAAGAGCTCGCTTGGGGTAAACCAGCGACCTACCTCAGGATGCATTAGTTGCTTAGCGGTGCTCAACCCTTTGCCCTTCCACTGAGTAAACAGTGCATTCTCCCTACCCTGGGGAAATTCCGGATGACCCCACAAATGTAGCCTCCCAGACAATAGAAAGGGTAGATTGTAGGCCTTGCGTACTAACCGCCATGTCACCCCCGTGTCCCTAATCAAGACAGAGCGTTTTATATGTGCGGGCAGGCACGATAATTTAGAATGTAAGCAGGACACCAAATTCCATGGGGATGCGTAATCCGCCTCCACCTCAAAATTGGAGTGAAAGCTGGATGTGTAGATCCAGTCCAGAAAATGTCTAAAGAGGCACGATAAATTGTAGCCTCTAAGAGGAGAATTGAATTCTCCTCTTAGAGTCAGACTAGCTCTTTGTTGATTGCTTTGGTGTCTTAGAAAGTGATGCCATTATCTAAATACTCTAAAGCGAGGCAGGTTAGGAACAGAAACATTTTGGCATACAGCTGTTCTAACATATTTACCCTTTCTTGCGGATTTGAAGGACCAGACAACACTACAGAGGTCCTGCCTGCAATTTCGCCTAGGACTGTATTCCTCCACGTAGTATAGTTGACAACTGGTGAGTAGTTCATAAACTTATGTTTAAATCAGACTACATAGGCAGATAATGGTTCATATATGGCAGTGTAAGGTGTATAAGACCTAGTCAGATGCTTGTGACAAAAAATTTAGTACTTTATCTCTCTGATCAGTAACTTAACATAGAAAAATATTTCAAATATGAGAGAAGCAGCTTTGCAAGTTAGGTTTAGTAACTTGAAAAGGTTTTCTATGACTTTTTTTTTATTGCATACAATATTTGATAGGTGGGGTACAATTTCAAACACCATCACAGATCAGTAGATTGAAGGGGTTGTTGTGCCTGAGAGTGCTTTGACATCTTCCCTTTGTACCACGCACAGATCTGTACACTGGGTAGAGACTGTCCCTGATATTACAGGTTGCCTGTTCACTTCAATGTAATGAGCTGCAATACCAGGCACATCCACTATCTAGTATAAAGAGATGTACTTGGTTGGTAGAAAGTGAAGTGGCAATGCTCACACACAGAGGCCCCTTCAACCAGCTGATCGTGAGGCTTGCAGAAATCACCTCCCCACCAATCAGTTATTGATGCCCTTTGCTTAGGATAAATTGATGATACCCCTTTAAACACATCTTTACAATAGTGAATGCAGCTTTAGAGTACAATTCACAATGTAATTCAGGATTAGAGTAAGATTTTAGCATGTTTTGTGTATTGAATTATGTTTTACATAAATAGAGAGAAAGCATCTTATACCTTTCACTTTGCAGGATGTCATCATGCAAAGGAGGTATGAAAGTGGAGCTGTAAAAAGGCGCAAACAAAAGGAAAAAACAAGAGAAACTGGGCTAATTCTGACCAATTAGCTTTGATTTTGAGGTATGTTTCTAAAAATTGTGAAGTTCAGGAACGTTTTATTAGCTTTCAAGCATCTGTTGGACATAAAGGGAGGGAGATGGCTTCATCAATTTTGAAGCTATTGGAAACCCTTGACTTAGATATAAAAAATGCACGTGGCCAATCTTATGACAATGCATCAAACATGGCTGGAAAATGTGAGGGCTTGCAAGCTATTTAAAAAAAAAGAGTGTAGGTTCATTGATTATATTCCTTGTCCTTGTACAGCACATTCTTTAAATCTTGTAGGAAATAATACAGTAGAGAAATGTGAAAGTGCTGCACGATTTTTAAATTTTTTACAATTCCTGTACAATTTTTGCTCCTCTTCCACTGATAGATGGGAAAGAGTGTGCACTGGCCTAGTAAGTGACAATGGAAGAAACGTTACCTTACAGAGTCTAAGTGGAACAAGATGGTCTGCAAGAGCTAATGCAACAAAGGTCCTCTTTAAAAATTATTACTTTATCTATGAAACAATGAAAAATGTATCTCATTGGAATGCCTTAAATTAATTAGATGTAACAAGTTAGAATCTGTGTTTCCAAACGTTGAGATTGCTTTCCGCCTTTATCTTACCATACCTGTAGCAAATTGTAGTGCAGAAAGGGCGTTTTCAAAAATGTCAAGAGTAATGAATGACATTCGGTCCTCAATGACAGATGAACGACTGAATGCTCTGTGCCTTCTGAGTATTGAAAGAAACTCCTTCAGACCATTCATTATGAAGATATAATTTCTGACTTTGCGGAAAAGAAAGCCAGAAAAGTTGTTCTTTAAAATTTTGCTAACAATTGACAATTTTTGTTTTCACAATATTTCGTAAAGAGTTATTACTATAGCAAAGGTTGTATTTGGTAAAATGCAGGAAAACCTTTAGGGCAACAAAGTGGCAATTCTTTTTTTTAGTTAATGATGGTTTACTTATTTATTTTATTGAAAATATGTTTGTATTTTTTTTATATATAGATATCACACAGACAGACGGACAAAACTGTTGGTACCCTTCCTTTAAAGACAGAAAACCCACAATGGTCCCTAAAATAACTTGAAACTGACAAAATTAATCATGGATAAAAATTTTATGATAAATTACTGATGAAGATCAGACAATGCTTTTTAATTTTGGTTCAACAGAATCATTTAGTTAAACAGAATAATCAAACCGTCCCAGACAAAAATGATGTTACCCTGAACTTAATATTTTGTTAAAAGCAAAGGTGGACTCGGCACTGCCAAGTCTGTGTGCGGAGTGATGTAAGTGGGTAAGGGGATCACGGTCTCTGCTGTGGGAACTCGGGTGGTGCTCAGACTAAATCAAACAGTTCAGTGTACTTGATAGTAGAAATAGCGAAAAAAGTCAGCAACTCACCAGCGCTGGTTCATGTGAGGTCTTGCTAAATTGCGACATACTCACTGTACAAAATGCAGGGGAGAGACAGACAGGTGTACCCCCCACCTGTCTGTCTCTCCCCTGCATTTTGTACAGTGAGTATGTCGCAATAAAGCTAGACCTCACCTCACTTTTTTCGCTATTTCTACTATTTAATATTTTGTTACCCAACCTTTTGAGGCAGTCACTGTAATTCAGTGATTTCTGTAACTCTCCATGAGACTTCTGCACTTGTCTCCAGGTATCTTGGCCCAATCCTTATACGATACTGCTCCAGTCGTCTCAGGTGTGAAGGTGTCTTCTCCAGACTGTAGGTATCCTGGCCCACTGCACATAAGATACTGCTCCAGCTATCTCAGGTGTGAAGGTGTCTTCTCCAGACTGCAGGTATGAGCCCTGATCTGAGTCCTATAGACCATCTGTGGAGGAAGCTAAACCCCGCAGTCTGGAGAAGACACCTTTACAGCTGAGACATCTGGAGCAGGATTTTATGAGGAGAGGGCCAAGATACCTGCAGTCTGGAGAAGACACCTTCACACCTGAGACATCTGGAGCAGGATCTTATGAGGAGTGGACCAAGATACCTGCAGTCTGGAGAAGACACCTTTACAGCTGAGACATCTGGAGCAGGATTTTATGAGGAGAGGGCCAAGATACCTGCAGTCTGGAGAAGACACCTTCACACCTGAGACATCTGGAGCAGGATCTTATGAGGAGTGGACCAAGATACCTGCAGTCTGGAGAAGACACCTTCACACCTGAGACATCTGGAGCAGGATCTTATGAGGAGTGGACCAAGATACCTGCAGTCTGGAGAAGACACCTTCACACCTGAGACATCTGGAGCAGGATCTTATGAGGAGAGGGCCAAGATACCTGCAGTCTGGAGAAGACACCTTCACACCTGAGACATCTGGAGCAGGATCTTATGAGGAGAGGGCCAAGATACCTGCAGTCTGGAGAAGACACCTTCACACCTGAGACATCTGGAGCAGGATCTTATGAGGAGTGGACCAAGATACGTGGAGACTAGTGCAGAAGTCTCATGGAGAGTTACAGAAATCACTTAATGGCAGCCACTGTCTCAAAAGGTTGCACAACCAAATACTAAGTTCAGGGACCATCATTTCTGTCCAGATAAGTTTCATCATTTTTTTTTTCTGTTGAACCTCAATTTAAAAGCAAAGTCTGATCTTCACCAGTTTATTTTTTAGTAAACTTTTAGTCCCGTTCTTCTCCCGTCAAAAATAAAAACGGACTTTAAAAATAACCGGACAATTACTGGATGCAAACGGATGTTATCTGTTTGTATTCGTTATTGTTCAGTTAATAAACTGAAAAGAAAACTTTTTTTCTTTGTTCAGAAAATTTTTGTTACCTTCAGTTAAAGACAAAAAAACTTCACAATGCTCCCTGAAAATAACTTGAAACTGACAAAAGTAATAATACTTTTGTCAGTTTCAAGTTATTTTCAGGGAGCATTGTGAAGTTTTTTTGTCTTTAACTGAAGGTAACAAAAATTTTCTCCACATCCATATGTTAATATAATATATTTATATTATTAATATTTCACTACTGCTGTGCTCTACTTGGATCTAGCTAAATGTGAACCTGTGATGTTAAAGTTTGAGTCCATTCTTGTTATAGAGCAGAGAAACTGATCAGTTTGATTTAAAGTTTTAAACACTGGAACCTTTCTAATAAAACTCCCAGGCTTGTAGCGATCCTTGTCTTGCTGCTCTATTATGTCTATGGATCAGAGAGGAAAAGATTGCTACAAGCTGATGAGCAAATCGTGCAGCTGTGCACTTCTAATCACTTAGACCCCAAGCTATAACAACTTTTCTCTTCTGACATGTTACATTTTTCTAAATAAGTAAGTCTATAGAAAACGGATGAGTCTTTAATGTCATCAATTTGCATCCGTTTTTACAATCCGTTATGTGATCCGTTTTTACTTCTGAGCATGCTCTGAACAAAGAAAAAAAGTTTTCTTTTCAGTTTATTAACTGAACAATAACGAATACAAACAGATAACATCCGTTTGCATCCAGTAATTGTCCGGTTATTTTTAAAGTCCGTTTTTATTTTTGACGGGAGAAGAACGGGACGTGTCTAGGACGGCCATGTGAACGCAGCATAACAGGTGCTCTTTATAAGCAATATAAACCTTGATAAACCCAACGTAAGTTAGTAGCATGCCTGGGATAATATATGCTAACATTAAGGGTTTTGTGTTGTTACATTTCCAATCCTGTTTAGAAAACAAGTACCACTGTACTACATTGTACCGTATATACTCGAGTATAAGCCGAGTTTTTCAGCACGATTTTTCGTGCTGAAAACACCCCCCCTCGGCTTATACTCGAGTGAACTCCCCCACCTGCAGTGGTCTTCAACCTGCGGACCTCCAGAGGTTTCAAAACTACAACTCCCAGCAAGCCCGGGCAGCCATCGGAGGTCCGCAGGTTGAAGACCACTGCGGCCTTCGACATCATCCAGCCCCCTCTCACCCCCCTTTAGTTCTGTACAGTACTCACCTCCGCTCGGCGCTGGTCCGGTCCTGCAGGACTGTCCGGTGGGGCGGTCCTCTGGTGGGATAGTGGTTCCGGGCTGCTATCTTCACCGGGGAGGCCTCTTCTAAGCGCTTCGGGCCCGGCCCCAGAATAGTCACGTTGCCTTGACAACGACGCAGAGGTACGTTCATTGCCAACGTACTTCTGCGTCATTGTCAAGGCAACGCCTCTATTCCGGGCCGGAAGCGCGGAGAAGAGGCCTCCCGGTGAAGATAGCAGCCCGGAACCACTATCCCACCGGACGACCGCCTCACCGGAGAGTCCTGCAGGACCGGATCAGCGCCGAGCGGAGGTGAGTACTCAGAACTAAAGGGGGGTGAGAGGGGGCTGGATGATGTTGAAGGCCGCAGTGGTCTTCAACCTGCGGACCTCCGGAGGTTTCAAACTACAACTCCCAGCAAGCCCGGACAGCCGATGGCTGCCCGGGCTTGCTGGGAGTTGTAGTTTTGAAACCTCTGGAGGTCCGCAGGTTGAAGACCACTGAGGGCGGATGATGAGAAGAGGATGATGAAGGAGGGGTGTGGGACGATGACAAGAGGATGATGAAGGGGTGGTGTGGGTGATAAGGGGATGATGAAGGGGGGGTGGGATGATGAAGGGGGGTGGGGATGATGACAAGGGGATGATGAAGGGGGGTGTGTGGGATGATTACAAGGGGATGATGAAGGGGGGAGGGGATGATGACAAGGGGATGATGAAGGGGGGTGGGGATGATGACAAGGGGATGATAAAGGGGGGATGTGTGGGATGATGACAAGGGGATGATGACAGGTGATGATGATGAGGGTCTGGATGATGACAGGCGGTGATGATGATGAGGATGTTAATGACGGGTCTGGATGATGACAGGGGGGGATGATGTATTTCCCACCCTAGGCTTATACTCGAGTCAATAACTTTTCCTGGGATTTTGGGTTGAAATTAGGGGTCTCGGCTTATACTCGGGTCGGCTTATACTCGAGTATATACGGTATTTTTACAAAAAATCGGTTGCTGATGGCAATGACTGGAAAGGGTTTTTCTTTTAAAAATATTTTATTCCCGTTATGAAAATAATTCTGTTCATGCTGATTTTTTGTACCCATCTGAATGAGGTTGCCTTGTCGTGGCAGATGGGCTCACGCAATTCGAAGAAATTGTGTGCCAAGAACCTCAGTTTTTAATAACTTTTTTAAAAATGCAGTGTTGTTTTTAATATTTTGACTTAAACATTAATTGTTTGCAATTTTTTTTTATTTAGGGCACTACTGAATGATATTTGGAATGTAAAAGCTGGAACACTTGATGTCACCATGGGGACAGATAGAAGAATTATCAACTTAAGATGTGAGTCACTACTTTTAAGATTTAAGATCCTGCTTATAGAGTCTTGTATTGTGAGGCATAATAGGTTGTCAATTTTACATAATGAAAAATATTGGTTAGGGAGGGGAGAGGGGGAGAGCTGCGCCTGTGCTGTGATTGGTCTATTTTCGGGGGGGGGGGGGTTGCGACCCGGGGGGTGGCGGTGCGACCCGGGGGGGGGGGGTGCGACCCGGGGGGGGGGGCCATCATACTCAAGTGCTCCATCCTGCAGATAGCCTTAATCTGGCCCTGAAGGGGGCGATAAATTACAAAAATAAAGCATTTAAACTACTAAAACAGGACAGCAGTGAAGAAGCATTAAAAAGCTATAGAGAAAAATGTAAAATATGTAAAAAAAAAAAAAAAAACAGATAAAATCAGCAAAAATAGATTCAGAAAGACACTGAGAGCCAAAGAGAGTAAAACTAACCCCAAAATGTTCTTTAACTATACAAATAGCAAAAAGGTAAAAGATGAAAGTATAGGCCCTTTATAAAATGACGAGGAAGAAATTATAAACGGGGATCAGGAAAAAGCTAATATATTAAACAAATTCTTCTCCACTGTATTCACCGAGGAAAATGAAATGCTAGGTGAAATACAGCAAGATAAGGTAAACCCCCCAGTATTGGTCAACTGTCTAACCCAGGAAGAAGTACAGTGCCGCCTACAAAAAATCATAATAGACAAATCACCAGGTACAGGTGGCATTCACCTCTGTGTTCTAAAGGAATTGAGTAATGTAATAGACAGACCCCTATTTTTAATATTCAGGGACTCTATAGGGACAGCGACTGTTCCCCAGGACTGGCGCATGGGAAATGTGGTGCCAATATTTGAAAAAGGGTCAAAAAGTGACCCCGGGAATTATAGATCTGTTAGTTTAACCTCTGTTGTATGTAAATTGTTTGAGGGTTTTCTAAGAGATGCTATTTTGGAGTATCTTGATCAAAATAAATGTGTGACTCTATATCAGCATGGCTTTATGAGGGAACGGTCCTGTCACACTAATCTGATCAGCTTTTATGAGGAGGTGAGCTCCAGACTGGACCAGGGGGAATCGCTGGATGTCGTGTATCTGGTTTTTCCAAAGCATTTAATGTGGTTCCACATAAAAGTTTGGTGCATACAATGAGAAGGATTGGGCTGGGGGAGAGTGTGTGTAAGTGGGTAAGTAACTGGCTCAGTGATAGGAAACAGAGGGTGGTTATTAATGATACTTATTCTGATTGGGTGACTGTTACTAGTGGGGTACCACAGGGGTCAGTCTTGGGTCCTGTTCTATTTAATATATTCATTAATGACCTTGTATAGAGTTTGAATAGTAAAGTAGCAATCTTTGCAGATGATACTAAGCTCTGTAAAGCGGTAAACACAATAGAGGACAGTGCACTGTTACAAATGGATCTGGATAGGTTGGAGGTTTGGGCTGGAAAATGGCAGATGAGGTTCAACACTGATAAATGTAAGGTAATGCACATGGGGAAGAAACATCCGGGCTGGGATTATGTATTAAATGGGAGAACACTTGTGACGACTGACGTGGAAAAGAACTTGGGAGTCTTAGTTAACAGTAAATTTAGCTGTAGTGACCAGTGTCAGGCAGCTGCTGCCAAGGCAAATAAAATCATGGGGTGCATCAATAGGGGCATAGATGCCCATGACAAGGAAATAATTCCACCGCTGTACAAATCACTAGTCAGACCACACATGGAATACTGTGTACAGTACTGGGCACCTGTGTACAAGAAAGATAAAGTGGAGCTGAAGAGGGTTGAAAGATGGGGAACCTGGGTAATATGGGGAATGTGAGGACTACAGTACCCAGAAAGATTATCAGAATTAGGGTTATTTAGTTTAGAAAAAAGAAGGCTTAGGGGAGACCTAATAACTATGTATAAATATATCAGGGGACAGTACAGAGATCTCTCCCATGATCTATTTATACCCAGAACTGTATCTATAACAAGGGGGCATCCTCTACATTTAGACGAAAGAAGGTTTCTACACCAGCACAGATGGGGGTTCTTTACTGTAAGAGCAGTGAGACTGTGGAATTCTCTGCCTGAGGAGGTGGTCATGGTGGACTCTGTAAAAGAGTTTAAAAAAAGGGGCTGGATGCAGTTTTGGAGAATAATAACATCGCTGGTTATGTATACCAGCTTTATAGGGACTGAACGTTGATGCTGCCATATTTGGAGTAGGGAAGGAATTTTTACCTCAAGTATAAGGTTTTTTTTGCCATCCTCTGGATCAACACAGTAGGGACTCATTAGGGATATAGGTTGAACTTGATGGACTCTGGTCTTTTTTCAACCTTATGAACTATGTTACTAAAGCATGGTAAGAAACATAATTTTATGATGTAGAACATGTTTATAGATATACAGGGTAAAACCTGGTGACAAGTTCCCTTTAAATGGCCCATTTAGATGAATAACAATGTAATGGTTAAACAAGATTTGAAGCAACCACATAAAACAATCTGTTCATTAACCTACGGTATTTCTGCCCACACTAAGCTATGGGTGCACTTCATATCTCTGACGTCACATGTCATTATTTTCTCTTGTACCTGCTGCCTTCATGCACCTTGCATTGTGTTAGAAGAATTGTTGTAAGCTACCCTGGAGAGAGTTGCCTGCTGCTTTATTATACTGTTTACCTTATGCTTATTGTTCCCTCAATAGTGAACTTTGTAAAAGCCTCAGTTGAAATTATATGAATAGTGTTATGTATATTTACAATGCTTTTCATTCTTAGCTATTTAAAATGTCATCAACTACACAGAAAGTGCTAAAAGCAAATATGCAAAAAAAAAAAATAATAATTTAAAAGAGCGGTTGGCATACTGATGAGGAAAATCCGTTTAAGGTTTATGTTAATTCCAACAACACAAATCCAAAAAATTATAAAAATTAGTGAAGATTTAAAATCAAAATTAGGATGATGTTTGAATTCAGCGTGTGGCAATGATTTGCAGGGGGTGCAGAGAAGTCCAACTGCTTGTGAAGGTCCTAAATAAGACTAGGAGTTATAACTACACAATATTGTGATAACTGTAGGTTGAGAATTATTATTATACAAATGAATACATTACCTTTGCAAAAAAAAAACTTTAGTTTAGATTGGAATCCTGATAGTACAGTATTTATGAAAAAATCCCAAAGGAGATTTTTATCTGATGTCCACTGTCATGTATTTACATTAGGTACATAGGCTAATTTTGTCAAATATTAATGTTTGAAAGTTATTGTTAAGGATTGCGCTCCGGCCGCACACGCCGGCCACGGGCGATTCGCCACTGCTGTCGGCAGGGCTGGGATTCGCATCACGGGACGTGCCCGCATGCGAGTCCCAGCCCGTCACTTACCATGTTCCTCTGACTCCTCGGCTGCTGCTTCTTAGCTCGCGCGTGTACCCGTCCCCTAAGGAGCGCGTGCGCCGGAGCTCTGAAATTTAAAGGGCCAGTGCGCCCATAATCATTTCACACACCTGACACTTGTCTATAAGTTCCTCCATCTCCCCCTCTTTTTGCCGGATCTTCAGTGTCACTAGTCTGAGATTAAGCATTCCTTGTTGCGTGTTTGCCTTATCCGTGTATCCAGACTTTCCTGCTACGTTATTTGACTTTGCATCTTTGCCGCCTGCCTTGACCTTCCGCTACGTCTGACTACGCTACTGCCTTATCCTTCGGTACCTCGCCTTGCCCAGCTACCTGTGTGGTCGAGCCGTGTCGAGGGTAGCGACCTAGGTATCACCTGCCACAGCAAGCCCATCCTGCCTTGTGGCGGGCTCTGGTGAAGACCAGCAGCACCTTAGACTCCGCTCCCCGATACGGTCCGAGTCATCAGCCACACAGGTTAGAGGATCCACATCCAGCTCCGTAACAGTTATCAGTCATGTAACGAGGGTAGCAGGTTAACCCCTCAGAGAGTCTAGGTTTATGCTGCTCTATTTGAAAACAGCATAAACCAGTGACAGAACCATCGATGCCAGTGATGTATCACTTACTACATTTCACACAGCAGATCTTAATAAAATCACAGTTAATCTCATGTAGGAAACGTGCACTGCCATTCCTGTCCTGTTTTTAGTGTTTTGAACGTTTTGGGCTTTTTGCTCTGGCATTTTCCCCTAGGCTCTATATGAAAAACCCCAAGTAATAAAGGCCATTATGATTGCTTGTTAAAAAAAAAAAAGGAATTCAAATGAATGGTGTTGTGTGTCACTGCAGTCTCCAGGCCAAAGCTTTTTTTTATGTTTGCCCTCATGAAGCTGTATAAGGGACAAGTTAAAGGGGTACTCCGGTGGTTAATTTTTTTGACTATATGGCATCTTCTTTGTAAGTTTAGTTTTTTTGCAATATACATGTGTTATATGTTTTGGCAGCATGTGTGTGTTTTTCTTACCTGTTTGTTGGGCAGGAAGTTCTGTAGTTCAGAGGGTTTTCTTTTACTGTTGTCCACAGTTCTGAGTCTGTTGTGGACAAGATGTCACAACTTTTTTTTTTCCCCCTCTGTCTGCAAGAGAAAAATAAGCCACGCCCCCTCATCTCATCCAGCTGAGTACACAGCTCCTCCCCTCCCCTCCCCCTGCTCTGTATTCTAAGGACGCAGGTCTGCACAGGAGAAGGACCTCACAGAGAAGATAAGCGTTATCTGAAGGGGAGGATGAGGAGTTGCACGGGCTGGGGATGTATGGACTGCAGGGGAATACATCTCATACTGGGAATAATCTCTATGGGGGAGATTTATCAAAACCTGTGCAGAGGAAAACTTGTCCAGTTGCCCATAGCAATCAGATTGCTTTCATTTTTCACAGGACTTCATAAAAATGAAAGAAGCAAGCTGATTGGTTGCTATGGGCAACTGGGCAAGTTTCCCTCTGCACAGGTTTTGATAAATCTCCCCCTATATGTGAAGGGGGAGGGGGGGGACTCCTGAATGACACATGCTGGAAGTTGTAGTCCCTGCTGTGTGGGTATGCTAGTGTTTACAAACCAGTGTGCCTCCAGCTGTTGCAAAACTACTACTCCCAGCATGTCCTGATAGACTTTGGGCATGCTGGGAGTTGTAGATTTGCAACAGCTGGAGGCACACTGGTTGGGAAACACAGTTATAACCTATTCAGCATACACATCATGTTACACCAGTGTTTCCCAACCAGTGTGCCTCCAGCTGTTGCAAAACTACAACTCCTAGCATGCCCAAAGGCAGTCAGGGCATGCTGGGAGTTGTAGTTTTGCAACACCTGGAGGCACCCTGGTTGGGAAACACTGGTGTATGCCCTACAGAGGTGTGGTGAACTACAACCCCCAGGAGACTACAGAGGCAGCATGCTGGTGTTATACCACAGACTGAAGACTCCTGAATGACAAATGCTGGGAGTTGTAGTCCCTTTTGTGTGTGTATGACTGATTATATTAGTGTGCTGTGTATAAGGGGGCCGACCCGGGAAAATAGTAGGATGGGTAAAGGGCTGAACAAACAAACAAAAAAAACAAAAAAAGGAGCCGCCCCAAACCAGCAAGGCATGTGGCATGCTGGGATTTGTAGTTTTCAGCACAGCAAGAAACAGGAAATAGAAGCAGAGATAGGAAAACAAAGTGGGGGATAAAAAGACAACAAAGAACGGAAATAGAGTCGCCTAAACAACAAGAATAGAAATGAAACAAAACAAATAGGGTAAGTTAAAAACGGAAAAACACGTTGACCACCGGAGTGCCCCTTTAAAGGTTCAATAGTACCATAGATTAGGGATGAACAATTGGATAATCAGGTAGAGAATAATATTTTCCTCTATAAATTCTATTAGTCAAAAATTTTGCGGGGCAAGACAATGCCTTTAAAGGACAACTGCAACGCAATATACACTTATCCCCTATCTACAAGATAGGGGATAAATGTTTGATCGTGGGGGGTCCGACCACTGGGACCCCCCCGAGATCTCCCTAATGGTGCGCCGCCATTAGCGCTCATAGTGAGTGCTAAGGCGCGTAGCGTCGACCTAGAGGTCGACGGTGATGCCCCGTCTCCTCCCCATCCCCATACAGTTCTATGGGGGAGCCGGGGAGGCACGAACGCTGCCTCCCCGCCTCTCCCATACAGATGCATGGAGGAGGTGTGCCGGCCGCAACGTCATGCTGCGGCAGGCACGCCCCCTGCACGGGAGAGCCACGGCACAGCCGCGGCCCCGTACAGGAGATCGTTGGGGGTCCCAGCGGTCGGACCCCCCGCGATCAAACACTTATCCCCTATCTTGTAGATAGGGGATAAGTGTATATTGAGCTGCAGTTGTCCTTTAAAGGGGTATTCCAGGTAAAACCTTTTTTTTATATATATATCAACTGGCTCCGGAAAGTTAAAGGACAACTGCAGTGGTATGACACTTATCCCCTATCCACAGGATAGGGGATAAGTGTTTGATTGCGGGGGTCCGACCGTTGGGACCCCCTGTGATCTCCTGTACGGGGCGCCGCCATTAGCGCTTATGGTGAGTGTTAAGGCGCGTAGCGTCGACCTAGAGGTCGACGGTGACGCCCCGTCTCCTCCCCGTCCACCATACAGTTCTATGGGGGAGTCGGGGAGGCACGAATGCTGCCTCCCCGCCTCTCCCATAGAGATGTAGGGAGGAGGCGTGCCGGCTGCAACGTCATGCTGCGGCCGGCACGCCCCCTGCACGTGACAGCCGTGGCCCCGTACAGGAGATCACAGGGGGTCCCAGCGGTCAGACCCCCCGCGATCAAACACTCATTCCTTATCCTGTGGATAGGGGATAAGTGTTAATCACGCTGCAGATATGCTTTACATAGATTTGTAAATTACTTCTATTAAAAAATCTTAATCCTTCCATTAGTTATTAGCTTCTGAAGTTTTCTGTCTAACTGCTCAATGATGATGTCACGTCCCGGGACGTGAGTCATCAGAGAGCAGTTAGACAGAAAACAACAACTCAACTTCAGAAGCTAATAACTATTGGAATGATTAAGATTTTTTAATAGAAGTAATTTACAAATCTGTTTAACTTTCCGGAGCCAGTTGATATATAAAAAAAAGTTTTGGCCTGGAATACCCCTTTAATTTTACTTTACAGGTCATTACAGTGGTGGCAGTACCAATTGTGTGTATGTGTGTGCGGGGGGGGGGGGGGGGTATTTATTTCTCTGCCATAATAAAGCTTTTCTATGCTCCTGTAAATCTAACAAATTGTGTAGCAAGCTCTTTTAAGTCTCAGTAGGGGACTTAGAGCATACCTATTGTTTTAGAACAGGATTTTATTAGATAAACCCCGCTAAGTAGTGACAAAGTGATCTAGCTGCTGTTATTGGGCTCTTAAGAGTCCCCTCCATGGTGAACAGCTATTTCTTTTTCAGTCAATTTTAGGGGGTGGTACCCGAGCTGAACTGTTTGCCAATAGTACCCACATAGTTAATTCCTCCAGTGTTGTAGTATAATACGGGGCTGTTTAGGGACATTTACTGTGTAGGGACACTTTTGAGGGTAAAAATACTGTGTAGGAGTACTAATGGTGAATTAGTGAATTAACTACTGCGTAAAGCATTATTGGGGGAGAAACTACTGTTTGGGGCACTATTGGGAAGCCAGCTACTGTGTGGTAATACTATTACACATATCCAAAAAATTTGTTCAAATAAACCACTTTACATATAAAATATAATATTTTATAGAAACACATTAACCTCTTAAGGACCCAGCCATTTTACACCTTAGGACCCGGCCATTTTTTGCACATCTGACCACTGTCACTTTAAACATTAATAACTCTGGAATGCTTTTAGTTATCATTCTGATTCCGAGATAGTTTTTTCGTGGCATATTCTACTTTAACATAGTGGTAAAAAATTTTTTGGTAATTTGCATCCTTTCTTGGTGAAAAATCCCAAAATTTTATGAAAAATGTGAAAATTTTCCATTTTTCTAACTTTGAAGCTCTCTGCTTGTAAGGAAAATGGATATTCAAAATATTTTTTTTTTATTCACATATTCAATATGTCTACTTTATGTTTGCATCATAAAATTGACGTGTTTCAAAGTTCAGCAGCAATTTTCCAATTTTTCACAAAATTTCCAAACTCACTATTTTTCAGGGACCAGTTCAGGTTTGAAGTGGATTTGAAGGGTCTTCATCTTAGAAATACCCCATAAATGACCCCATTATAAAAACTGCACCCCCCAAAGTATTCAAAATGATATTTGGTCAGCCTTTTAACCCTTTAGGTGTTTCACGGGAATAGCAGCAAAGTGAAGGAGAAAATTCACAATCTTCATTTTTTATACTCGCATGTTCTTGTAGAGAAAATGTATACTTATATTTGTAGCCCAATTTCTCTCGAGTAAGATGTAAAGTGTTCGGCGGGCGCAGTAGAGGGCTCAGAAGTGAAGGAGCGACAAGGGGATTTTGGAGAGTATGTTATTCTGAAATGGTTTTTGGGGGGCATGTTGCATTTAGGAATCCTCTATGGTGCCAGAACAGCAAAAAAAAAACACATGCCATACCATTTTGGAAACAAGACCCCTTGATGAACGTAACAAGGAATTAAGTGAGCCTTAATACCCCACATGTGTTTCACGACTTTTGCATATGTAAAAAAATAAAATAAAATTTCACTAAAATGTGTGTTTCCCCCCAAATTTCACATTTTTGCAAGGGTTAATAGCAGAAAATACCTCCCAAAATTTGTAACCCGATCTCTTTTGAGTATGGAGCTACCCCATAAGTTGACCTGAAGTGCACTACGGGCGAACTACAATGTTCAGAAGAGAAGGAGTCATATTTGGCTGTTTGAGAGCAAATTTTGCTCTGGGGCGTGTCGCATTTAGGAAGCCCCTATGGTGCCAGGAGAGCAAAAAAAACCACATGGCATACCATTTTGGAAACTAGACCCCTTGAGGAACATAACAAGGAATAAAGTGTGCCTTAATACCCCACAGGGGTTTCACGACTTTTGCATACGTAAAAAAAAAAATTTTCACTAAAATGTGTGTTTCCCCCCAAATTTCACATTTTTGCAAGGGTTGATAGCAAAAAATATCCCCCAAAATTTGAAACCCCATCTCTTCTGAGTATGGAGGTACCCCATAAGTTGACCTGAAGTGCACTATGGGCGAACTACAATGCTCAGAAGAGAAGGAGTCATATTTGGCTTTTTGAGAGCAAATTTTGCTCGGGG
The DNA here is from genome assembly GCF_029499605.1 of Hyla sarda. Classification (NCBI taxonomy): domain Eukaryota; kingdom Metazoa; phylum Chordata; class Amphibia; order Anura; family Hylidae; genus Hyla; species Hyla sarda. The sequence continues at coordinate 238,533,217 of NC_079192.1, forward strand.
GCATGTCGCATTTAGGAAGCCCCTATGGTGCCAGGATAGCAAAATAACCCCACATGGCATACCATTTAGGAAACTAGACCCCTTGAGGAACATAACAAGGGGTACAGTGAGCATTTACCCCCACTGGTGTCTGTCAGATCTTTGGAACAGTGGGCTGTAGAACATTTTTAATTTGCACAGCCCACTGTTCCAAAGATCTGTCAGACACCAGTGGGGTGTAAATTCTCACTGCACCCCTCATTACATTCTGTGAGGGGTGTAGTTTCCGAAATGGTGTCACATGTGGGGTTTTGTTTTTTTTGCGTTTGTCAAAACTGCTGTAACAATCAGCCACCCCTGTGCAAATCACCTCAAATGTACATGTGCATTCTCCCTTCTGAGCCTTGTTGTGCGCCCCCAGAGCACTTTGCGCCCACATATGGGGTATTGCCGTAGTCGGAAAAAATTGCATTACAAATTTTGGGGGGCTTTTTTCCCTTTTACCTCTTGTCAAAATGAAAAGTATAGGGCAACACCAGCATGTTAGTGTAAACAATTAATTTTTTTACACTAACATACTGGTGTAGACCCCAACTTCACCTTTTCATAAGGGGTGAAGGGAGAAAAAGCCCCCCAAAATTTGTTAGGCAATTTCTCCCGAGTACGGTGATACCCCATATGTGACCCTAAACTGTTGCCTTGAAATATGACAGGGCTCCAAAGTGAGAGCGCCATGTGCATTTGAGGCCTGAATTAGGGATTTGCATAGGGGTGGACATAGGGGTATTCTACGCCATTGATTCCCAAACAGGGTGCTTCCAGCTGTTGCAAAACTCCCAGCATGCTTGGACAGTCAACGGCTGTCCAGCAATACTGGGAGTTGTTGTTTTGCAACAGCTGGATGCTCCATTTTGGAAACAGTGGTGTACCAGACGTTTTTCATTTTTATTGGGGAGGGGAGGGGGGCTGTGTAGGGGTATGTGTATATGTAGTGTTTTTTACTTTTAATTTTATTTTGTGTTAGTGTAGTGTAGTGTTTTTAGGGTACAGCCACACGGGCGGGGGATTACAGCGAGTTTCCCGCTGCGAGTTTGAGCTGCCACGCAAAATTTGCTGCATCGCAAACTTGCAGCCGGATACTCACTGTAAACCCCTTGCCCATGTGAATGTACGTTGTACATTCACAGGGGGGGGGGGAACCTCCAGCTGTTGCAAAACTACAAATCCCAGCATGCACAGTCTATCAGTGCATGCTGGTAGTTATAGTTTTGCAACAGCTGGAGGCACACGGGTTGGGAAACACTGAGTTAGGAAACATACAATGTTTCCCAACCAGTGTGCCTCCAGTTGTTGCAAAACCACTACTCCCAAACATTCTCAGGCATGCTGGAAGTAGTAGTTCGGCAACATCTTTAGAGCCAGATGTTGCTGAACTACAACTCCCAGCATGCTTGGAGTTGTAGTTTTGCAACACCTGGAGGACTACAGTTTGCAGACCACTAATACAGTGGTTCCCAATCTATGCCCTTCCAGATGTTGCAAAACTACAACTCCCAGTGTGCCAAAATTGTCCAGGCATGCTGAGAGTTGTAGTTCTACAACATCTGAAGGGCCAGATGTTACAGAACTACAACTCCCAGCATGCCTGGACAGTAAGGGCATGCTGAGGATGTGTAGTTTTGCAACATCTGGAAGGGCACAGTGGTCTCCAAACTGTGGACCTCCAGATGTTGCAAAACTGCAACTCCCAGCATGCCCAGACGCCAAGGGTTGTCTGGGCATGCTGCGAGTTGTAGTATACAGGGTCCCATTACAGCAATACATGTCGCTTTACGGCGACGTGCATTGCTGTAAAGGGCCCAACCGCGGCTGAAGAGGAACTCACCTGTCACCGCAGCCCCAGCACTCCCCCGTCCCCCACCGTGTCCTCTGGTCTCCCTCCCGTCCTCTCCGGACTTCCAGGGGCCGGGCAGGGCGGGAGGAAGTAACCGCCCCCCCCCCCCCTGCGATTGATCGGTTAGCTAACCGAAGAATCGCAGGGGATAGGAGGAGGTGGCAGGCTTGCCACCTCGCTCCTATACTTTAGCATGGTCTTGGCTGTCTGAGACAACCGGGATCATGCAAAATTACCGGACGGTCGGGTCCCAGAGACCCGATCAGCCCGGTATCGCCGCAGATTGCAATGGCGATTTCCCTTGCGATTTGCGGCGATCGCGACATGGGGGGCCTACATGGCCCCCCTCGGCGTTTGCCCTGGATGCCTGCTGAAGCGTTTCAGCAGGCATCCGCTTCCGATCTCTGCCCGGCGCGCGGCAGGGACCGGAAAACGGCAGGGCGTATGGATACGCCCTGGGTCCTTAAGGCCCAGGGTGTGAGGGCGTATCCATAAGCCCTGGGTCCTTAAGAGGTTAAAATGTATAAATCCTGTATACAGTATAATAATCTGTATGAATAAGGTGCTTCAACAGAAAACACCAGTTTGAGGAGACACGTCACCACAATAATATACTCAATGTGTGTTTACAACCCACTACTAAAAATCTGGGAGCAAGACAGCGAGAGGTTCAAGACATAACAGTGGAGTAGAGGTATCTGTGAACAGGTTAGGTTGGGCCACATACTATAGGTATCTTACATGAGCCTCCTTTGATAAATGAGTTTACTTAAAGAGTACCCATCATCAAGCCATATTTTCTAAACTAACTTAGATTATATTCCCTAATTACTCCTAACACCCCTCCTGCCCTTAAAAAAAAATCTGAGCTGTAAAAAGCTCTGTATCATACCTTTCCCCTTGCTCACATTGTGTGAGCTCCCGGCAAGAGAATGTGGGCATTCCCCAGCAGGTGCAACATCACTGAAGGCTGCGAGAGCTGTGCCTTGCCATGTCCTGCTCACACTTCCTGAGTTTGGTCTCCTGCCAGGCTAGGAGGAGACAAAACTAACTGTTTGACTTGCGACAGGGAACAGAACAGAGACACCTAGTGGCCATTTTTTCAATCACTTTAAAAACATAAAGGTTGAGCATTGAGCATTTTAACAGGAAGTAAATAGCTAAGTGTCTTATAATGAAGGTTAGTTTGATGACAAATACTCTTTAAAACTAGGAATGTTAACAGTAAGTCTAATTGACCACAGCAGAGAGTTGTAGAAGATAGGTAAAGCAATTAAGACATTTTTCAGACAGGAATAAGGGGATTTAATAGGGGCAGAAGGGAGTTGTAAGTCATTGGTTGACCATGGAGCTCAAATTTATTAGTAGATAAAAATGTTAGTTGAAATGTATACAGTAGAGCATTGTGTAAATATTTGTTCTATGTAGTTTCTGTGGCCAACAAAGTCTCTTTCTTTATAGGAAAATATTCATAAATATGGCCCACTTCATGATTACAAATGAATGTAAATTTTTTTGTAATTTTCTTACTGAAGAGATTTTCCAGCTGTGAACTCTCAAAGAAATCACAGACTGCACAGTCATGTCACATTGTGAATGTGGGAGGAAGGAGAACACATGTACACAGACTACAGCATTTTGAAAAAGGGAGTACAGGAGGGAAAAGGCAGAGGTGTAACTTAAGGGTTCTGTACCGGGTGAAAAAAAGACTAGCTAACCAGCATGTAAGAATCCAAGTATAACTCCAAGCCTGCAATTATACCTTTCAACAGGATTAACAGGGAACAGATCTGGGCTCTTAACCTATAGTTCCTTAAGCAGACATATGACATTGGAGTTAAAAATAAAGGGAACAAAAACAATATAAGGAAACCTAAAGAGACTGTGTCGCCTCTAAACCCCTGCTAAGCTACAGGAATCAGAAAAAAGCATATGGGATGCAGATTCTGAATAAGTTATTTTTATATTTCTACTTTTTAGCATTTTCTGTAAGCCTGCAAATACAGCAGTCTTAGTAGGTGCAATAACAAGAAAAAAGTAAACAGTGTCACTCACCAACTGTGTGATAAAACTTTATCCTTTATTCCAAATCATTAAAACATCACCGCAGGAATAACCTAGAAAAAAAAAAATAATCGTGGTTCCTGATGCTTTGTCAACCTCAGCCACATCATTCTTGGGGTCCGAAATATATCTGTGCACCTGGGTGAAAAGTGTGTATGTATGCATAGTAAGTGTAGGTGCTATACAGCAAATGCAAAGTATGGACCAGAAGGAGAAGAAAAATTACAAGGAAAGATAATATAGCAAAAACTAATAAAAATTATTTAGAGGAAGACGCTCAGATAATTTCTGTCAGTTTACCCTAAGCCCCCAAAGCTCCAGTTTTGAATATCTGTCTGGCTTCTTGACAATGTAGTTGTTTCTGCCGATCAATTTACTGTGGACAGTAGGTAAGTCTTTAATGAGTCATAAACTGTAAGATCTCTGCATTACCCTTATGTTCATTTTAAAAGTGTTACTGTATATTAGCCTTGTAGCTCCCACTCCAGTGCTGCTGTATTTGTTAGGTTTGTAGAATCTAACAAACAATGGCCCTCATTTACTATTGCAAATCCGACATGTTTTGTCGGGTTGTGTGCCATATTCTGTCGCATTGCGCCAGAATTTGGGTCAGAATTGAAAAAACCCTGACTAACTCTCCATTTTTCTAGCAAAACCTGAAAAAGGGGCTTCGACACCTGGAAAAGGGGGCATGGCCACCAAAAGTAAACTTGTTGGGTTTTTCATAAAAACCCAACATATTTACTAAGAATTCCACATAAAATGTGGTAGATTTGAGCTGAGGAAGACGAGACAGATCCGAGCATGTGTAAAAAAAAAAAAGCAAAGTGTAGGGAAAGTGGAAAATGTAGAGAAACCTTAGTAAATATCGTGGAAAATAAATTGTCAGGAATTAAAACCCACAAAGAAACCTAAACTCCACTCTTAGTAAATGAGGGCCAATGGGCGGATAGTTGATCCTATATAGAATCTTGCACATGGGCAAAGGATGTGGTATGTTGCATGCTCTGTACTGCAACATATGAACTTCTTTATAGTGATCGTAACACCTCCGATGTTATGGACTTCACACAGGATGTAGTGTTTACAATGGGTACAGCGGCAACATCTGTGGTTTCCTTTAGGGGAAATGTTTGACAACCAGTCTTTCTTATGATCAAAAACATGTATACTATTGGATATTAGAATGTTGCTTAGACTTTTATGTTATAATTAGGGATGAGTGAATCAAATCTGACGAATCCGAATTCGTTACGAATTTCAGGAAAAATTTGATTTGCAACGAATGCGAATATCGCCGCGATTCTATCGCGTGAATCGCTTCATTAAACTCTATTTAGTGCGGTCCCCAGGGCATCTAAAATGGCGGATCCACATGTGAGGACATGGGACAAGGAATCATGAGAAGGTGGGAAGAAGGGTAGGTGGGATGACCCTGAATCACATGCAGCATGCAGCCTATCAGCAGCCAGCCACCCATGTGATGTCACAGCCCTATGAAATCGGCAGGGATCTTGGGCCAGTCACTTTTATTGTAGAGAGGGACAGATGGAGCTATGTGTTGCACAGAAAAGCATTTTTCCAGCAGCGATTCACCTTACTGTCACATCAGCATTCTGTTGCACAGAGAGAGGGACAGAGGACAGTCTGTGCTGCACAGAAAAGCATTTTTACAGCAGCGATTCACCTCCCAGTCACATCAGCATTTTATTACAGAGAGGGACAGAGAGCAGTGTGTTCTGCACAGAAAAGCTTTTTTCCAGCACCGATTAACCTCAAGCCCAAATCCAGCCTAGAAGCACTGATAGGGAAGGGAGTGAGAGAGAATTTTGGGTGTAGCACAGCAACTGTGTGCTGCAGCACTGGTGTGTACTGCTGGTGTTGTGCACTAATACTGTTTTAAGCGTACTGGAGCGTATTGCCCTCCCCTCATAAGTGCATACCACATATGTACATCTCAGTGATGTACTATTTTGTTCCTGTTAAAGTCTTAAGGGCCTAGATACTGTGAAAGACCAGCCAACAGTACACACCTGCTGGGGTTGTAGACAAATACTGTTTTAAGCGTAGTGGAGCGCATTGTCCTCCCCTCATAAGTGCATACCACATACGTAAATCTCAGTGGTGTACTATTATCTTCCTGTTAAAATCTTAAAGGCCTAGATACTGTGAAAGGCCAGCTAAAAGTACACACCTGCTGGTGTTGTAGAGAAATACTGTTTTAAGCATAGTCGAGCGCATTGTCCTCCCCTCATAAGTGCAAACAACATACGTACATCTCAGTGGTGTACTATTTTGTTCCTGTTAAATTCTTAAGGACTTAAAAGTACACACCTGTAAAAACATACTGTTTGAAGTGTAGTGGAGCGCATTGTCCTCCCCTCTTATACGCACTAAGTATGTCAGGCAGAGAAGTGCCAAGACATGCACAGAGGAGTGGCAGCGGCCTAAATTCATCAGGCAGAGGTCGCAGCAGGCTAGGGGTGAGTGGCAGCAGGAGTTGCAGCGAGAGGCCTGAGCTCCCGGTATCAGCTAGCGGTCGTGTCTCCACCAGCAACCCATCTGCCATCATCGATTGGTTAACACGGTCATCCACTTCATCACAATTGGCATCTGACAACTCCAGTCAACAGTCGGTGAGATCCTATGCTGTTTCCTCCCCCACAGAAGTATCTTATGCTGTAGGGTCAGCTTCACTATTTAGTGAGGACGATTTACTAGAGGAAAGTCAGCAGCTACTGCCCAGCCAAGAAGTGGAGGAGACATCCACTGATTCCTCCGCTAGGCAGGCAAGTAGTGATGAGGAGAGTGGTGGTGGAGGTGGTGTTGCAAGCGTTCAGGCTCCTGAAGCAGACATTGTTGAGGAACCTGAGGAAGACATCAGTGATGTGCAGACACAAGTCAATGATGATGAAGATCGCACTTGGGAGCTGGATGCAGAAGAGGCTTCATCATCACCAGGAGAAGAGGGTTGCAGGTTGCCCGTGAGGCAGCAGCTGAGCCAGCAAGGTCGTAGCATGGTTGGCAGTTAGCATGGTGGAAAAAGTGGAAAGTCTGGAGCCAAACGTGGCCGGGGTAAACCACCTGCATAGCGGCAGCCTACCTTCCCGGGTAGTAGTGGAACAGGGGTTTCTGGAGTCGGCGGCAGTAGCAGTCAATCAGTGCGGACTGTTGGGGGGGGGGGAATCAGCTACTCGGCAGTGTGGCAGTTTTTCATCAAGCATCCGGAGGATGTTAATCAGGCCACTTACAAGATGTGTCAGCAGAAGGAGAAGCATGGCCAGGGTCCCAATGTTGGCACCATGGCCCTGCATCAACATATGCAGCGTCACCATAAAGAGGCCTGGGAGAACCGTGGCTCTGATGTGGTGGTCCAGCCTGCTGCATCACCCAGTGGCACTCCGCTCCCTGTTTCAGCCAGCCAAGGCTCCAACACCTCAGCCGAAGGGAGCTGTGTGTCATACCCATCTTCTGTCACTACAGATGCTCCTGCTTCTCCTACTTCGAGTCAGTCTTTCCGCCAGCAATCCATCGGCGAAGCCATGTCCAAGAGAAAACAGAATGTGCCCACTCATCCAATGGTGCAGAAGCTGAATGTGCACCTGTCCAAGTTTCTGGTGCTGCAGTCTCTCCCTTTTCAAGTGGTGGACTCTGCACCTTTCAGAGAACTGATGGCTTGTGCCGAGCCGAGGTGGAGAGTTCCAAGCCGTAATTTCTTTGCGAAAAAGGCAGTATCGGCCCTGCATAATTTTGTGGAACAGAAGGTGGGCCAGTCCTTGAACCTGTTGGTGTGTACCAAAGTGCAAGGCAGCGCCAACATATGGAGCTGTAACTATGGTCAGGGACAATACATGTCCTTTACGGCCACTGGTTGAATGTGGTTCCTGCACAGCCACAACAGCAACTTGGACAGGTCACGCCACTTCCGCCTCCACGCTTTCAAGCCAGTGGTCCTGTGACAGTGTGCGACTCAGCCTCCTCATCCTCCACTGTGTCCCCAGCCTCCACTGCACGGACAAGTTTCAGTGTCCCTCCATTGCCTTGGCGAACGGCGTCACACAGGGGAGGAACTGCTAAAAGTCATTAATCAAGAAATTGAATTATGGCTTACTCCACAAAAATTGGAAATGTGAGCCATGGCGACCGACAACGGGAAGAACATTTTGTCTGCACTGCGATAAGGAAGCCTGAGACATGCACTCTGCATGACATACATGTTCAATCTTGTTGTCAAGCGGTTCCTGAAGTGTTCTCCCCATCTGCAAGACATCCTAACAATGGAAAGGAAACTTTGCATGCACTTCAGCCACTCACACCGCAAAGCACACCCTCCTTGAGCTGCAGCATCAGAACGGCATGCCCTAGCATAGTCTCATTTGCGACGTTGCCCCATGTTTGAATTCCACCATCCATATGTTGGACCGACTATACGAACAAAGAAAAGCCATTACCGATTTCTTGATGATCCAAGCGGATAGGGGGACTCCCATGTGTAACTTCAATGTCAACCAGTGGGAGCTCATACTTGACACCTGCCGTTTGCTCAGCCCCTTTGTGGAAGCCATATTATTAGTCAGTCCCCAGGATTACGGGATGAACAACGCCATTCCACTGCTTTATCTACTACAACACATATTGGAAATGATGGCTGGTCAGGGCACTGGCGACGTAGCGCCTACATCTCACGGCCACATGAGCCCTGTGGGAGCTGAACTGGAGGAGGAGGGGGTGGGGCACAGTGGAGCACAGTTTAGGTTTCGCGAGATGGGCAGTTTTTCTAGTCATCTGACAGAAGAGGAGGAGCCGGAGCAGCTAGAGGAGCTAGAGAGTTATGAAGAAGGCGATACAGAGGACCCAGATACACCGTGGACCAGGTACTGGTATTGCCACCCACCGCACCACTCCTGTCACCGGGTCACTTTCAGGACTCCTGATGCTGCTGCCACCTCCAGGCTGTCCTCATTCTGCCACTGTATGTTCTCCGCATGCTGATGCCACCTCCAGGCTTTCTCATTCTGCCACCATAAGTTCTCCTCATGCTGATGCCAGCTCCAGGCTGTCTCATTCTGCCACCATATATTCTCCTCATGTTGATGCCAGCTCCAAGCTGTCTAATACTGCACTATATGTTCTCCTCATGCGGCTGCCACCTCCAAGCTGTGTCATCTAGCCACTATATGGTCTCCTCATGCTTCTGCCACCTCCAGGCTGTGCCATTCAGCCACTATATGCTGTTGCCAACTCCAGGCTGTGTCATTCAGCCACAATGTGGTCTTCTCATGCTGCTGCCACCTCCAGGCTGTGCCATTCAGCCACTATATGGTCTCCTCATGCTTCTGCCACCTCCAGGCTGTGTCATTTAGGCAACTATATGGTCTCCTCGTGCTTCTGCAACCTCCAGGCTGTGTCATTCAGCCACTATATGCTGCCACCAACTCCAGGTTGTGTCATTCAGCCACTATGTGGTCTCCTCATGCTGCCACCAACTCCAGGCTGTGTCATTCAGCCACTAGATGTTCGCCTCATGCTGCCGCCACCTACACACTGTGTCATTCAGCCACTATATGTCTCCCCATACTGATGCCACCTCCAGGCTCTGTAACCAGAAGAAAAGAGAAAGGGCCCAAAGAGGCGCCTAGTGCATTACCCTAAAAAATGTTTCAAAAAACCCAAACTAAGGGGTCTAATAGATGGCCGCTCACCTGGAGCGTATAGTATATACGCATATAACCTCAGTTTGAGGTAATCATGAAGGAATCCGTGCAAGCCTATAGGTCTTCAGGATGGATCCAAAAGGAGATCCTGTTGATGAGCTTAATAATATTATTAAGGTCATTTTTTCTATTATTAACCTCCAGGCTCTTGTCATTGTGCCGCTCTGCGACAGTGATTTTAATAGCGATGCCTCTGATCTACATGACCATACTGAATAACAGTATTATTTCACTAACCCAGCACACACCCTATGCGTGTTATAGCAAGGCAGTGGCGTACCAAGGGGGGGGGGGCGGGGGGGTGCAGACCGCCCCGGGTGCCGCTCACAAGGGGGGTGCCAGGGGCGGACTGACCCGCCACCGCTGCTGAGGTCTGGGACACTCGTCCCAGATCCCCAGCAGACAGCGGTGCCTTCTCCTGTATGCGCGATACACGCACATACAGGAGAGGCGTCCCCTCTGTGTGAGCCGCATCTGCAGCTACACAGAGGAGACGTGACCTCCGCCTCCACGCAGCACGCAGTACAGGCGCCGGTGACGTCACTCATCAGGATCTGTACTGTGGAGGGGAGAAGACGCGGGCCTGCAGCTGAGGAGATCGCTGCGTGGAAAATCAGGTGAGCATCCTTTTTTCTTTATTTTTTTTGCTCTACATTTACCTATGGGGAAGGGGGGTTGCTCTGCATTTACCTATAGGGAAGGGGGGGGAGAGGGAGGGGGGGTTGCTCTGCATTTACCTCTAGGGAAGGGGGGGGAGAGGGAGGGGGTTCTCTGCATTTAC